>NC_142610.1:310445-620890 GCF_041222555.1 Hakea prostrata | reverse complement strand
ACACCGTACCTGCAAAAGTAAGTAATTTAACCAAATATTTTCCTTTCTCCTTTTGAACAAATTCAAAAACCAGAGCAGCGACTGGTTCTGGTGAAAACGCTATCACGCTATTTCTCTATAGTTCTCTGGTTGTCTCGTTTTCCAGTCTCTAGGTTAATAGTGAAGGCTCGCAGACGATGCAAAGCATCTCTTTCGTACCCCAGCGACAAACAAATAAATTGATGTACCAACAACAAACAAATCACCGTCTTCGTCAAGTAAAGAAATCGTGCGAGGGCGAAGAGAGACAGAAGCGACCGAAATCATGCGAGGCGAGTGGAGAGGATGAGACGAAGAGAAACAGAAAAGTTTTTCAACTCTTCGTCATCTGAAAATTGAAACTCAAAATACTGAAAAATAGGCGCGGGGTTGGGCGGGAGCAAAAGCCGGCGGTAAATTGGAGAAGAAAATCTAGGTTACTCGTAGCGGTTCTGTTAAAACCGCTGCTATCTTGAAACTAGTGGCGTTAATAATACAAAAGCCACTAATATTTAGATATTCAGTGACGTTAATTACAGAAACGCCACTAGATTCTTCATAATTCCTGACGGTTTTAAAAAACCGCCACTAAACCCCTGGATCTTTCACTCCCCCCTTCTTCCTCCCATTCGAATCGGGGGAAGGGCGGTGTGTTTTTAATAATTAGTGGCGGTTTTCCAAAAAACGCCACTAAATATACATTATTAGTGGCAGTTTATAATAAACAGCCACTAATTAAACGTCACTAATTCTGCTTTTTCTTGTAGCTACTTCTCTCCTCTCCCCAAAGCGCTGGATGATTCAAGCTTGAAACTAATGTTTCTTACACTAATGCAATTATTCTGGCCTCGAGTTTGCTGATTTTTGCTTCCTATCTTACTTTCAGATGGGCAGATTTTGGGCAGGTAAAGGGTTGCAGAAGAAAATGAAATTGTTATGATATTTGGGTATCTCTATGCTGTTTTCCATATATTTTGGAGTGTCTATAAAAATTTTTCAGAAGAATATGAAAGTGTTATGATATTTGGAGTGTATGCTTTTTGCCATACATACATTTTGGAGTATCTCTCAAATTTTCCCTTTTATTTCTTTCTTAATTACCTATTCTTTTCTTTTTATTTTGTCTACCACTTACTTACCCATGCATCCAATAAATATAATGTATACATCAAATGAGGAGAATATTAGCATTATCTTGTTTGTCTTTTGTGTGGTAGAAATTTTCCATGACTTAGTAAGTTTTTTATCTTTTAATAAAATCTTGTCTGGTAAGGCTATAGTTTGATGAAGTTGGCATGCATGACTTGACGCGGTCAATTGCTTTAAGTCTTCCGAAGCCATTTGGTCAAAGAAGGAAAATATTGAGGGTCCACAAACACGGTGATTGCTATATGGATGATTACCCCTCCATGTTTCTTATGTATAATACCTATACTTAAAAGTAAAAGGGTATTTATGACCATTTATATTTTAAAATACTAGGTGAGCCGTGAGCTCTTTGTTTTTTTCAACCTAGCTTCTATTATAAAATATATCAATACAAAGTTGTTCGACTCTTGTTAAGGCATATTAATATCCCCATCTCCGGCTTAATAATGCCCCTTCATACCAAAAAAAAAAAAAAGAAGAAGAAGAAGAAGAAAGAGGATGTGAACCCTACTTAGTAGGTAAGGGGTCCTCTAGAAATTTCCCTTAATTTAGAAATTACTATCTAAACAAAGATTATAGAGATTGACATCATTAAAAAAGGACATACTCAAACACAACAAATTTCTTCTATGAGAAATCACAAAATTGAGAAAAGAGTAAAGAAGCAAGATTCCAACACTATCTTAGCATGCATTATCATCTCCCACCATCTAATGATATTGCCACCTGATTAATCATACTATCATACCCGACAGTGTGGTGGCCATGAAAGTCTGATGATTCGCCAAGGAGAGCTTCAACCTCCTCAGAATTTTGTGCAACCGAAGGGTGCTTTTGATAGTTGCTCAACCGTTGTAGCTCCATTGCCACTTCTTTCATTTTAGGCCTTTCTTCCCCTTTTATTCTTAGACATCTTTCAGCCAGTAGTATGACTTCATGGAGTTGCTCTTTGCATCCTTTAGCTATAACCCGATCATCTAGAATATCCCAAACCCTTCCTTCTTTGATTGAAGTGATAAAATGCATTGCTAGGCCTACGTCTTTACTGGAACCATCTGAATAGAGTGCTTTTTTCCCAGTTAATAGCTCCAAAAGTACTACGCCAAAACTATAAACATCACTCTTTTCTGTGAGTTGGCTTGATTGAAGGTACTCTGGGTCCAGATACCCCAGCGTTCCTTGGACTAGTGTACTAATTTGAGTCTGATCTAATGGAACCAACCTTGATGCACCAAAGTCTGACACCTTTGCACCGTAATTATCATCCAAGAGAATGTTCACTGACTTGATATCTCTGTGAATTATAGGTGGCGAAGCTGCAGAATGCAAATAAGCGATGGCCTCTGATGTTTCTGCAGCTATCCTTAGACGATTATCCCATGAGATTCGAGAATTACACCCCTCATTATGTATATGGTCGAATAAGGTTTTGTTAGTAACAAACTCATACACTAAAGTGGGAACTTCAGTCTCTAAGCAACAACCCAATGGCTTCACCACATTTCTATGGTTGGTTTGGGACAGAATAACCACCTCATTTATGAATTGCTCAATTTGACTTTCATCAACTATTTTTGACTTCTTAATGGCAACAACTCTATGATCAACAAAAATTCCCTTGTATACCGTACCATAGCCTCCTCGACCAACGATATGATCCTGAGCATAGTTGTTTGTAGCTTTCTTCAGTTCTTCAGCTGTAAAGATTTTGGCAACTTCAACAGATCCTTCATGGGAAGACAGCTGCTGCTTTAACAAGAAACCTCCATTTTGCTGGAAGAATTTTTGCCTGAGTTTGTTATCCCTTCTCTTTTGAAATGCAAAAAACATCATCAAGCTAACCCCAAGAAGAAACAAGCACCCCATACCAGTACCTATAAGGAGAAATTGAACTTGTCAAAGACTAGAAATGTTAGGAATTTAATTTACCTTAAAGAAGCATTAAAACACTACAACATGTATTTTACATCCAAACAAGCAGGGCTTACTTTTTCTTTCCTAAAGTCTGTAGTTCTTACAGTCTTACATACCTACAGTGAACGGAATCACCGGGAATTGCTTTTGGCTCCGCCTGCACCCACTGCCATCTTTTATCCCGTCCCCCACATAGCCATGATGGCAAGAGCAGTTGTAACTTCCAGGCAGGTTCGTACAAACCGCACTCTCATTGCAAGGACTATTAATTGGATCTAAACATTCATTTATGTCTGCAAAACAAAAACACACCTGCATGACTTAGGGCTTTCCCCCAGCAGAAATCGAAATATTAGTGTTGAGGAATTTAATTACCTTGGCATCCGTGAGGAAGGTAAGGATTTCCTTGGTAACCTTGAGAACAGTTGCAGCTGTAACCAAGCTCGTTCTTGGACTTATGGCACTCAGAATTTTCGCCACAAGCATAAGTTTTGTGGTCCTTTCTTGCTGCTTCACAAGACGAATCATTTGGTTTCTCTATTGCCCAATCCAACACAACCGGGACTCGTGGGAAACCATCTACCTTGTTATCGTTGCTGAAATTTCTGAGATGGGACACGGAGAAATTGTACCAGTTCACGTCAACCACGAAAGCGTAGCTGCAGGGATTGAAACTCAAGATCTCCCTGTGGTTGTAAAAGCTCCCGATTGTTACGTCGAATATCTTGACCCTCTTTGGGATGGTGATCTGACAACAACCGCTCTCCCCGCTGCAGGAATCTTGAGTAGTATTATCGTTTGTGTAGCTGCAGTATTTCATGCTGCACTCACTCGAGAAATTTCCATCATTAGTGTTAAAGATAGCATTGCTGTCACAACCCAGAACTGTGAATCTGTTGTCGGTGTCGGACAAGCTTCCCGGATAATTTCCCAAATGGAAACTCGGACTGTTCCCATAAGCCCAGCCCGTTGTGTTGTAACAATCCTGGCTTATGAAATTCAGGACTCGCATTTGGCCTTGTAATAATGAAATGTCCAACACTTCAATATTTCCCGTCCCAAGGAACAGTTTTGGATGGTCGTAATGAGTGTCGTTGCAGGTTAGGAAAAAACCACCTTCTCTGTAACAACCTTCGTCTCCAAAACCAAAGGGGTATGGAACTGTGATATTACCACAATGATCGGAGCAGTTGGACCTAGCTACGGGGAAAGTGGATGATGCTAAAGCTGGCCAAAACAGGAAGAAGAACTTAAGCAACAGAAGAAGATCAGAACCCATGGCTTAGCGAAGAAATGTAGGAACTATCTTCTTGATTTTGCTTGAGTTCATGGAAGAGAAGAGTACTATCTGCTTGATTTTATACAATTTTTGCATCGTTTCAGGAAGCAATCGTTGACTTTCAGGCCAATAGCTGGACTGGGTGTAGGTTGACTTGACCTGTTAAACTCTTCAAGTCTTCCTAAGTTTTTTTCACCAATCTTCCATAGTTTAATGTCTGTCCATACTAAAATTTCAAATTCCCTCAAACTAGAATAAAATAATAAATAGAGCGGAAAGCCAAGTCTTCAAGTCTCCCTCAAACTCTACACCAAATTCCCTCTCTACCTCAATCCTCCATGATATAAGATAAATGGGTGAACTGGATGGACCACTACAGAAAAATTTAATAATCACAACATAGAAGCAACAACTAAACCATGTAATACAGAATATAATTATTAAGAAAGGGAAACAGAATATTTCAATTCCTTATTTGAGAAGTAGAGTATAGATATATTTATAGATTACAATCCCATATCAAACCCATCATCATGACCGTATACTTGTCTCTATCTCTATAATAATAATTACAACAAACAAGCAACAGCTAAACAATCACAATCAAACAAAAGAAGACTTTAATTAGTTTTCTCTAAATAACCCTATTAATTATATTGGACTTCAAGTTCAGTGTTCTCTATACAGTTGGTTGCCTGTTATTCTCTTCATTTCCTCATATTATTTTTTCTTAACTGCAGTAAGTGACCCTTGTGTTGGATCAAAGTGAAGTAAATCCTGGTTTGTTGGACATATTTTGTTTCTCTACGTATTTCAAAATGTAGTTACATGATTGTTGAACTCGAACCAGTGATTGTTTCCATCCACTTGGGATATCAGATGCAAACCCAGTAGCCACCACAATGGGGCTTAGACTTTCCAAAATCATGGTTGAGTAGCTAAAGGTTCTCCTCCTGATATAGAGAAAATATGACCGAACTTGGTTCATTCTTGGTTCGACCCTCGACTCCGGTCTGGATGAAAGGAATCGACTCGCTTCCGAGCGAGCCGGGTCCAGGAGATAGCTTGCTGAGGAAGAAAACTAACTCAGTCACAAGCACGCCCTAATCCGATACGTTCGGATTAGGTTAATCAACCTAATGACGGCTAGCAGAATTCGGCAGCTGTCACTCATCGCTATCATACGGATAATCATCAGATAACAATCGGGTTATCCTAGGAGTCATCTTTTAGTCCAAACTAGTAGAAGTCTATTACTCAACGGATCTATCTGATAAGATCCAACGACTACCCGAAGAAGGCTCAAAATACATCCAACGAAGAAGATTCGAAGGTACACTCTATATAATACATCACCTACCCACACGGTAGGGACGGACAAAAACACTCGATGCTTACTATCTGAATCGTATTCTTGTTATTCATTCCTTAGCCCTATGCTCTAGCAGAGCCTTTTGTGATTAAGTTCATCAACTTATTTAGCCTTCGGAGGTGGACTCCCGATCCTAGCGGTCGGGCCACATCTAACGCTTTATTTTGCAGGTCACTCTCAGGAGATCTAAGGGCTGAGCAGATTTTGGACGCATCATTTGGCGCCATCTGTGGGAAACGTTTCAGAAAGCTATGGTGACTAGATCAGCGGCAGCAGTAGCAGCTGCTGCACAGCGAGATGCTGGCGTCCAAATTCCCGGAGTAAACAATCCAGATATTTCGAGGGGAAGTCGACCCCTTGAAGTAGATTGGAGTCAAGGAGGTAATAATCCTCCAGATCCACTCCAGTATCAACTGGATCAACTGAAACTCCAGATGTTGGAGATAAGTCAGGCACTCTGTGTGCTAACCAGACAAGTGGTGATACCACAAGCACCCGATCATCGTGATGCAGGAAGACGCGCATCACAGCGGGATCAAAGATTGATCGATGAACAGAATGTCAGTCAAAACTTCTGGGAAGGTGACCGAGTACCTAGGAGAACTGAAGATCTCCCTAGGCGCAACGATCGGTTCGACGGACCCCAAGGGAGTACTACCGATTCAAATACAAGGTTGGTTACAGGAGTACGAACTCACTCACCAACTATCAGACGCGTTGCTCGAGAGAATGATCGTGTTGTTCGTGATAATGATCGTGTTGCTTGAGAGAATGATTGTGTTGCTCGAGGTAATGATCGGGTTGTTGGAGATCGGTCAACACATATTAGTCAAGAATTGGCCAATATCAATCAAAAGCTCGGACAATTGGCGAGAGGAAGAATAACTGATGATATCTATTCAGTTATCCGAAAAACTTCATTTGCCAGGCCCATTGCCGGATATCAGTTTCCTCACACTTCCCGTTTACCAACTTTTTCCACGTTCGATGGGTCGGGAGATCCCACTGCCCACATTAGTTATTATCAGCAGACTATGGCAGTTGCAGGTAATTCTGATGAAATCCTTTGCAGGGTCTTCGGTTCATCTTTAATGGGAGCGGCACAGGAATGGTTTTCGAACCTCCCGTCAGGAAGGATCGTGGATTTCGACGAATTGGCACGCAAATTCATAGGACGGTTCCAGAGTGGAATCCAGATCAAAAAGCCGAGGAAACCTTGTTTACTATTAGACAAGGGAAGAGTGAATCGATTCGGGAATACCTGAAAAGATTCAACAAGGTTACAATGGAGATAGAGAATCTCGATGAGGAAGTAGCTAAAACTGTTTTGTTCACTGGACTCACTAACAGACGACTCTTGGAGTTATTACTTCAAGATATGCCTACAACTTATGCTGAACTAGTACATAGATGCCAAAAGCAGGCTGAAGTCACAGAGATCCTAGACGCACGCCAAGTGGACAATAAAGCCTCTGCGAAAGAACAGAAGGCTCTTGAGAACAAGCAGAAGCCGAAGCAGAATGTTCGTGATCGAGTCGGAAAGCCTCATCAGGCGTAGCGGCAGAGATGTCCCGACAAAAGTGAGTATACTCCATTAAATACTCCTCGGGCTGACATTCTAAATCTTATCAAGAAACGAAATATTTTGAAGTGGCCTCCAAAGCTTCCCACAAAGCCTGGGGAGCAGGATCGAGAAAGGTATTGCCGTTTCCACAAGGTTTACTGTCATTATACCAATGATTGCAGACATTTAAAGGCAGATATTGAGAGATTGATATCCCAAGGACACTTATCCAATTTCGTCAGGAGAGGACGAGAGAAACCACGTGACCCAGGTGCAAAAAGGGACCGTTCGATTAGCCTAGATCAACCGAAGGAGGCTCCTAAGTCTAAGAAGGGTAAGGAGGTGATCGATGCTACTCGATCGCCGATCCTTACAATTTTTGGAGGTCCCGAGCCTGAATCACTCCTGAAGCTGAAAGCAAAATCCAAATTCATTGGGACTGGAGAAACGCAAAAGCATAAAAGGCCAAATGCTGAGGGTTCAATCACCTTTGGCGAAGAAGATGAAAGAGGCATTTGTTTACCTCATGATGATGCCATAGTCATCAAGGTAGAGATTGCACGCCGAGAAGTACACAGGGTGTTAGTTGACACCGGCTCTGCTGCAGACCTTTTATCTTATGCAGCTTATCAGAAACTTAAGGTGGATGAAGACTATGATGGAGCCATCATCCACACATTTATATGGCTTTGCAAGATCGTCTGCAATAGCGGAAGGATCGGTCCAATTGGACCTGTCGATTGGAACCTTCCCCAAGGAAGCTACCGTTCGGGTAAATTTCTTAGTGGTTCGAGAGCTCCCAGCTTACAACGTCATCCTCAGGAGACCATCCTTATCAAAGTTAGGTGCTATCGTTTCCACGAAACACCTAAAAATAAAATTCCCGACAGAGATGGGAATCGGTCAAGTTTCATCTGACCAAAGAATTTCTCGGCAATGTTATGTTGCATATTTAAAGGATAAGGAGGGCCTGAGAAAGGTGACAGCGCTACCAATTGAGGTACGAGATGATCGGGACGAGGCAGAAATGTAAAGGCCCGAGCCAGTAGAGAAATTAGAGCAAATTCAGTTGTATCCCGATGATGAAAAAAGAGTTACTTATATCGGGTCTGAGCAGCTGGAAGAATTCAAAGAAGAGTTGAGGTCTTTTCTTCAACAAAATAGTGATGTGTTCGCATGGTCTACAGATGATATGCCAGGAATTGATCGGAAAATTGCAAAGCAAAAACTTTGGACAGATCCAAAGGTGAAACCAGTTATTCAGAAGAGGAGAAATTTTTCCATGGAAAAATACGAAGCCGTTCGAGGCAAAGTTGAAAAATTGAAGACCTCTGGTTTCATTGAACCAATTGAATGCCCAATCTGGTTGGCCAATGTGATAATGGTCAAAAAAGGCAAATAGAAAGTGGAGGATGTGTACAGATTACACAGATCTCAACAAGGCTTGCCCTAAGGACTGTTACCCATTGCCTAGGATTGATCTATTGATCGATGCAACTGCAGGATATGAAACATTGAGTTTCATGGATGCCTACTCAGGATATAACCAGATCCTCATGAACAAGGAGGACAGAAAGTTTACGGCTTTCATGACTGATCGTGAGAGCTTTTATTATAAAGTCATGCCATTCGGCCTGAAGAATGCAAGGGCTACTTATCAGAGGGCCGTCAACAAAATTTTCAAAGACTTGATCGGGAAGAATGTTGAAGCCTATGTTGACGATATGTTGGTAAAGAGCATTGCAAGGACAAAACATATTGAAGATTTAACAGAGGTATTTTCAGTGCTGTGAAAATACCAAATGAAGCTGAATCCGGAGAAATGTGCCTTCGAAGTTTCGTCAGGAAAATTCTTGGGCTTCATGGTATCACAAAGAGGTATTGAGGCTAATCCAGCCAAAATACAAGCTTTGATTGATATGGAAGCCCCAAAACAATTCGGGATGTGCAATGCTTAACGGGGAGAGTAGCCGCATTGAACCGTTTCATCTCACAGTCAGGAGAAAAGTGTCTACCTTTTTTCAAAGCACTCAAAGATTTGAGGGGCAGTAAGGAGGCAAAGTGCACTGAGGAATGTCAAAAAGTTTTCGAAGAACTGAAGGAGACACTAGGAAGACCACCGTTATTGTCTCGATCCGAGAAGGGAGAAATCTTACAGCTATATTTAGCAGCATCCCCTTCACCAGTCAGCGCAATATTCGTTCGGGAAAAAGACAAGAAACAGTGACCAATTTATTATGTTAGCCACGTACTACTTGACGCGGAGACACGATATTCTCAGATCGAAAAACAGGCTCTAGCTCTTGTGATAGCAGCTAGAAAACTACGGCCATACTTTCAGGCTCATTCAATCGAGGTATTTACTACTTTTCCCCTTTGTAAAGTTCTTCGTAAACCTGATTTGTCTGGAAGAATGGTAGCTTGGTCGGTTGAACTCAGTGAGTTCCAAGTAAGCTTTAAGCCTCGAACGGCAATCAAAGCTCAAGCAATAGCCAACTTTGTAGTAGAGACTACTACACCAATGGAAGAAATTGCCGAACCCACTATCCCGACCATTTGGGAGGTAAACGTGGATGGTTCGAGTGACAAGCAGGGAGCAGGGGCTGGAATTCTTCTGAAGAGTCCAGCAGGATTTATTATTTGATATGCTTCGAGATTTACATTCGAAGCAAGTAACAACGAGGCAGAGTATGAAGCCCTAATAGCTGGACTTCGATTGTCAAAAGCATTGGCGATAGCAGACGTAACTATTTTTAGTGACTCAGCTTATTGTCAATCAAGTACAAAGGGAGTATGGTGTTAAAGAACCCTGGTTGCAGAAATACCAAGAAATTGTGCAAGTATTGCAGAAAGAATTCAGGAATCTGAAAGTAGGTCAGATCCCAAGAAAAGAAAATACAATGGCAGATGAGCTATCCAGATTAGCCAATGCCAAAGAAAAGAATTTAGACCCTTCGGTCTACATAGAAGAGATAACATTTCCAAGTTATCAGGAAAAGGAAATTTCCTATATTGAAGTGGAGCGTTGCTGGATGGATCCAATAGTAGAATATCTGAGAGATGATAAACTACCAGAGGATCCGAAAGAGGCAAGATTAATCATAGTGCGATCAACACGATTCATTATGCAGAATGGAAGGCTATACAGAAGGTCTTATTCCGGACCCCTTTTGAGATGCTTGGGTCCCGAAGGATCAGAATCAGCTTTAGCTAAAGTACATGAAGGAATTTGTGGTGCTCACATGGGCGGTCGGGCCCTGGCACAAAAAATTTTAAGGCTTGGGTTATATTGGCCTAAGCTCCAGCAAGCTGCTATGGAATATGTTTGTCGATGTAGCAATTGCCAAATACATGCTACGGTATCCAAACGCCCAGTTGAAACCATGACTTCGATTATAGACCCCATCCCTTTTGTGATGTGGGGAATCGATATTGTGAAACCCAGCCCTGACCCTAATTCGGAAACTTTGTTATTTGTAGGTCCAGTGACCCTGAAGTAAGGCAAGAAGTCATCTTTGGGCCATTTCTGTTGAAGACTTGATGGCTGGATTGGAATCCATGAGTGTTGATGCCAGTGTTCTAATGGTGGAAACTGCACCCTGATGAAGATTGGATTAGTTGATGGTCTTGGAGTGGTCTCTGTATTGATTCAAAGGCATTTCTAACTCCTAGGTATGTCACTCTAGGTGTGTGCAAAACCCCTTGATGTTTGGACTTGATCTAAACCTTCAAATCCACATTTTAAAGTTGTTGTCTTGATTGGTCAACTCATTGGTCGATTGGACCAATCAACCAATCAATCGACCAATTGATTCTGTTTTTGAAATTTGAATCTTGTCTCTTCTATTTAAGTCTAATCTCGGGAATACTCCGCCTCATCTGCCTCCTAAGCCTCTGGAACGAGTTAGAACCCTAATCTAAACCATTCCCTTGCATTCTTTGGTGATCTCTCACAAAGACTTGAAGAATTCTTCATCCTCCTACAGCAAAGGTATGATTTCACTCACTCTTTCTTCTATCTCTGATTTTCTTTCTTTAATTCTGTTCTTCGTTGAGATCAAGAAGAAGATGATGCACTCTTGCAACCATCTATTCCATGATCTCATCATGTTCTTTAAGATCCATGATCATCATCATGATCTTAACCTCAGCCAGTGGAATCTTCAAAACCCTAACCCTAATCCTTTGAAACCCTAACCTGTGTGATCATCTGGAGAACTTTTGGTAACCTCCCTTGTGAAGGGAAACCTCTTGGGTGACATTTGTGTTAACCTAAACTTCATCATTGATTGACCCTTCTTGTTACTTTTGGCTAACAATATATCTCCCTTCATCCAAAGCTCTCAACTTTTTCCGAGGGGAACCAAAAAGGGTGAAACCCTAATTTTCTGGAATCAAACCAAGAACCCCTAGTTTGATCATGGTAACCCAATCAATGTGTTTTCATTACTATATCTGTAATCTTCATATCCTAGTTCTTTTATCTTTGATTATAATATTTTTCCCTCATAATCTATGTTTAACCTAGCAGGTTAACCTTTTTGTTCCTAGGTTACAACTTGGGAACTTGATTTGATTTATGAATTGATATCCTCTATACCCTAGAGTACTACCATGATAATTTCCCTCTGATTTGTACCCTTTTGAACCATCAAATTCGGTTCTTGATTCTCAAAATTCGGATTCTTGTAGGCCACTGTCTCCATTGGTCGACTCATTGGTAGACTAGTCCAGCAGACCTATCAATCGACCAATGAGTACAGCAACCTCATTCTTGGTCTGTTTCGATTGATTTATGATCTTTTCCTTTATGCATCTTTCCTAACATGTTGTATGCACTTGTATAGGACTGTCTTCTCAAGTTTAGTCAAGATCATACTTGATTCTTTAAGATCCTATCCAAGTTAGAAGGTAAGGACAGTTAATTCCTTAACTACATAGATTGCTTGTTCTCTGGTTCCTACTTTATGAAACTATGAGATTACCTACTGTTGTTGTAATTTAATTCTGATCTCCTACTGTGGGAACAGTAGCACTTGTTTATATTGTCTTTTTATTATTCATGATATATGAATTACTTATTATTGCCTAATCTGATTTTTGCTTTTACATTCTCTTGTATATGATGAACTTCTGGTTGTGTATGTCATGACTGTTCTGAGAATGTGTTTGCTTAAGTTTGGTTTGGGATTGGGGAGTATCCTTTTGATGCTTCTGTCCTTGGACATCGGAGGGAATAGTATGGGATATTCTCCGAAGATGCCCATCGACGCTTTCCCGAATCATTGGTTGTCATACCTAGGGATGTCTAGCAGTGTTTGGCTAGGATATACCCCTGTTATATCAGACCCAATTCGGAAGGGTATTGAGACGAAACGACCCGTGGTAGCAATAGGGATTCACGGGCACTCAAGACCAGTGAGTTATATCCATGAGAGGAAAGGAATCACATTGTGGGGGCCATTTATTGGAGGGTTGCATATGGCTAGACTTGGGCTCATGGGCGCTCGAGACCGGTGAGTTATATCCGTGAGAGGACATGAGAGCTTCCCGTTTACCATATGTGGATAACCAATAGGATTGATGAGTCCGTAGTCCGGGACTATTAGGAGTCCAGTGGAAAGGATACCGGAAGGATCGCCCAGGGTGAGGAATGGAAGTATCTGGACCTGAGTTGATGTAACTGAGTAGATGACTTGCATTTGGCTAGGCTTTTCCCTGACATGCGCCAGTACTTATGCCAAATGGTTGTGAGAGAGTGTGTTGACTTAACCACCTTCCATGGTTTGTCCTGAGGGATGCCAGACCCACTACCAACAGGAGCCGTATGCGTGACCTACCCAAAGAAGTACGGTGCTATGACTTAAAGCATGTCTACCATAGAGACCAGCATACATAGAGTTTAGATGCATTCATACTTTATCTGTTTCATACTGCATTGCATCATGTTATGTTTTGCCACATATTATCTATGATGTTATGGATTAACTACCTTACTGAGTTTCTTCGAAACTCATTCCTTTTTGTATATTCTTTGTTTAGATTATCCTGCAGGCACAGATTATTATGACGAGCAGTACAGTGAAGCGCAAGCCGATGAAGCGTATTACACGCAAGGTGATGGCGACGATCAAGATTACTTTGATGATCCCCCGGCGGATCAAGCTGCGTACTACGTTTGAAGGCAGCATCGAGTTAGAACGGACTCATTGGATTGACGAAGTCCATACTTATGAAGATGTTATCTATAGACTAGAAGACGCTTGATCTTAGTTTATTTCTTAATACATTTGTTTCAGTTGTATTTCCTTTTAGACTTTCATACTGCGTTCCGCTATATTGGTGGAGTGAGTTTCCGCCTCACTTTACTCCTTTTGATATATTTGGATATCTGGTATCTTTTTCGCACTCTGATTATACTGATTATTCATTATTGTTTTGAACCTTTGTTTATAATATTAAACCTTGATTATTTCCTGTTTATGATTATGTTATTGTATATGTGGGAGGATGATTTCCTCGATACTTGATCTTCAGGGCTGTGGATCACACTCTTGGGTATGCCAGTTAGGGTACCGGCTGGGAGGATGTGACAGATATCATGGGGAAATTCACCAAGGCGTCAGGCGGAAGAGAGTATCTTATAGTAGCAATCGACTACTTCACCAAGTGGGTCGAGGCTAGCGCCTTGGCAACCATCACTGAAAGAAAGGTGGAGAAGTTCGTGCTCGAGTCAATCATATATTGGTTCGGGATGCCAAAAATAATCGTTACCGATCATGGCACTCAATTCGATAACCCGCAATTCGAACAATTTTGTGGGACTTACTTAATCGAGCATCGTATGTCATCAGTGGCATACCCCCAAAGCAACGGCAAAGTAGAGGTTACAAACCGAACGTAACTTGATGGAATAAAGAGAAGACTCGAAGCTGATAAAGCCTTGTGGGTCGAAGAATTGCAGAATGTATTGTGGGCCTACCGAACTACAGTTCGGACACCCACAGGAGAGACTCCTTATAAATTGGCTTAAGAATCTAAAGCATTGGCACCTGTCAAAGTAATGACTGGAACACTGAGGGAAAGAGAGTTCGAAGACAAAGCGAACGAACAAGGACTGCTAGATAGCATTGATATGTTGGATGAAGTTCGTGCAAAAGCAATAACATGAACTTAACATTATCAATGAAGGATAGCGTCACATTATAATTCCCGAGTGAGGAATCGTCGGTACAAAGCAGGGGATTTGGTATTGAGAAATACCTTAGCTTCAAATCCACGCCATCAAAGGAAATTGGACCCTTCATGGGAAGGACCATATATGGTTATTAAACCGGTCGGTTCAGGAGCTTATAAGCTAAAGAACATGACAACCAAGAAAGAGTTAGATCGTTCGTGGAATGCTAGGCATCTGAAGAAATATTATCCTTGAGAAGATTATCAATTTCGTTAATGATGTAACAAATTACAACTCAATCAATACAATTATCAGTTTTCAACATACTATCTTTTGATTGGGGGCAGCATACAACACTCAAGAACAGATCCAGTGACAAAATCAAAAGGCATCGGTTTAAAACCCGAGTGAGTTCCTTCTACAAGGCATCGGTTTAAAACCCGAGTGAGTTCCTTCTCAAACTTATTGAATTTCTCCGGAAATTCTTAAGTAAAGGCATCGGTTTAAAACCCGAGTGAGTTCCTTCTACAAGGCATCGGTTTAAAACCCGAGTGAGTACCTTCTACAAGGCATCAGTTTAAAACCCGAGTGAGTTCCTTCTCAAACTTATTGAATTTCTCCGAAAATCCTTAAGTAAAGGCATCAGTTTAAAACCCGTGTGGGTCCTTCTACAAGGCGTCGGTTTAACACCCGAGTGAGTTCCTTTTCAAACTTATTGAATTTCTCTGGAAATTATTAAGTAAAGGCATCGATTTAAAACCCGAGTGAGTTCCTTCTACAAGGCATCGGTTTAAAACCCGCATGAGTTCCTTCTCAAACTTATTGAATTTCTCTGGAAATCCTTAAGTAAAGGCATCGGTTTAAAACCCGTGTGGGTCCTTCTACAAGGCGTCGGTTTAACACCCGAGTGAGTTCCTTCTCAAAACTTATTGAATTTCTTCCGAAATCTCTAAGTAAAGGCAATGTTTTGAAACAACTAAGACCTACTGCAACAATGACTCAAGTGGCTGGCAAAAGTTCAAAGATGAAGTTCATTATTTATTCCTTTAAAAGACCAGAAGGGGCCAACCTTTACATCAAATATCCATATGAGATAACAAGTGTTGAGATACAATCTTCATTCAGTCAAAAAGGAAAGTCATCATCGGTGATCATCAAGAATTTAAATAACTTTGTCAGAAGCAACACAGAGTCAAGAAGCAACACAGATTCAAGAAGAACAGAGTCGGGAAACATATGTTATCATTTGTTTTGTCTCCCTCAGGGATTGCGAAGCATTCTGCAAGTACAAAATCCTCCGCAATTCCATACTTTTTATCCAGCTTGACCGGGAGAAGTTTGATCTTTGATCAAACCTGCATTCAAGGCAAGCTCTTCATAGCTGAATCCTTTCAGAGGAGAATAGGGAGGAGAGTCGTCAAGATGATGCATTATATCCAGATCTGGAGGTGGAAGGTCTGTTGTATCCTTGGACCAGGCAGGAAGAGGAAGTCCCAGCGTTGCAAACACTTCAAGATGACAATTGGCGCGGTGGGGAGTCATATTGAAATAAGGATTTCTCCTTAGTATCAATTCCTATACTTTGTTTTCGCCATCCCGGTATGCCTGCAAGTTATAAGCGTTCACCATATCAACAAAAGGCTTACTGTGCAAATATTTGAAGATGCAAGCCTTGCGAACATCAGTTGGGAGGGACTCGGGCAAAGGGGTAATAGCTTGCCTTTGGGGTACAGCTTCAAACCCTTTCGCCCCTAGCTTTCCTACTTCCCGCTCCAGCAGACGGATCTTCTCCCTGGCATCATCCAAATCCGAACAGAGACGCTCGATCTCGGAATTCTTCTCTCGGGCAATCTCCCAAGCTTGGTTTCCAAGACGAGCAATCTCAACATCTTTGGCTTTGGAGTCTTCCCGAAGCCTGGAAACTTCATCACTCAATCTACTGAGTTTAAAGGATGCTTCCACTTGATTGTGGAAGTTACCAGTGAGACTCCTGCAATAACTTCAAAGTTAGTCAAGAGCAAAAGAAAAATCTTCAGAACAAAAGGTAATGAAGAAAAATTTACATCACCAGTGATTTCATAAAATCCCTGTCTAGGATCGTGGAGAGGGCTCTACTCTTGGCAGGAATTTGAACAGCAGTGCACCATTCCAATGCCTTGTCAAAATCGCCTGTCATCAAGTTGGACCTCTTCAACGACCAAGAAGGATGAAACACATCATCAGCCATCCTAGGGCGCTTCCTAGTGGCAAAATCCTCTGGCTCCAGGGAAAGAGAGGAGGAGGATGCCAAACAAGCACTAGAGTTGGAAATAGGAGTGGCACCTACAGGGACTGCATCTTCCTCAGATGCCCGAAGGGTCTTCATCATGGAAGACCAAACGGTCTCTTCGGCAGGGGCGTCAATAGTACAAGCAACGACGGAGGGAGCCACGTCCTCCTTGGAAGACCGAACGGTCTCTTCAGGTAGAGGGAGCGTGGGAGAAACATTAGCAGAAACTGTGGGAATTTGAACTAAAGATTCACCAACAGTAGTCTCCTCACGTTTAGAAGATTCACCAGCGGCAATCACCTCAGAGGGAGCAACCTTTGTCAGTACTGGGGCAGTTTTCTTGCAGGAATTTGCCCTAATAAAGTCCAAGTTAATTCTGGGAGGCACTGCAAATACAAAAAAACAGTGTCAGTACGAGAATCCAGCAACTTATATGCAAAAAAGGGAAAACCTAGATTTCTATTGAACACATGAAGTAACGAACACCACTCAGAACTTCCGTAATGAGTAAACCCCAAGTATGAATATTGTGGAGATTACTCAGGGAGAAGAAGAAATTTGTGACATAGACAGAGTAGAAGATTTGTTCAAATTCTGATCGAAGATATTGTTGGAGGACAAGAGTACGGATACAGCAAAGGAAGACAGGATGTTGCTTTGCAAATCTATCAGACAAAAATAACTTGCAGATAGCGAGATAAGGATGAAGTACCCCTTGAGGAGCTTAAATAGCCTCAAGGAGAGATGTGATGGTTGAAAGCCCAAGATAATCAAGGGACAGGATGGAAGAGACGCTTTGAATTCCTAAAAACGCAGGATCAACGGTCAGGGGATAACGGCGCTTCAAATTCGAAATTTGAAGGTTGAACTAAATTTCCACGTGGAACAGTGTGCACCTGATACAAGGATACTGCCAAATACCAACCGTCGCACCAGTATTAAATAATAGAGTATTTCCAATTCCTTGGGAAGAGCAATTGGTATACGAATACAAGGAAACGTTTGGGCTTCGTCATAAAAGAGGGAGTAGTTGGGAGATAAAAGTTCAGAATCAAAAGGGTTCGGAAGAATCAAATTGACCGAACGCATCTCCCTGATGTCCTGAACGTTGTCTCCAGTTAAGGTACAAGTTATTCTACGTGATGACTTGTGTCATTCTTATGTCATTCTTATATCATTCTCAAATATCTCTTATGAGAGGGAGTAGATAATTCCCTGGGAATGATACGAGGAAGTATTAAGGCAATCATTGGAAGAGTTCAAGAAAAAGAAGACATATTTCTATTTCATTAAGACTG
Organism: Hakea prostrata; assembly: GCF_041222555.1. Taxonomy (NCBI): domain Eukaryota; kingdom Viridiplantae; phylum Streptophyta; class Magnoliopsida; order Proteales; family Proteaceae; genus Hakea; species Hakea prostrata. The sequence continues at coordinate 602,850 of NC_142610.1, read as the reverse complement.
TAGAGGGCCAACCCTTACAAAGTTAAAAAATAAAAAAAATAAATAAATAAAAAAAGGAAGAGATGGTTTCCTGTGCTTCTTCCTCACTATTAGCCGAAGAGTCTTTATTAGGGTCTTTATCTGAAGCAGGCTTCTGAGGTTCTTCAAGAGGTGGCGAATCAAAAAGATACTTCTAAATGTCTGGATCCGCTGGAAAAGGATCCTCCTCTTCCAAAACTCAGTCGGGGAAAGGCAGCTTAAGCTTCTCGAAGATTTCTTTGTGACACACCTCCCAAAAGGGAGTTGTGTCGAAATAAGGATTAGATTCAAGAATATTTTTCCAGACATCATTCTGTCCCTCTCGATAAGCTTGAATGTTGAAGGAGCCCAACAAGTCATTAAAGGGAACGTTGTTCAGATATTTCCGAATGCAGTCTTTCTGAAGATCTGGTCTAAGATGTTCGGGCTTGCTAGGAACTGCCATCTTCAATAGGCATTCGTTCTCCAAGGACTTAAACTCGAGGCTCTCACCAAATTTAGTAGCCTCATTTTTATGTTTCTTGGCCTCAAGTTTGGCAGCAATAGCACGAATAGTTGACGAGTCAAGTTCTTTCCTCAAAGAATTCATCTCCTCATTGTGCTTCTCCTTCAACTCTTCGGCTGCTTTCCTCAACCGGTCCACCTCAGAATTGGCCTTCGCCAAATTCTCTTCACAGGTCTGTAGCAAGGAGCCATTACGACCAACTCGGTTCAATGCCTCCATGTGTTGATAGAAGCTCAACACAGCATTCCTGGAAAGACAGGGAGATTATCAGAAAATCTTAGGGAGATTACAAAGCAATTAGCAAAAGCTCAGGAAAAATAATACCTTGTGGAATGACAAACGAAAACGTCATCCTCTAGGGTCTCAAAGGCCTGACGATCGGCAGGCATGAGGCCGAGAAAGCTCCATTCAGCAGCCTTCTCAGGATCCTGCGTTGCCCGGTCAGTCCGCGTCAGCGTCCATTGAGGGACTAAGATTTCCTCAGAATCTTTGTTTTTCTTGGATTTCTTCGGGGCGGAAGCATCAGCTGAGTCATGCTTCCTTTTAGTTCGAATGGGAGAAGGGATGTCTACCTCTTCCACCATTGGTTTTTTCCCTCTCCCCGAAGCCTCAACCATTGGCTTCAGGTTCCTGATACCCTTGTAAGAAGGATCCGGAGGAGGTGTAGAAGCTACCTGCTCTGCAATCAAGGCTTGAGGAGACCGTTGTTCAGCAGTCACAACAGCCTTGGTAGCCTTCACCCGAAGACTCTCGAGATTCATTCTTGGAGGCACTACAAAGAAAGACGAAAGTCAGAGTTGAAAAAATTCGCAGTATTTTCAAGAAAGTGAAACGTGGCAGTTAGAAAGCTCACGTTGAGCCAACCCCCAGTACTGAAGGATGGAGTTGTATTCCATCTCATATCCATGTATCTCTTGATACCATGGAATTGACTTGATCTTCTCGACGGCCGTTCTGTCTTCTTTGGATAATGGAAGGACCCGGTTACCCTCAGAGTATGAAGTGTACTGCTTCCAGGTGGTCGGGAAGTTAAGATCTGATTGAGGCGCTCGGCAGAAAAAATACCGCTTGCGCCATCCTTTATGATTGGAATGGCAAGTTCCTTTGGGAAGAATGTTGCCCATCCAGTCAAGCTCAACTTTGTTGCGCTTAGAAAGCACAACCCAACCAGGAGGATGGGAAATAGAAAGAACATGAAAATGTACAAAAAGAGGAAGAGAAGGTGTGATGCCAAGTTCAAAGCATAAGCCAAAGAAGCCAACGATGAGACACCAGCTATTGGGAAGGAACATTCCGGGACAAATATCCCAATGATTCAAAATGGCCGAAAATAAATGATTGAAGAAAGGAAAGCGAACCCCACTTTCCAGTGTATCTATATATAAGGAGAATTTGCCCGGAAAGATCGAATCAACCCTCTCATCAGAAGTGGGAGCCCTAAGTTGGTACAAAGAAGGAAAGTCAAAACCCTGGACGGCTAAAGGAAGATTTTCCTCGGTATAGGAGGAAGCAACAAAATCAGATCCACCGGTGGACCTAGTAGGTTGTCTTGACTGCCCAGAGGATTCGGAAGTCACCTTAGGAGTCATGGATGGTTCAGACTCAGGAAGGGGCAGAAGAAGTCTCAGCTTTTTCTTCTACTTTTCTCTGTTGGCTAACTTTTGTGAAGTCACACCAGAGAGCAGTTAGGTTTTCTTGTCACTATTCGACTGCTCAGAGGGGACAGAAACAAAGGCCTCATCACCACTATTGCCTTTACCGGCACTAGGCACAAGGGAAATTTTAGAAGAAACTATCACACCCCACCCAGCCGGATCCGGTCATTACCCGAATGCCCGTGGGGGTGATACACCGCAAGATCTAGGTTCAGTGACAAATCCATACAAAACATGATATAGCATAATTAAATGGACAAGAATAAATCAAGTTTATCATACTAAGTTATCAAAACCGAAATAATGGTTACAATCATCCATTACTTCAAAATAAAAATATAACATCAGAGTTTTGAAAAGAAAAGAGAGTAATTTTCAACGCAGTGGAAAACTAAACTAGACTAGTTCTCTAATGGAATCCCACCCAAAAGAATAGTCTTGATACTGGCATGAAGCTCCATGTGCGTCCACTTCTTCTTCGGTCACTCCTTCAAGAAGATATACTAGCAACGAATCCTCCATTTGAAAGAAGTCCTCATAACCTGCAGTATAATCTAATAGAAAAATACATATAAAAGGAATGAGTTCAACAGAACTCAGTGAGGTCAACTCAACATCATATCACACATTCATTCACAAGATTCCACACCACACACATAACATGAATATCAATAATGTAATTAATGACAATGATATGATATGTGAATGATTATGCTCCTAACTCTATCATGAAGTCTCTATGGTAGACACGCATTAAGTCATACACCAGTCTTCTTTGGGCGGTCTCATCACTCTTCCCTCACGGCACTCAAGCACGTCTGTTGGGTTCTCCGCGGTTGTTGGGTAAAGTCCTGCCAAGCCATGGTTGGGGATTAGGTCACCACTCTCTCACATCACCATTGGTATAAGTTCTGGCGCGTGTCAAGGATAATCTTAAGCCCAATGCAAAGTCATATGGTCTCGTACTACTTATGGTCCAGATATCTCCCCTCACACCTAGTACTCTGTTGGTTCAATACTTCCCACCTATGAATGGAATCCTCAACGGGAGGCATCTATTGGACCCCATTCATTAACCCAGTGGTCATCCACATATAATGGACAGGATGATCTCTATGTCCTCTCACGGGTCATTTCACTGGTCTTGAGCGTCCATCAGCCCTTATCTATTATATGCAACCCTACCTCTCTATGATGATAGTGGGCTTGCTTGACACACAGAACCCAACCACTAACATCACGGGTTAATCGGCTTCAATACCCCTGCCGAAAGGGTAGTAGTACTCATGAGGTCACCTAACCAAACACTTCTAGACATGCCCTAAATATGTAAATCAGTAATCAGGAAAGAGCCAAGGACACCATAGGAATGCGTCCCATATCGCCTCCTCTGGTATCCTATGGCAGAAATGCCAAAAGGGCATTCCCCATTCCCAACCACAATATAAGCAATCATATAATGTCACTAGGGCAATGGGTGAACCCACAACCCTAGTAGAAAATACAAGGTAGATGAAATAGTACTATTTCTCCTCTCATACAATCACATTCCATTTCATAACAACAATAATAGATTTCAAAGCAAGGAGCAACATCAGAAGTAATAATAAACATAAATTATAGCAATTCATATTTAACAAAAGACATAAAATAACCAAAAGTTAATACTATAGCAATACAAGATATCAATAATAAAAAGTAACTAACATCATTACACATGTAATATAAAGTTAAGTATATTCCTCACCTTTTACTTTGTTCTTCCTCCAAGTCCAAGAATCCACTCCAACAAATTAGTGATTAAAGATATATTAACCTATTTATGCAAAAGAAATAATTATCACAAATTAGAGCCCATTTGGGTTTCAAAGGATATCCTAAAATCTTCCCACGAAAACCCAAATCTGAAAACTAGGTTAAAAAGGGTCACTAGTGAATGGTCACTAATTCGCTACCAATTCGAAGTCTATAATGAAGCAAAACTTTGGGAAAGTCTAATTGGTAGCAAAAGGATCCTACGGGTACCTTCAATTTGATCAAATTTGACTCATCTCAAAAAGCCCCAAATTTGGCTCTCCTAAATCACCCGCGTGTGACCCGGGGAGTCAAATTCTAAAATATTTTGCAAGGAAATAAACCATTACTCCCAAACTCAAGGGGAACCTTAATACAAGAAAATAGGATCATCCAATATACCAAACATGCATTCCTTTAAGATCTCTCAAAAGGAAAGAAGAGAAATTACTCCCACAAACTAGGAAAGGACATTAACATAAGAAAGGAAAGCATCCAAGATACCTAACAACCTTCCCTCAAGATCTCCATGAAAGAAGAGAAGATAAACTCTCACCAACTTTGATTAAAGAGAAGGGTTAAAGAAAACTAACCTTTCCTAGTGATTTTGCAGAGATTCGGATCATAAAAACCTTCGGAAGGATGGAAGTCGCTCCTCTTTCGTTTATCCTTTTCTCCAAAGCCTCTGCCTCTTTCTAGCCTCCAAAAATGCATTTAGGGATGAGATAAAGCATAAATAGGGTTTAAAAATCCGATATTTCCAATTTTGCCCCTAAACAGAAAATGGGATGGGGGTTGGTTCACCCAAATGGCCCAAACTTCTGGTCCATGGTTGGACCCCCAAACAAACTCTGATTTTGATGATTTTTGTCTCGTTGGAAAGGTCTTTTGACGATCTTCGATTTGATACCTTATTCGTATTAATCAGATTCTCCATTGTTGACCTATGTGATATGACATTTAATGGGTTGAGGATTATGCAAGACTATTGTTCGACGAAGAACCCAATTAAAAACCAAGCCCTTGGGATCGTCCGAATGATTGGTCTCGGGGGCTCGTGATATGGAGAAAATATGACTGAACTTGGTTCATTCTTGGTTCGACCCTCAACTCCAGTCAAACGAAAGGAATCGATTCACTTCCGAGTGAGCCGGGTCCAGGAGATAGCTTGCTGAGGAAGAAAACTAACTCAATCACAAGCACGCCCTAATCCAATACGCTCGGATTAGGTTAATCAACCTAATGACGGCTAGTAGAATTTGGCGGCTGTCACTCATCGCTATCATACGGATAATCATCAAATAACAATCGGGTTATCCTAGGAGTCATCTACTAGTCCAAACTAGTAGAAGTCTATCACTCAACGAATCTATCTGTTAAGATCCAACGACTACCCAAAGAAGGCTCAAATACATCCAACGAAGAAGATTCGAATGTACACTCTATATAAGACATCACCTACCCACAAGGTAGGGACGGACGAAAACACTCAGATGCTTACTATTTGAATCGTATTCTTGTTATTCATTCCTTAGCTCTATGCTCTAGTAGAGCCGTTTGTGATTAAGTTCATCAACTGACTTAGCCTTCAGAGGTGGACTCCCGATCCCAGCGGTTGGGCCACATCTAATGCTTTATTTTGCAGGTCACTCTCAGGAGATCTAAGGGCTGAGCAGATTTTGGACGCATCACCTCCATATCCTTCATCTTCTACAAGACAGTATCCACTGCTCATGTCACATCCACCCAGCCGGTACCCCATTTGGAATACCCGGGATGTGATCCACAGTCCAAGGATCAATGATCTGAGGTCCATGCCTCCCACATACACGGTAACATAATTATGAATAGTAATAATCAATGGTAAAAACAATTAATACTAAACAATATGTATAAGATAGGATTAAATATATATATCAGAGTGCGGAAGATAAATAATATCAGAATGTGGTCAAAATCATATCAAGGAGAGAAGGTGTGGTAGCCACTCTCTCAAAGCAGCGGAAAGTAAAAGTAGTTAAGTACATGTCCAAGTATTAAAGATAATTCCGGAAAGTTAATTAATTACAGGTCCAAGTATTCAAAAAATACACCAGGGGAATGGGGCACTAAGCTAGGGTTTCTTCTATACTAATAGTAGTCTCCTCAACAGTACGGATGAAGTAAACCCAGTGCTGCCGCTCCCGCACAACTGTGGGGCTAACCCTGGTGCGGATAGTAATCCTCCTCGGCTCCAATATACGGATCCTCACCGACGCCACTACCCGGAGGGTAGTGTGTGGAATCATAATTCGCCTCAAAGGAGGTGCCATCGTAGTCCTCGGTACCTGGAATATAATCTAAAACATTTGCACAAAAAGGAATGAGTTCGAAGAACTCAGCAAGGCAGTTATTCCATAATTAGAAATCATACACATTCAGAACATAGTATAATGCAATGCGATATGGAACATATGATGCAAATATGAGTCTAACTCTATGAATGCTAGTCTCTAGGGTAGACATGCTTTAAGTCATAGCACCGTACTTCTTTGGGTCGTCAGTCACTCTCCCATTTCCATATCTTGGGAATGCCTGGGGAAGATCGGTAAAGTCATCAAAAAAACCGTGGTAAGGGGATCGGTCACCGCTCTCTCACATCCCCATTTGGTCAAGTACTGGTGCATGTCACAGTAAAGCCTAGCCCAATGCAAGTCATCTACTCAGTCGGTCAAGTCAGATTCGGATACGTCCATTCCTCGGCCCCGACGATCCTTTCCGGTATCCTTCACACTAGAGTTAGCGAAATCCCGGATTTCGGACTCATCAACCCTATTGGTCATCCACATATAGTAAACGGGAAGCTCTCACGTCCTCTCACGGATTGGTTATCAATCTTGAGCCCCCATGAGCCCAAGTCTATCCATATGCAACTCTACCAATAAATGGCCCCTTTCAGGTATCCGTAGCATGGTTTATGTCCCCTACCGGATTGGTTACCGGCCTAGAGCGCCCATCCAACCATACACTACCACGAGTTGTTCGGTCTCAATGCCCTTCCGATTCGGGTCTAACACAACAAGGATAAACCTAGCCAACCAACTAGACAGTCCTATGTATGTCATCCAATAACCCGGGAGAGTGTCGATAGGCACCATCGGAGAACATCCCATACTATTCCCTCCGATGCCTAAGGACAGAAGTGTCAATAGAACACTCCCCAATCCCAAGTCAATACGTAAGCAATCACATATTCAAGTTCATCATCTTTCATGCATCCAATACATCTTATCATAAAAGTTAAAACATGATATTGAAATGAATCATCATAGACATAAGTAAACAAGAATAGTAATGTAACATGACAAGAGTATAAAGATGTCAATACTACTGTTCTAACACATACATAACAGTCTTATAAAGATTTAAAAGTATTCAAAAGGTTCCATTCATAAATAAGAACATAAATCATAAGTTGGTGATCCATATGTTTATGGAGATACCCATCCTTACCTTGGATTGAATTGATGATGAATTGAGAGTACCAAGAAATAGTCTAAAATAATTTAAGGCCCTAAACAAACATCAATAATAAGTTAGAGAAGGGATTAAGAAGATTGGATATCAATTGGATCAAAACTGGCCAAGGTTGCTGTCAGCAACAACTTTGGTCGATGGTTTTGGTCGATGGAATCGACCAAAAGGATCGACCAAAATTTCCTTCGGGACAGAATGATGGATTTTGGGTGTTTTCATCCTAAATTGGTTTTCCGATGTTCGGATCAATCTGAAACTTGGAGGAACACTTAACAACAATAGTAGGACACTATAAGTCAAGAAAATTACCCAATCCAATGGTCCAAACAAAAAGCCCCAATTTGAGCTAACAAGTTCAAGTGATAAACATCATGGCATGAGTTGGAATTGATTGCATTGATGAGGAATGGCATGTAATAGTTAGAGGAACTAATAGAAATTCGATTGGAATCATATAGAAGTGATAAACATGAACATAGCATGCCCTACAGCTCAGTTTGGTACAAAGTGACATGATGTTAATAGAAGAATAGAGGAATACATAAGCTAGGCATGAGGTGGAGGCATAGCATCAATGGATGGCTAAGAAACTCATAGGTTAATTATGTGTAGACACTTGGAGTGGTGGTTGCAAGGTTGCAGCACCATTTCCAATGTCTCACCAGCAAGAAAGGAAAAGAAAAGGGTAGAAAATGGTAGGGTAGAGAGTGGAATGGTGATTCATACCTTAGTGTGGAAGAGGTAGACAAGAATCAATAGTAAACAATGAGTTTTTGATGAGGTGCCCTTTACATTAGCCAAGGAGGTGCCTTGGGAAGCTCTCCCCACAATTTCAGGTAAGAAAATGATTGCACAAGGCTCAAGGCTCGAGGTCATAATAAATAGAATAGGAATATTCCATGGAATCTTTAACTTGGCAAACTGGGAAACTTTGGTTGATGGTTTTGGTCGATGGTATCGACCAAAAGGATTGACCAAAATGTTTCTCAGCAGAAAAACAGGTTTAGTTCAGCAACTTCAAATAGGGATTTGAAAGGCTATACAAGGTCAATTTGAGTGAGGTTTTCTTCCACAAATCAATCAAGAAGTCTAGTTTCGGGGGCTACCTTTGGATTGTGCACAGGAGGTCATTAGGTACATCAACGAGATTAATCTTCTCCGATGCGCAGACTTTCCTTAAACACTGATAATGCATTTAAGCAAGGGTATCCTCATCAATGTCCATAGGCTCAGTCTCCGAATCATGATCATCAATCAAAATGGTCCATAGGTCTCTTCTACCACCGCTTCGGGTCTTCGGACCTGAATACAACAGTGGATCCGGGTTAGGGTCAAGGTTAGAATAGGGCTGGATATTACAGCTCAACTGCAACAACTACTACTGCTACTTCATCATCAGCAACTTCACAACTACAGATCAACAAAGTCAAGGTGCCCATTAAAATTAAAATTAAAACTTGCACTTTAGCCTTTAAAAAATGAAATTGATGGGATCGAATCATCATAACCTAGATAATATCTAGGTGCTCTTCTAGTTGAGCTAAGGATTCACCTGAAAACAAACATGTTAGATCCATCCAAAAAATAGAATGTAATAAAAACTATGGATTGCATGTCATGTCCAACTTGAGTTTCTAAATCAACACAAGCATTATACACAACAAATACGTGGAATTAAATATGCAAAAACATTGACAATGAAATAGAATATCAATACAAATGTAATGAAGCATGAAGATGCTATCCTAACAAATCAATATTCATAAGAATCATAAACCCCATCCCAAATCAATATTATAAAGATTTCCAAAATTATGAACCCAAAGAATTTAAAAAATAACTATTGACCAAAGGGCTTTTGTACTCATGTGAATCCATGTGATAAGACCCCAAGGTCAATAGAAACATTGCAAATTCCTACAAAAAATTAAAAGGGCTTTTAGATATAATTTCATATTCTTAAGAAATTTTTATAGAAGTAAATAAATTGTCCTAACATACCATGAAATCATTGAGATGGATGAAGCACATAAGTTGTTGATCCTTGTGAAGAAGTAAATGGCTGCATTTGTGAAAATAAAAACATGATATTAATATTAAAAAGCTATGTTATATAAAAATAAAAAATAAAAAATTCATAAAATCTAATGAAGTATGCTAAATCATGCCTAGAGCAGCGACATGAACGGTCCCTGATAGTCTTCCATATCTTGAAGAGTGCCATGTATATTCAAAGTAACCACTGAAGATGGTTGTTTTGATGTATTAATTTCAACTAAATGTTGACTTTTTACCTGCTCATTACACTTCACTTTTTTCTTACTTTTGTTCTTCTGACCTATATTTTCAATCCAACATTCCAACCCTTGTGTCGTTTCTTACTACCTTTCTGACTTTCATTCTTCTTCAATACCAAATTTCTATTTTTTCCAAAATTGCATCCATCTAAAGTTTCCGTATTTGGATTATCTTCAACTAAATCTACCAGTTGTACACATAACTGTTCTACACATTTTTTGGCAATCTCGAAACTTTCTATTGAATTAGAGGCATGACTTGCCAACTTTACAAATGTATGGTAGAGAAACCTGTAACGCTATGTATGACTCAAATTAGTGTCTTCTAAAACTCGTTTCCTTTATTGTCGTCCACCAACAAACTTCTTGCTCCCCCGTGTCCATCTTCTTAAAATATATTTTTCAGGAATAAACTTTATTTCTAGTACATCAAACACTTTCAAAGCATGACGAAAAAAAATACCAAATGTCTCAAATTTTCTACAAGTGCATAATATTGATTGTTCACTATAATTGTACATAACCATATATTCTCTTTTTATAAGGTTCCCAACTACATCTGTTAAATGAATTGTGTACTCACTCAAGACACCATCTCTATTATGAAGCACTAATGAGCAAGCATCCAACCAGTTATATTCGTCCTCAAACTTTTCAAATATATTAGGGGTGTAAGTTTTTGCTACTTGTATCACGATTGGTGCTTTTGATTTCAACCTAGGAAGTGTATTTCTTGCTTGAAATTCATCATTCAATTCATTGGCACGTTTATCCTCCACTAACCTTTCAAAATAATTAAAATTTTGTACTAGATTCAAATGTGGTTTCAAATACCTCTTCAAATCAGCATTAATACTTTCACTAAGCTGTGTGCTCCTCACACCTAGAGTGAAAGTATTTTTCATGTAACATGCTGCCCATTTCTCTTTAATACCATAAAGTCCATCTATCCATGAATTATTTTGGACTTGATAATCATCTTGCAACTTTTCCTTGGCATTTTCAAACTCTTCTCAACTTTATAACCATAAATGCACTTCGTAAAATCCTTAAAAAATGATGATCCATTCTTCATTGGATTACCAAAGTGTGTAACCCCATTTGGCATTATATGCCATGTACACAATCCATGCCATGTCTCAGGTAAGACTTCACTTATAGCTTTCGACATTGCTGCATCTTGATCAGTAAAAATGGTTATGGGTTTCTTTTGACAATTTACTTCTAAGAATGCCTCAAACAACCATTTGAAAGACTCAGTTGTCTCATCGTATAGCAGTGCAACTCCAAATATAGTCACATCTTTATGATTGAACCCCGTAAAAAATACCAAATGGCCTGCATTCTTTATTAGTGCAAAATGTTGTATCAAATACAACAACATCACCAAATAATGCGTAATCAATGATCATCTTTGGGTCCGCCCAAAATATGTTTGTTATTTGTTCTTCATTATCTAATTGCAAATCATGTATAAATGATGGGTTAAGCCTTGTCTGCTTTTGAAAATATGCTAACAAAACTCCCAGCTTCACCATAAGCCAAATGTTGTTGGCGTTTAGTTCGAAGATAATTTTTTATATCTTCCCTGGTATAACCTAGGTTTTCTCTACCCCCTGTTTGCCTACTCAAAATATCATAATTTGTTTTGGTCCTAATACCAAATTCATTAGCCAAATCTATTGCATATGCAAAAACATCTGTGATTTTACGTTGAGATCACATTAAATATGTAGTAGCAAGTGTATGGAGTAAATGATTGTGATTATTATCAAAATCTTGACATTCATAAAGCCCATTACCCAACCTAGATACATTCTTGCAGAACATTTAGTTCTAGTTTATGCACGAGGCTTGCTTGTGCATTTATCTCTCTTGTCCTTATCCCGATGTCCTTCTTTATTACATGAAAATTTCCTATGCATTATAGTTGTTTTATCTTTCTTACTCTTATGTGCATAATCTCTCTTAATACTAAAATCAACTAGTCTTCCATATTGGTTGTAAAATTTGTATGCCTCATTCTTTGAAGTAAAAGTCAAATCGATCTGTGGCTTATAATCAGCATAATTATCTTCGATAAGCAACAACATGTATGGATTTAATTTCCATATCCATTGCAATTCACAAAATCTACAACAATAACATGCCTCTAGCATTATATAACTAATCTTATAAAGAAAATGAACTATTTTATAAGATGCACGTTATAAGTTAAGTATAAATAGGGGTGTATGCATAAGAAAGCTCAGATTATATTTGGATTATCAAAATAGTAAATAACAAGGGCATATTCTACCCAAAAAATGACAAGGATATATGACTAAGTTTTAGTACATATCTAATCAAGCACAAATATTGCATCAACGATTCAAATAGCATAGTTAACTGAATCACCTATAGATTTTATTATTTAAAAAATAATAAATACTAATATAAAATAAAGACAAAGTTTTTCCCATTTGATAAAACCCCCTTCTCCACATAGAGGTTATCCAAAATGTTTTCCTAAAAGCAAGTCTCTCTAAAATCTAGTCCTCTTCTCATTCTTATTGTTGGTGCTACTTTTGTCGATCGCCTTGAACCGAAGTTTCTCGCACCGAACTCCTCAGATCTGATTCGATCTGGTTTGCTCCTTGATCAATCAACCTCTCACTCCTGAAAGAAAGCAGAATCACAGTAAGAAACGGAGCCGATCATCTTGATCGGCGTCTCGTCTCCGACGATCTAGTCAGTATGGAGTTAATGGTGTTCACAGAGCTCTCTCTGGAGCTTTTGGAATGCTAGTAATGGAGTTCAATCAGAGTGAGCTTAGAGTTTTGGTTGATTCTAGAGACTTACCTTCTCACGGATCTTCCCTCGCTTTTATACTGACTTTCCCGATTATAATACTCTTTAAATCATGGCCATCAGATCATTGCTCCTCTTTGGACGTCTTCGATCATCTTAGCTTTATATCTCAATTGAACCCGATTGAGATTGGTTTGACCGGTACAAACCGGCAATGGATATATTAGTTACAACATAAGCCCCCAAGCCTGCTGATCAGGTCGAGCTTGTATGAGACTCTGGTCAGGAGGTTTTATCCTTTTCATAAAAAACACACAGCATCTCTTGTTCAGCTACTTATGCCTTTTTCCCAGGTAATTCTTGGTTTCTTCAAAACCTTGATGACGAGTTACCGCATCATATCATCATTATCTTGAAAATCTGCTTATAATTATATCTCTCATGAGATCATGTCCTTCGTATTGGTTGACATTATATTACTGTATTCAGCCCCCAAATTATCTTAAAACCGGCTGAAATCACTGTCTTGTCAGATCTTTTCTGAATTTTCAAATACAACTTTTTAACTTCCTTAGCGTTACCGCCGCCTGATCACTGACTTCGTCTTTTTCCCATGCATTGCCATCATATTGTTCCCTTGTCTTTTCACACATCATCTTCATTTTTTCAACTGTTGTTTTTCATGCGTTAGCTGATTAATCCCACGCGTCGGTTACGAAAGGTAATGACCATTGATTTTGGACCATCGTGTATTTCCCCCTCCTTTCAAGAAATCCTCTCTCATTCTTTATATATATCATCAACCGTCGCCTTTTCCTTTCCGTACTGTTCTTCTTCGCGAACACCAACATACCTATCTCGCTAACTTCTTTATTACTCCTTTTCAGATTTTACCTTTTCAATTTCCTTCTTCTTCCTTGCTTATCTCCGCCATGGATCCTGCTTCCAATCCTTCAAGCACCAAGATCTCTTCCCAAACCTGATATACCTTCAAACAGAGAGCAAATGAAAAATGTGTCTCGGTGCTTCTTCCTCTTCTCAACATGATCCTTCGGATTGGAAACCGGTCCCGTATGCTCATGACGAAGCCATCCTTCCTTATACTCCCGTCAACATGTCCGAGAGAAAAATGGACCCAAAGCATGCCGGTCCCGAATGGTATCCCACTAAAATAAAGAAATCCTCCCCGGATTCTTATTTGGAAAGTTACCATTTTCCTTCTGATGCTAGAGTATGGGTTCCCGACTCCTCCGACCGTCCTTACTCAGTTGATCCTGGTGTTATCACCATCTACCTTGATCACCTTGATTCAGGTTTTAGAATCCCGCTGATTCCCGTAGTTCAATCTTTGTTGGACTATTATCATGTCTGTCCTTCTCAGCTTACTCCAAATAGTTGGAGGTCTGGTTCATCGTTTTTTTTTTGCGTTTATTCTTCGGATGAATCGTGTCCCGTCTCGTTGATCTCTTCGGAAATTATTACACCTTGAAAGTATCCCGCGAACGCGGATATCTTCATTTTGCCGGAAGAACCCGCATTTTGGGTGAACCGGGAAGAGAATCCAAAATTTTCATTGATTCCTCCATTCCCCATGACAATAAGCAATGGCGGGAAAAATACTTCTTCGCGCTATTCCAAATCCAAACTTCCGGTCTCGATGGTGTCTTCATTCCTTGGAATCCTTATCTCCTCTAAAAGTACGTCCTGTGCTTACTGAATATGACCGAATAACCTGGAGAATGATTCCGACTGGAACTCCCATAGATGCGGCCAAGTTGAAGACGGATGCAGGTCTCATTAGTCATGGCCTTTTTCCGGGTAAAGATAATAACCGTTGTATACCTTTCTATCCTTTTGTAATCCTTACTCATTATCATATATTTTTGCCATCAGAAGTAATTGCTCGTCCCATCCTTAATGTTGCTGACTTACGGAGAAGTGTTTCGGAGGAAAAGAAGTCTGATTCTAGGGTCATTAAACCCTCCAAGAAAAGAAAACATACTGCCCGTCATCTTTCGAAGAGAAAAACTGCTAAGAGAGATTCCCCTGATCAAGAGAAAACTACCCCGGCTCCGGAAAGTGCCATCGGAGAAGATGCTGATGTGCAAATTGTGAAAACGAGTTGCAAGTGAAATCCCTGGTCCCAAGATGAGGACCTCCGGAACCTCCAATACACTGAGATGTAGACTTAGGTCTACAGGTCCAGTCTCTGACCAGGGCCCATCTGGCTCAAAGAAGAAGAAGAAAAGAAGAAAAGAAATTCATACTGCCCCCATAAAAGTTCCTGTTGTTGAAGATAATCCATGTGAAGAAATTCCTCATGATACTTCTGTCTTCCCAGAAAAAATGGTTGAGGACGAAGGTCAAGGTAAGGATTTATTTGACTATTCTTCTGACCATCTGAAGAAAATTGCTGAAGACATACTAACATATGCTGCAGGTGGTATTATTGAAGAAATAGCCGATCAACTATGTGATGAAAATATTGATGTCTCTGTCTCTCCCTTGAATGTTGTTGCCGAAGACCGTGTAAATGAAATTTCCGCTTCCGTTTTACCTTTGTCCATCCCTGTGTTGGATGTTGCTGTCCCAGATATTGATGTTCTTGCTCCTCCAGATACTAATGTTCTCCCTCCTGAGAAAAATGATGAAGATGTTCCTCCTCCTGAGAGAAGTAATGAAGATGTTCTTCCTTTGGAGGATAATAACCAAAATGTTTCCCATGGAATTCATGAAGTAGTTCTCCCAGAGAATAATCCCGTCCCTCCCGAAGCCCTCGTGGTAATTGTCCCTCATGAAGATCAAGAAAATATCATCATGCAGATCGGTTCAAATGATGTTGCAGTTGAATGTTAATCCTGAGAATATTCTTGGGGTAGCTGATCTCCAACCAGCCCCTGATCAGGTTGATGATACCATGAGCAATGCTGATTCTGGGAATCCTTTCCACCCTGAGTGGTTTTTAAAAGAAAATCACACAGCCAGCCGTAATTGGGAGGCTGCCAGAGAATGGGGTACAAAAGGCGGGAATTCCTCGCGACAAGAAGAATACCGCACGGATGTCCGATTTCGATCTTTATTCTCATGGGTGGGGGTAAGAATTAGACCTCTCCTTCTTTTTATTTATTTAAAACTAATTCACTTTTGATCTGATTATTTATATTGTCTTTAATGTATATATATATTGATTGATAAACAGATGTTTTGGAGCTGCCTTCAATGCATTTTCTGAAGTGTTGGAGAGAGAGAAAACTTTGTCTCAGGAAAATGTTGAACTGATCAAGAAGAACTTCGAATTGGTTAATGAGGTACAGGATCTTCGAAGAAAATTGGGATCTTCGAAAGAAAATTAACAAAGAATCTGAGTTCGAGAGAAATAGATTTGATGAATGATCTTGATAGTTTGCATAATGATTATGAAATTTGCTCCGACCATTGTCTTGAATTGCGGGAAGAAGTTTCTATGTTGAGAGAAGCCATTTTGAATCATAGGAATGAGCTTTTTCAACTTAAAATGTTAAAGGATGATGCCCTTGACAGGGCCAAAATTGCCACAGGTGAAAGAGAAGATTTTAAAGGAAAGTCGACCAGAGCCTTGGTCCGGTCACAAAGCATTGAGAAGGAAAAGAATGAACTCCAGGAGAAGTTTGATGAGATTGAGAAGCTGAATATCGCTTTAGAGTTGGCACAAGAATATCATGTGAAAGCCTTCAGTTCAATTCTCACTGGAGAAGTCTACTTTGGAAGATAAGAATAATGGTTTGGAGTCAAGGCTAAATGAGATGACAAAGTGGAAAAGGATAATCTCAATGCTTCCTTTAATTTGGTTTCTAAGGAGAAAGAAAACCTTCATGCACTCCTCGGATGAAACTTTGAAATTCAAAACTTTGCCGCATGAAGACTTAGAGGCAGAGAGGAAACAGTTTGAAATTGAAAAGAGAAGAATACAAAATGAGAGCCAGATAGTTTTAAACTCGGTTACCTCCTCTATAAAGGAAGTTGGAGATAATCCGACTTTCCTAGGGTTTTGCAAAAATATGGTAAAGGACTGCTCTGACCAAATTTTTTCAGAGATCCTTAAGACTCACCCTGGTTTAGATTTCAAGTTGTTACCTCCAGAGTTTCTCCCTTCTAGAACCTTTTTTGATCTTAGGAATTTGAAGCATCCCGCTTCGATTGTTCATCGGAAGATGATTCGATAATGATATGAGTGACTCCTCCAGCCGGCCCCGGATCATTCGCGGTGGTTGGGATGATAATGATGATGATGATTTACCCGCTCAAGGAGATGAAGATATTGCTGCTAATGATGTTGTTGATGTTGATCCGTCCGATAATGCTACGGATGTTGATCCATCTACAAAATCACACATATGAAGAAAACACTCTTTTTGCTTTATGGACTTACCTTTTTCTTTCTTGCCTACCTCTTTTGCATATGAGGGTTTTTCTTTTCTTTTTTTTTACTTGTCCATCTTTTATGTGAATGAAATTTTCTTCCCTCCTTCTATTGTGATTATTTTTATATTATATATATACCGATCTGACCTTTGAGCTTTAATTAACAGACTTCAATGTAACCTGATCCTTGAGTTATTTACTGATTAATTCCGTCGTACTCGATCCAAATGATGCCTTAGAAAGATGGCTACTGGAGTCCGACTCGGAAAGTCGGGATCACCCTCGGTGACGGAATGATCCATGATCAGCTTCGGAAAGCATAACCTGGCCTCGGAAGGCTGACCACTTGGGTCTGACTTCGGAAAGTCGGGATCATTCCTCGGAAGGAACAATCCGGGATCACCCTCGCGAAAGGAATGATCCGTGATTAGCTTAGCGTGACCTGGCTACCTGAGCCTAACTCACGAAGAGTCGGGATCATCCTCGTGCACGGAATGATCCGTGATCGGCTTCGGAAAGCATGACTAGGCCTCGGAAGGCTGGCTACTTGAGCCTAACTCACGAAGAGTCGGGATCATCCTCGGCACGGAATGATCCGTGATCAGCTTCGGAAAGCATGACCAGGCCTCGGAAGGCTGGCTACTTGAGCCTAACTCACGAAGAGTCGGGATCATCCTCGGTACGGAATGATCCGGATCAGCTAGCATAATCACGCCTCGGAAGGCTGGCTACTTGAGCCTAACTCACGAAGAGTCGGGATCATCCTCGGTACGGAATGATCCGTGATCAGCTTCGGAAAGCATGACCAGGCCTCGGAAGGCTGGCCACTTGGGCCTGACTTCGGAAAGTCGGGATCATCCTCGGAAGGAATGACCCCGGATCAGCGTTGATATGGCTTGATCAGAAGAAACTGGTTCGCATTGATGTTTCTTGGTTTAATAACGAGAAAGAAACTTTGGATGACCCCGCTTAATAAAATGCATTCTCCAAGAATACAAGAAAATTCTTTCTACTGATAATATTTCTTAAGGTGAACTACATTCCACGGTCGTTTCAAACAACTTCCATGAGAGTCCTTCAGCCGTATGATGTTTTTGCTCACGAGCTTTTGTTACCACATATGGTCCCTCCCGGTTGCGAAAGCTTTCCACAATTCCTTGGATCGACGCTGATTTTTTCCTCAAAACCAAATCTCCTACTCGAAAGATTTATGTTTGATTCGAGCATTATAATACGCCGCTGTTCTCCTTTGATATTCCATATTACGGTATAAGGCCTTTTCTCTGACTTCATCTAAAAATTCGAGGTTTGCCCGTAGTCCCTCTTCATTAGTTATTGGATCAAATCCTTCATATCTATTTGATCCCACCATAACTTCCACTGGGAGCCAATGCTTCGATCCATACGCCGATCCGAAAGGTGTTTCACCTGTTGGGGTTCTCGACCGTAGTCCTATATGCCCATAATACATGAGGTAGTTCATCAATCCACAGACTATGCGCTTCATCCGGTCTCTTTTTTATCCCCGCAAAAGTGTTCTGTTTGTTACCTCAATTTGGCCATTGCATTGAGGATACGCTACGAGATGAGTGTTTGCACTCAATATGATAATGCGCATTGAATTCCTTGAATCTCTCATTGTCAAATTGTGGTCCATGATCAGTCAAGTAGAATCTTTGGTAGGCCATATCTGAATATGACATGATTTCTGAAGAACTTTTCAATTTGACTCGTGGTAGTTGTTGCCAAGGCTTCTGCTTCTACCCATTTCGTAAAATAATCGATTGCAGCCACCACAAACTTTTTCCCTCCAGCTGCAACAAGAAAAGGTCCCAACAAATCCATACCCCACATAGCAAATGGGAGAGGATTAAGAATTGATGTTAGTTGCTCTGCTGGCTGGCTCTGAATTGGTGCATGAATCTGGCATTGATGACACCTTTTTACATACTCAATTGCCTCGGATTGCATTCGTGGCCAATAAAATCCTTGTCTTAAAATTTTATATGCCAAAGCTTTCCCACCTAAGTGGTTTCCACAAATTCCTTCATGAACTTCAGATAGAGCATAAAGAGCATCAGAGGGTCCCAAACATTTCAACAGTGGCCCAGAAACTGTTCTTTTATATAATAACTCATTTTTTAGAATAAACCTGGCAGCTCTTCTTTTTACGATTCCTGGCCTTTTCTCTATCTTCGGAAGAATACCATCTTTTAGATATTGCATAATAGGATCCATCCAAGATATCTCTGCATCAATTTCCATTATCTCTGGCTCTGAATATGCCGGAATATCTAGCTCCTCATAATATACAGTTTGTGGAATAGAAACAGACTTTGTGGATGCCAATTTTGCGGAGAGAATCTGCTTCATTGTTTTGATTTCGAGATATCCTTGTGGATCGAGAAGCTGTGCGAACCACTCCTTACATTGTGATACTTTTTTAAGATAGCTGACCATTCAATCATCTTTCGCACCATACGCTCCCGTGACTTGATCGACCACCGATTCTGAATCACTTTTTACTTCGATGCTTTGAACACGAGAGAGATCTAGCTAGTCGTAATCCTGCAATAAGAGCTTCATATTCTGCTTCATTGTTTGAAGCATGAAAATTAAACCGAAGTGCATTTTGAATTACAAATCCGAACGGACTTTGTAAAATCACTCCCGCTCCTGATCCCTGCGAATGACTTGACCCATCTACATGCAAGGTCCATATAGAAGACACCTTACTAGAATCTTTTTCCTCCTCTGGTAATGAAATACTTTCAGCAATAAAATCAGCCAAAACTTGTGCCTTTATTGCAGTTCTAGGTCTATAATCTATATCATGTTCTGTTAACTCTACTGCCCATGATACCATTCTTCCTGCCAGATCAGGTTTATGCAGTATTTTCTTTAAAGACCAGTTAGTAAGAACGATAATTGGATGAGCTTGAAAATAGGGCCGGAGCTTCCTGGCTGCTATTATTAAGGCGAAAGCCTGTTTCTCAAATTCCAGATATCTAGTGTGAAACCTAGCCCTAACCTTGACCCGGAAACCTTGTTATTTGTAGGTCCGATGACCCGAAGTAAAGTAAGAAGTCAGCTTTGGGCCATCCCAGTAGAGGACTTGGTGTCTGGCTTTGAATCCATGAAGGTTGATGATGAGGTTCTATTTATGGAAACAGAATCCTGATGAAGATCTAATTAGTTGATGGACTTGGAGTGCTCTCTATCTTGGTTTGAAGGCATTTCTACCTACTAGGTAAGTCACTTGACTTGTGTGCAAAACCCCTTTAGGTTTGGATTTGATCTGGGCCTTCAATTCCCTGTTTTGGCCTTGTTTGTCTGCATTGGTCGTTGATTGGTCGACTGGGCCGGTCGACCAATCCACTCGACCAATGGGTGCTGTCTTTGGCAATTAGGTTGATTCTTGCTCTATTTAAGTCTAACCTCGAGTCCACTTCGTATTTGCTGCCTCCAAACCCTCTGGAACGAACCAAAGACCTCTGCAAGTCATCTCTCTTGCATCCTTGGAGTTTTCTTGGCGGATCTTCGTCGGAACTCTTCTTTTTGCATCAAAAGGTATGTCTACTCTCTCTTCTTCTCCTCCATCTTTGTTTTTCTTTCCTTTTTGAGTTGAGACAGTAGAAGAGATGCTGCATTCTCTGTTGCAAACATCTCTGAACATGTTCTCATGATCATCCTAAGGATTAAAGGCTAGAACAATGATCTTAACCATGATCATTGCAAGCTTTTGAAGGATTCATGATCAAACCATGATTTAATCTCTGTTAATTTCCTAATCTGAATTCTGATCTCTTTGGATCTTCTTTCATTGATCATGTTAGTAGTTAATGGTTGTGTTTTCTTTCTATGATCCATAATCCATAGAATTCTAGTTGTTCTCTTCTACCTTACTATGTGTTCTTCATGATGCATGATAGTACATATATGGTAAGTTTTATTTCCTTATTTAGATTTATGCTTCTAAGCCTTATTCCATGAAGACCTATGCATGTTTTCATGTTTTCATTACCGAAAGCAATGATTCATCCTCCTATAGTTCTTGTCCTTGTTTTCTATTTCAAAATTCATCAAGATCCATGTTTGATTTATTTATGGTAACTTTTTGTTTCCTAATTTGGATCTTGATACCTTGATTTGATTAGTGTTTTGAGGTCCCCTATATGCTAGAATACTACTGATGTAGTCTACCCCTTGATTAGTACCCTTTTGAACCACCAAATTCGGATTTCATATCTCAAAACTCTCGATTTTCTAAGCTATCGTCTCGCATTGGTCGATCGATTGGTCGATTGGACCACTCGACCAATCCACTCGACCAATGAGTACAAAGCAACTCGCAATTGGTCTGCTTTCGGATGTTTTGATATCTTTTCTGTTAGGGATCTTTCCTAATATGTTGTATATACTTGTTTAGGACCTTCTTCTCAAGTTTGCCAAGATCTTACTTGATTTCTTAGGATTCTTTGCGAGTTATAAAAGGTAAGGATGGTTATTTCCTTAATTACATAGATAGCATGAATCTAGTTTCTATATTTGAATATCATTGATATGTTTCCTAAATTAGATTCTTACAATGATATACTACTGTTGCATAACTTTGATTACAGTAGCATTACTTATTCATATTGAATTGATTCATGTATGATTTACTTACCAATGCTATACAAGTGATTGTAAATATTGATTTATTTCCATATATGGAGTTACCATATATGTGATGATATGAATTGATGCATGTGTATGCTTACGTATGGTTTGGAAAGGAGAGGTGTCCTTTTGACACTTCTGTCCTTGGACTACTACGGGAATATTATGGGATGTTTCCGGAGATGCCCTCTGGACACCTTCCTAAACTGTTGGATGACATATATAGGATTGTCTAGTAGTGTTTGGCTAGGATGTCCTGTTATGTCAGACCCTAATCGGAGGGGTATTGAGACCGAACGACCCGTGGTAGCAATGGGGATTCATGGGCGCTCAAGACCGGTAACCAACCCGTGAGAGGACAGGAATCACATTGTGGGGGCCATTTATTGGTAGGGTTGCATATGGTTAGACTTGGGCTCACGGGCGCTTAAGACCGGTAACCAACCCGTGAGAGGACGTGAGAGCTTCCCGTTTACCATATGTGGACGATCAATAGGGTTGGTGAGTCCGTAGTCAGGGACTATGAGGACTCTAGTGTGAAGGATATCGGAAAGGATCGTCGGGGACGAGGAATGGAAGTATCCGGATCGACTTGATGTAACCAAGTAGAAGACTTGCATTTGGCTAGGTATTACCCCGACATGCGCCAGATACTTATACCAAATGGTTGTGAGAGAGTGTGTTGACTTAACCCCCGCCAAGGTTTGTCCCGAGGGATGAAGGACCCATTACCAATCGGTCGCCCGAGATATCTTAAATGGTTGGAGGGAATCCAAGATATCTTAAATGGTTGAGGATGTGAGTGGACTTTCCTAAAGAAGTACGGTGCTATGACTTAAAGCATGTCTGCCAATAGAGACCAGCATACATAGAGTTAGAATCATTCATTCATTGTTTGTCTCATATCATATTGCATTTATGATTGTTCGGAATCCCGCCATTTATGTTATTATGGATTTTAATCGCCTTACCGAGTTTCTTTGAAACTCATTCCTTTATTGTACAATGTTGTTAGACTATCCCCTGCAGTCTTGAGTACTATGACGGTTCCTATGAGGAAGCGCAAGGCGAAGAGACATATCTCCGGGAAGGTGATTGCGGTTACCACAATTACTCGAAGATCCCGCGGGTGGTTATGCTCCGTACGATGCTTAGTCCGACCATTGAGTGGAAGCGTCCTTGTGCTATTTATGAGATCTACACCTACAAGGATGTCGTCTACAAAGTGGAGAATAATTTAGTTACCCAATGTACTTGCTACTCGGGATTAGCTTTTATCTAGTTTATTCTTTCGAGCTACTTTTCCGCTGGATGTAAAGTGGGATTTTTGCTTCACTTTACTAATCTGTTTGACACTCTGATTATGTCTATTATTCCGATTCGTTTATGATTCATTCTTTATTGAATCTATGATTTATCTTCCGCACTCTTGTTATGATTGTTCATGATTATGTTATTGTTTATGTGGGAGGTTGATCACTCGATACCTGATCTTCGGGCTGTGGATCACACTCTCGGGTATGCCGGATAGGGTACCGGCTGGGAGGGCGTGATGATTGGTATCGGAGCCCAAGGTTCGAGGAGATCCTAACCACAAAAGACAACAACTGAACATTCTTGAGTCATTGATCTGAAATGACTCTTCTACTCTTAGAAGTGAATAATAGAACACCGAATTAGAAACTTGAACTTTGAGGCATAATGAGAACATTTCGAATAACATACCATAATTATACTTGAACAAATGTCACTAATGCAAGGAAAAGGAAAAGTGCATAACATACAATAATTAAAGAGAAACAAAATGAACTTCATTAATTTCAAAAGTTTTACAATGATTACATCTGAAATGCATAAATGGAAAATCCTAAAGTACAGTCTATCTAGGTGATCTACTCGATCTCTATATGCTCGAACTCCTCTCGCTAGCCGAGTCACCCGATGCTCTATCTGTCCTGTCGAGACTCCATCCTCTCGTACATCTGCTCCTGTCCGACCTCCATCCTCTCTAGCATGGAAGTCATCGATCTCATCGTGCACCAAGATCCGAAGTCTCCGGAACCGCATGTGAAGGGCCGCCGCCTCGAAATGTGATGAAGGAAACTCGTGATGCACGAGCTCAGCCTCGCGCATATTCAGTATCGTCTCCGGCCTGATCATCACTATCGGGACCGATATCCTCTCCTCCATCCTCCGATCCCTCATCCTCATCCTCCGATTCATCATCATCCTCACCCTCCGGACCAGGAGATCTCTCTAACCGATGTAGTCTCATCCGTCGAATGGTCCGAGTCCCAATGGGGTATCCCCGTGATCTAGTGTCCATCGGAGTATCCTCGAAACTCACCCCGAAATGCCCGAAGATCAAAGTCCGAAGCCTCCCATAGCAAAGGTTCCGCATGCTAGGCCGCAGAACTAAGTCCAGCATGACCTGCTGAATGATGTAGGAAAGATCGATCTCGAAGCCCATGTAGATGCGGTAAATGACCAAGGCCTCCATCACCGTGACCCGATGGTGATGTCCGGCTTTCGGCATGATGTTTCGGCCGACTATGCGACCGATAATACGTGCAGAACCCGTCATCCGTCCGCTAGTCCACGGTGTGAAGCATCGGCGGCTATCCCATAGCGTAGAGCATATCTCGCGAAGCTCGTACGGCATCGGATGGCTGTCCAGTGTCTGCTCCTGCGGTATCCACACACACTGCTTGTGGATAGTAAGGGACCTGCAAGATCTCGGCCGGTGTCCGGGTAGAGAAGCGAATCCGAGTCCGGTGGACCCTGCTCCCGAGGACAAGTCCGAGTGGATGTCCCCGGCCCCGAGCCTCCTCGTGTAAGTAAGGTTGCTGAAGAACAACCTCACTAGCTCCGGTATACCGGCAAATCCTCGGTGAAGAGGTGAGTCCACCGTAAAGTGTCGAACCTCTCGCCGGATCCTGAAGGCTCCGAGCTGGCGTAAGTGAAGTAGACGCCCCATCTCGATGTTACAATAGCTGAAGTAGGCCTCGTACGAAACTCGGCCCGAGGTGTGTCAAATAGGTCCGGTCTCCTAACCTCCTCTCCGGGCTCGAAAGGAACCCGACCTCTGCCCCCGAGAGCACCTACGATGCGACCTCGACCTCTACCTCCTCCCCCGTCCTCCCCCCTCGCATGATGTATCCGTGGAAGAGACAAGAGACAATTCCAATTAGTGATATTTCAAGATTTGAGCCAAAAGGGTATTTTCGTAATTTTTCGGAAAATTTCAAATTTGGGGGAAATTTGATTTGAACATACTAGCATGTGCACAATACTTGGAATTTCATGTCTATGAAGTTGTTTTGATGAAAATCGATCGAAAACTTGGATTAAAGCGAAAAATTCAGCAAGAAGAAATTTGGGGATTTTGCAATTTAGGTCAAAATTGGATTTTTGAAAAGTTGAAATTGGTTAAATCAAATTGTATGGACCTATCTACAATGTCATCTTGAGCATGTAGCATTTGATCTCGTGCGAAAATTTCAAGCGGTTTGAGAGAAAACGAAATTTTTCTAAAGATATCGATTTCGATATAAAACTTTGCGAGATGAGCACCAAATGTGTTAAAACTTGTTGTCTATGCATGTCATTGTGTTTAAAACCTAGGGAATATGTTTCTAAGCATTCCTAAGCATGATTTCTAGCATTGGATACAAGTAAAGCATGGTTTTATTGAAATGCAAGCATGAGAAGATGAAAATGGAAGAAAGAATGAGAGATTTACCTTGTTTGTGAAGATGGTGTGTTGTGGTGTTGTTGTTGAAGCACTAAATCACCTCAAGAACACTTGTGGGAACACTTGGATATTTTCCCTAGAGCTCTCTCACCTTTGGAAGAAGTTAGAATGAGGTTGGAATGTGGAAATGAGGCTTATAATGCGAATTTTCGTATTCTGTCTTCATTGGTCGACTGATTGGTCGACTGGGTCACTCGACCAACCACTCGACCAATGGTCACAGTGACCTCATTTGCTGTTGAATTTTTGGAAAATGTGATTTTTGCCTTATGGAATATTGTTTGATGACTATATGGATATATTTGAGCATGATTTAAGTTTTCAAATCATTTGGACTTGTGGTTTATGTTGAATCTTCGAAATTCGGTTTTTTTTTATGTTCTCGGTTTTGCAGAATGGTTACTCTGAGAAGTGGGCGTGGTGAATCCAGTGGTCATGGAGGTGGTGAAATACCTCAGGGAGGTGGTGAGATACCAAATGCTGATCGGGGTACTCATGAGATCCCCGGTGCCCCGAATGTTGGAAGTTTCGGAGATATTGCCAATATCATGGGCAATATGATGCAGCGACAAGCAGCTCGGTTCAACCAGATGTTGGTGGGTTTCATGACCCCGCATAATGAGACCCGGGCTGGTGCTAATGTGAATCCTCATGCCGCGATCCTGAATGCGGGAGGTTTAGCTGGAACTCCTCATACTCGCTTCGATGGAGAGTTTTCTCGAAGATGCAAGTACCCACTTTTACCGGAGTTACCAAGGACCCCTTGTTTCCTAACAAGTGGCTTCGTGAGCTGGAGAAGGCTTTCCGACATCCGCAATGCTCGGAAGCTCGGAAGATTTTGTTTGCCGAGCGAAGTTGCAACAAGAAGCTGATGCATGGTGGATTTCCACTCGTCCTGTTTTGGAAGGTTTGCATGCGGGAGTTGTAACTTGGGAGTTATTCAAAGAGGCTTTTTGTATGAACTACTTTCCCGAGGCGGTGAAGGATGCAAAGGAAGCCGAGTTTATGATTCGACTCAAGGAACTTTGTCCGTGTTGGAGTACCAACGAGAAGTTCGAGGAGCTTCATTTCTTTGCTCCAGATTCTTTGAAGGAAGACCTCGCCAAAGCAAAGAAGTTCTTCAAAGGACTGCGCCTCTGCCATTAAAGCTTACCTCACAGTCCAGCCTATAGTGAGCTATGCTCAAGTGGTGCGAGAACTCAAAGAAGTTGGAAGAAACAGAGAAGGAAAGTGCTCGTGTGCGAAGCCTTGGCAATCAAGGAATTCTGGTCTGGTGGATCGCAATGACCGTCGTTATGTGAGACCTACACCCTACCCCACTCCTACCTTTCGGGCTAAGAGTGTAGGTCGAACACGGGTTTTCAGCAGCCCGGCCGGTTTAAATAAAAGGTATGGCGGAAACCGACCACCAGCAAATGCAAGTGCAAGTGCAAGTGCGAGTGCAAGGCCTTTTGTTCGGAAGTCCTCTGTTGCAGCCACCCCTGTTGGATCCAGCAATCTCGTTTGCTTCTACCGCAAGCAAGCTGGTCATTTTGCTCGTGCTGTCCGAAGCGGCCCGCCCAGCAGCCCGCCCCGGTGGTGAAGAGTGCTCCTGCTCCTCCCTCCGCGAGAGTTTTCAGTATTTCCGATCGAGCGGGATCCAAGCCATGATGTGATTACGGGTACATTGTTAGTCGCTTCTATTTCTGCATTTGTCTTATTTGATACGGGTGCATCTCATTCGTTCATGTCATCTCGCATTCATCAAGAAGACTAACCTAATCCCCGAGAAGTTGTCTAGTTGTTTATTGATTAGTACACACCTACTGGTCCTGTTGTGAAACTAGATAAGGGGTTATCTAAATGTCCTGTGTTGATTGGTGAGAAGAACTTGGAAGCCAATTTTGTGATTCTTGACATGAAGGACTTCGATGTTATTTTGGGAATTGGATTGGTTGACAGCCCACAAAGCTGTGTTCCTTTGTTCCTCAAAGAAGATTCAGTTCCATATTTGTGGAAGTCCGGTCTTTGAATTTCAAGGTGAAAAGAGAAGGGTTTGTAAGAAGGTGCTTTCTGACTTGATGCAAGTCTATGCCCTAGTGGATGATGCTTCATCTGAAGGCAAGGGTATAGTGGAGAAAAGAGTCGATGAAGTCGAGTTGTCTGCGACTTTGTTGATGTCTTCCCCGATGACCTATCGGGAGTGCCTCCGAACAGAGATGTCGAATTCTCTATTGATCTCGTCCCCGGTGCCGCTCCCGTATCTAAAGCTCCGTATAGGATGGCTCCTACTGAGTTGAAAGAGTTGCAAAATCAATTGAATGAGCTCATTGATAGAGGTTTTCGTACAGCCTAGTGTGTCACCTTGGGGAGCTCCGGTCTTGTTCGTCAAGAAGAAAGACGGTAGTATGCGCTTGTGCATCGACTACCGTGAGTTGAATAAGTTGACTATCAAGAATAGATATCCGCTGCCCGTAATCGATGATCTCTTCGATCGGTTGAAGGGTGCGATTGTGTTCTCAAAGATTGACTTAAGGTCCGGATATCACCAATTGAAAGTGAAGTCTAGTGATATCTTCAAGACAGCTTTCCGAACGCGGTATGGTCACTACGAGTTTAGAGTCATGCCTTTCGGATTGACCAATGCTCCTGCGGTGTTCATGGACCTCATGAACCGAGTATTTCATGATGTGCTTGATAAGTTTGTGATTGTTTTCATTGATGACATCTTGATCTATTCGAAGAGCGAAGAAGAGCATGCGAGTCATCTAAGTTTCACTTTGCAAAGGTTGCGGGAAAAGAAGTTGTTTGCTAAGTTTAGCAAGTGTGATTTCTGGCTTAAGAGAGTGGTTTTCCTTGGTCATGTAGTTTCAGCCGAAGGTATTCGTGTCGATCCTGAAAAGGTCCAAGCTGTGGCTGATTGGGAGAGACCGAAGTCAGTAACGGAAATAAGAAGTTTTCTTGGATTGGCGGGTTACTACCGAAGGTTTATTGAGAACTTTTCTCGGTTGGCTGCTCCTATGACTAAGTTGACCAGGAAAGAAGAGAAGTTTGTTTGGTCCGACGCTTTGTGAGAAGAATTTCCAAGAGTTGAAAGATAGATTGACAAGTGCCCCGGTTTTGACTATACCCGATAGTTCCGGTGGTATGACAGTTTATACCGATGCGTCAAAGATTGGTTTGGGTTGTGTACTGATGCAACATGGCAAGGTCGTAGCCTATGCTTCTCGGCAATTGAAGGATTATGAGCGGAATTACCCCACTCACGATCTAGAACTTGCCGCCGTTGTTTTTGCTTTGAAGATTTGGAGACATTATCTTTACGGTGAGAAGATTGCCATTTTCACGGATCATAAGAGTTTGAAATACTTCTTTACCCAAAAGGAGTTGAACATGAGACAAAGGAGATGGTTGGAACTAGTCTCCGATTATGATTGTGATATTCAGTATCATCCTGGGAAAGCAAATGTTATTGCACCAATAGTATTCAACGTTGGTCTCCCCAGAATTATATTGTACGCTGATAGACTTTTTATTAACAAAAATTTGGTAACTGTAGTTACCGTTTGTGGATGTGTTCCAAGTGTTATCGTTAGTTCCCCAGCCCCCCCAACCAAAAAAAACTGGATGTGTTCCAAGTGTTATTGTTGTTTCCCCCCCCCCCCCCCCCAAAACTCCAGAAAACCCAAATAGTCTTGTACTGCAAGGTTTTATCTTGACCGTATCCAACTTCAATCGTTGAAAAGCTTCGTAAGACATGATGTCTACAGATGATCCTGTGTCTACCAGAACTCTATGAATATCTCTGTTCGCCACCTCAATGACTATCACAACTGCGTCATCGTGTGGTTCTTGAATTCCTTCCATTTCTTCCTCCGTGAAGACTATTTCCTTCATCATTTTGATTCTTCTAGGAATAACATGAGATTCAACAGAATTCACATACCTGGCATGAGCCTTAGATTTTGAAATTGAATTTAAGTCCAAACTTCCCAGGATGGTCATGACGGGGGACTGCTTCTGTTGAATCTGCCGATTTTCCTGCTGTTTAGTATTTTCCTCTGGAGAGTTATACTGAAAATCTCCCTTGGCTTGTTCTTCTCTTGCTGGTGTTCGATTGTTCCACCTTCTCGGCTGATCAGCAAAATTTCTTCTGTTTCCCCCATTTCTTTTTTGAACATACTGATCTAATCTTCCTTGGTTGATCAGTCGTTCAATTTCATATTTTAGAATTCTGCAGTCATCAGTATCATGACCATGATCTTTGTGATATCTACAGAATTTATTCGGATTCCTTTCATCCGCCTTTGCTATCATAGGTAATGGCCATTTCATAAATCCCTGGTGCTGAATTTGCATCAGAATTTCCGATCTTCTTACGTTGAGAGGAGTGTAGTTTTCTTGGAATGGTTTGGGAATATCCCTTCTGTATTGACGATCAGGAATATTTCTTGAAAAGCTCCTGCTATTCCTTCGTTCTCTCTGATCTCTCTGATCAGATTTCACAACTCCATCATCTTTTCTTTTAACTCCACTGCTATCAGTTTCTTTTCTTGCTTGGAGAATGTCTTTCATATTTGCATACTGATTACAGCGAGTCGTCAATTCTGCTATGTTTGCTGGTTTATTCATAATCAGGAATTCCAGAAGATGTTCATCTGTTAGGCCTCTGAACATAGCGTCATATGCCACCGCCTCATTCAAATTTTTAATTTGAATTGACTCCTGATTGAATCTCTTCATATAATTTCAAACTGATTCTCCCGATTTTTGG
The DNA here is from genome assembly GCF_041222555.1 of Hakea prostrata. Taxonomy (NCBI): domain Eukaryota; kingdom Viridiplantae; phylum Streptophyta; class Magnoliopsida; order Proteales; family Proteaceae; genus Hakea; species Hakea prostrata. Next base: position 572,705 of record NC_142610.1, on the reverse strand, counting down.
CGGATTGCAGCCAAGTTATCAACAGTTTTGCTGCTTTTCATGCTACTTTGGAATCTTGACAAGAATACTTTCGTCAAATCCTTAAAATCCTTAATGGAGTCTGGCAATAAGCTGAAGAACCAGGTTGTTGCAGATCCTTTCAGGGAAGATGGAAATGAGCGACACTTTAAAATATCAGAGTTACCTGCTAGCATCATAACAGAGTTGAACTGAGCCAGGTGCTCCATTGGATCTGTACTTCCATCGTACATCGTGAATGTCGGAAGTTTAAAATTACGCGGCAATGATGCTGACATAATATCTTTAGCAAATGGATTCTGGTTCATTATTTCCTCAGTATTTTCTCCACCATCTTTATTCACCAATCGTTGGATCTGATCATCGAGGACGCGAAATCTTTTGCTGATTTCCGATCCATAAACTTCAGATCTGCAATCTCCTGATCTTCCTGTTTCTCTCTTATCTCTCCAATTCCCAACGCTCCTGCTTTTTTTGCTCCAGATATGACTCAATTGATCATCTCTGGACGATTCTCGATCTTCAGTCTCTAGTGGAATATAGTTTGGATCTGCACTTTCTCCTGATCCTTCCTTCAGAAATGATCTCCTTCGACTTCCTCCTGATTTTTGAACCTGAGAGTTTGGGACAGAAGTCGCTTTTGCTCGGGAAAGAGTTCGAGATCTTCCAACTGACAAAACCGGAACTCTCTCCTCAGGATGTACTCCGATCTGCTTGATGAAGGTTCTCATTAGATTTTGTGTCTCCAAGATTTGATGCCGCATGCTCTCAAACCGCTCAAGCAATTAGATTTGGATCTAACTCGGACGAGATGTCGCCAATGTATCTCGCTAATTGTTTCTCTTGCCTTTCAAACTGATCAGTTGGACGAGATGGAGAATGATCTTCCAGCATTCTTTGCCTTTGTCGAGTTTGCATCACTGGAATTTGCGGTATCGGAACCACTTCTCTCGCTCTTCTTTTTGGATTTACTCTTCTTGGCTCCCTCTGGCTTGTTTCCGTCATTTCTATCGGTAATTCCCCCTCTCGCTCAGGTGATTGAGCCATAGCTTCTGTTCTGACTTGATTTCCCACAGACGGCGCCAAATGTTGGTGCTACTTTTGTCGATCGCCTTGAACCGAAGTTTCTCGCACCGAACTCCTCAGATCTGATTCGATCTGGTTTGCTCCTTGATCAATCAACCTCTCACTCCTGAAAGAAAGCAGAATCACAGTAAGAAACGGAGCCGATCATCTTGATCGGCGTCTCGTCTCCGACGATCTAGTCAGTATGGAGTTAATGGTGTTCACAGAGCTCTCTCTGGAGCTTTTGGAATGCTAGTAATGGAGTTCAATCAGAGTGAGCTTAGAGTTTTGGTTGATTCTAGAGACTTACCTTCTCACGGATCTTCCCTCGCTTTTATACTGACTTTCCTGCTTATAATACTCTTTAAATCATGGCCATCAGATCATTGCTCCTCTTTGGACGTCTTCGATCATCTTAGCTTTATATCTCAATTGAACCCGATTGAGATTGGTTTGACCGGTACAAACCGGCAATGGATATATTAGTTACAACACTTATAAGCTCAATCACAGTTATGTCTAACTTACATCCGAACAATCCCACCGAAATTTTGTTTCATCTCTCAACTTCTTTCTGAACTCTGTATTCTGGTGTGACCCATCAAATGAGGCAGCCACAGATTGAGAGGTAGTTGATTATAAGAAATTGATTGTTGAAATATCTCAGCTGCCTCACCCTGTTTCTCAATTGTTCTTATTCTAGTCATATCATCCTTCTTGCTGTCTAATCTCTAAGCAAGCAAAACTGGTAGGAATGAATTGGGGAGAACTCGATTTTTATTGGAATAGAGTGACTGTAAAATTCGTCTATAAAGTGGATTGCATAGTTTCGGTAAGAATCTTAAGGGGAAGGGTTCCCAATGCCTATCAGTGCATCTTAATGGTAAAACAATTCGAGCATTCTTATCCAGAGTCTATTACAACTTAAGGTTCAATCAATAACAAGAAAAAGAAAAAGGAAGCAATTTCTTCATACCGAGGATACTTTCTAATCCATAAAGTAAAATAAAAGGAATGTAATCGAGAATACAAGAAGGAAACTCTTTCATACCAGAGGATTAAACAATCGATAATGACAATGACCTTCACTCCGGCAACTGAATGTGACGAAAACTCCTCCGGCAACTGAATATGTCTTCGTTGACTCTAGTAGGAAAGACTGAGACGTCGTGGGAGGAGAGTAGAGACAAGAGCTCCTAATGAAGGTAATGGTTAAAGAAAGCAACATCAGACTAGTTATATATGGTATTTGGTACTCCTAATTGAAGTTGAAGTTGAAGTTGGAGTTGGAGTTGGAGTTGGAGTTGGAGTCAGAGTTGGATTAAATATGGTAATCCTAATTGTTTTCCTTGAGGATTCAATGGATTTAGGTTTTCTTTTTGAATGCTAATGATCAAATCGCAAACTAAGTTTTAGATAAATAAGATTTAGGATTTCAGTCAAGATAGAAGAAATGAGGTTGATCGATTTAGGTTTTCAATCAAATGACTCATGGGAGAAAAATGTACCATGTCTGAACAAGGACTGATAAAAATCCCAGTTGGATTATTGTTTCAACAGACCTTATCATCAAGAGAGAGAGAGAGAGAGAGAGAGAGAGAGAGAGAGAGAGAGAGAGAGAGAGAGAGAGAGAGAGAGAGAGAAAGAAAGGAAAACATAGATGAAAATCCATGTTGAAAGTGAGAGAGAGAGAGAGAGAGAAAGGAAGGAAAACATGGATGAAAATCCGTGTTGCTGTTGATGCATTTCGCGGAGTTGGAAGATGATGCAGAGTTGATTTTCAAGTTTTTTTTTTCTTAATGAGGTCACCCGGTTTGGTTTGGCCATATCTGTTCATTAATCTGAACCGCATTCTTTGTAAACGGTTTTACGGGAAATAAGTGAAAAAATGTCCAACGGCTCTGATTTTGGTTTCTAACACACAGCGCACATCTGGGGCAGCCGCTGGATGGCCACTCCTCTGTGCGCTGCAGATGATTTGAACCCTACCTTGACTCTACTAGCTAGGTACACAAGGCGGGAATAAACTCTCTGAAATACAAACAAGGGAATATATGAATAGCAAATTACATTTACACCCTCCATGTTTATAAACAATTACGTTTATATCCCCTAAAATTCCTTCTATCACGTTTACACCCTTTATGTTTGAATTACATACCAATTGCATAGGGGGACATTTGTAACAAAAGAATTCTATGAGTATAAACATAATTGTTTACAAATACAAGGGTCGTAAATGCAATTTACTCATATATGAAATAACTTAGTTGCTGTTGAGTAGTAAGAATGTTCCGCTGACCTTTGTGCATCAGCCAAATGGAAATGGAAATTTCAGTTTCTTTGCGGTTTACCAAACATCTGTAAAATTTGGCCGTGTAATATTGGAATGTCCAACACTTCAATATTTCCCGTGCCAAGGAACAGTTTTGGATGGTCGTAATGATTGTCGTTGCAGGGTCGGAAAAAACCACCATCTCTGTACAACCTTCGTCTCCAAACCCAAAGGGGGTATGGAATTGTGATATTACCACAATGATCACGGCAGTTGGGTTTAGCCACTGGGAAAGTTAAGGTTGCCATAGCTAGCCAAAACAGGAATAAGAAATTTTTTTTTTTGGTAAAACAGGAAGAACTTAAGCAACAGAAAAGCACCCATGGCTTAACGAAGATATGGGAAATATCTTCCTGATTTTATACAATTTTTGCATCGTTTCAAAGAAGGAATCGTTAACTTGCAGGCCAGTAGGTGGATTAAGTGTGTTGTTACAAGTCTTCTGAGTCTTTCTGAACCTTAAGTCCCGCATCACCTGGTGGGCCACGGCTTACCTTGACTCTTGCGGGAAAATTACGTAATTAGCTGCTTTTAAGTTTCCCCTTACAAAAATAATCATTCAATGTTTCAATTCACAAAACTAGGTAAAATTGAGTTTGCATTTATAAAACTAGTCAAAATAGTGTTTTTTTTTCCACCTCTTTGGACATTTTTAGGCCTAAAATTGACTATACCAGCATAGGGTTGGAAATGTCCAAAGGGTATGAAAAAATAATGACTTTTCCCCTTTGGACAAAATAGTGATTTCCCTTCCGATGTGATCAGTTTTAGAGGTAAAAAATGTTCAAAAATGTATAAAAAAAACAATATTTTGGCCAGTTTTGTAAATGCAAACTCAGTTTTGGCTAATTTTGTAAAGTGAAACATTGAGTGGCTATTTTTGTAAAGGGAGCTAAAAACAGCTAATCACGTAATTTTCCCGACTCTTACTAGGGTAAAGGAAGGAGAAAACGTACAATCCGTATCGGGTACCAAATCAATGTATGTGCGAGTTCGGATCCTCTACTCTACTCGATCGTTACAATAGAAGTATGTGCTTCCTCACTCATTTTCACCATAATTTAGGATGTGGCTCACCAGAGACCTACTTTGGGTTTATTTTATCAGAATCAGAGGAGGCACTCTCCTAACAAGTGGTGCAGAGGTATGAAGGAAGCATAGAACCCTACCTTGGTGGATAGAGAATCTCAACTCCGTGTTTGTGGACTCCTCATTTGTCCTAGACTAGCAAAGGGCTTCCATCAGAGATTGGATAGGCAAGGCAATGCACATTTTCACTTGCATCGATGTTGAAGCAATCGTGTACGATTGTTCATCTTTCACTATGCTGGTATGATCTTTCATTCTTTACTCTATTGATGTGAACTTCCCTTGATCAACTCTTTTCATTTCTTAGAACCATGATCTTTGAGAAAAAATTTACGTAACACCCTCTAAGCTTATGGGCCGAAATTGATCTGTTGATTCTAACCAAAAAAAAAAAAAAAAAAGAAATTGATCTGTTGATCCTTGGTTAGAATCCTACGGAGGAGAGCAGTTGAGATTTAAATTTGATGATTAATTATGGACTTTGAAGGTAACATAATTCTATAAGGGTTCTATTGTACAAGGATCTTGAAAACTCTAGAAACCAGCATAGAATTCACCGTGGGACCTATATTGTAGTGGATTCCACTGGCACCATTGTATATTCTATATGGTTGGTACAGAGTATTTTGGACATCCTTGTATAAATACACAATCCATACCTTTTTCTTGGGCTACTCATTACATTTTCACTTCTTTCAAGACAAAATTCAAATACTATAAGAAAAATCTATTTTCCTCATTTAAAACAAAACAACATGAAATTTTCAATCACGAGGAAATTCATACATTAAATTGGTTTTTTCTTGTCACTTACATCCATCTTTGGTCAGTTAAAAAGAAAGTGCCATGGAGAAAAGTGTTACTGCACCTAAAATGGACAACACGTCAAAACACTAGAAGTAACAGTGGAAAGTGCAATTAATATGTGTTATGCTCATAAAATTTACAACAACGAAGTTACACTATCAAGTAGATGCTTAATTGGTCCTCTCTCCGAATCGAGTTCTCTTCTTTTTTTTCCCTCAACGGCAGCAAGGGTGTCGCATGGAGAAGAGTAGAATAGAAAAATAAAAATAAAAATAAAATAGAGAAATAATCAATAGATAAATGACAACAACTGTGAGAACCCATTCAAAAGTAGGGGTGTAAATAGATCGAATAGTAGTAATATCATATCGTATCTAATGACATTCAGACAATATCCTATTGGTTTTTGGACGTGACGGACAAATTCAATTGAATCAAGTTGATAAAAAGTGACTAGGTTCAATATGGTTCAACCAAGTCTTGGTCGGACCACGAACGACCCAAGGTACTTTCGCCCAGCAATGTTTACCTTTTGAGTAGCAACTAATTCCCTTAAAATTAGGGATATGAATCCCAATCAAGTTAAGAAGATCAAATTGATTGTTGAGTCTGAGACCAGGTCGGACTCAACAATCACTATGCCAATTAAACTCTCTCTCTCTCTACAGGTAAGACTCAATTTAGGAGTTCAAGTCGAACTCAATGACTATCTGGCCAGGTAACTCCAACTATAAAATCCCATACCTCTACCCATAATGAGGTATGTTTTTTCAAGAATCAGTCCAACTAGCTATTTGCTTGTTACAGCTTGCTTTCTTCGTTCCATGTTTGGGTAATCGACTAACTTGAGTGTCAGAGGTGTTACTCGATCAACCCGATCGAGCTCGTTTTTTGCAGGTATACTTGATCTTATGGACGAGCAGGACTTTGCAGCAACAATTGGCGCCATCTGTGGAAAACTGATCAAAAAGCCATTAGACATATCAGATCAGGAAGGTTAGTCGGAGATGATTCTAGTAAAGGTGAACAAGAGATTAATAAAGAGGATGCGTCACAAGGAATCGAAGATTTTCATCATCATGATGCCCCAACAAATCAATCCGATTAGTTCATAAAAATCAATTAATTTAACGAGCTGCAGAAGCAAATCCTAGACCTAAACAAACTTATTAGGGCAAGCATCCGTCAACAAGTAGCAGTGCTAGGGACCAGCCAATAGGTTAATCCAAGTAACCTTGATGAAATTAGAGATGGTTGAACATCGAAGCAAAAGGAGGTACGAGCACAACCACCTAACTACTCATCACAACCATCTCAAAGAAATCAAGAGAAAGGAAAAGGAGAAGGTCGGAGAGAAATCTTGACCATCACAAAAGGCAGCGTCCAAGGACCCTTCTCTAGGTGACAATTATGTGGATCGATGAAGTAGTTCTCATCCGACCAACAATCTACAAGGAAGGGATAACAATGGAGTTCCGAATTGGAAATGTAACCTATCTATTTGGACCTCCCCAAATGGATTTAAAGACATCTATTGAAATAGCAAACAATTTTACTCTGGTTTAGTCCCAAACTGAGATTCGGGATAGACCATGCAACAACGTCGTGGGATTGCTCGACAAAAGAGAAAAATCAGCAGTTGCAAACTCCAAAACATTCCGACCATAAGAGATTGGGTTTTAAGTCTCACGAATCAGATCATTTTTATTTTTTTTTTCGACCACTTCGCCAGCAGGAGAAGGTGAGGGTGATGGTCGACAACGGCGGTGGGCAATTTTCTGCAAAGTGTAGGTAGAAGATGGGTGAAGGAGAATCCCTTCATCCTAAAGGTTGGGTATGGGAGGGTAATAAATGGGGACTAATTATATCATTTTTCTCCACTAAGGGGATCAATTGTCATGTTACTTAATAGAATCTTTGATGAAAGTCTAACAATGTGCGACTTGTAATTTTGCAAGTATGCAACCTATAATTAGGCCACTATCGTGAGATACCCAAAGTTTAACCCCTATTAATAGTGTACAATCTGTAAAAAACTTTACAACCAATTTATTATCTACTCTTGTCAACAAGATTACTAGATTAGATCACCCCACTTGTTATACTAGAGGATCCCGAATACACCAAATTACATCTACCTTTTACGCATAGAAGATCAATTCAATGCATTGTATGAAACAATGTCGAATAAGTTGTCTAACCTATTATGCATTAGGCGTAATTTATCATTCTTCAACCCTAGGTCTAGCATGCATTCTCCACAGTTAAATATAATAAAGCATACTAAGAAATTTATGAATGTTGGCCAGGTATTTTGATATTAAGAACAAAATTGAAGAAATCAAAGAATAGAGAATCGTATTTGCTTAAAAGAGAAAAATCAATAAATTAATTCATATAAGGATCCATCTATACTCTAGTAATAGGAGTTCAAAACATTCTGAAAGAAAAAGAAAAAGAAGTAGTTAAGGGAAACATCATTCTAGAGAAGAAAAACTCATGCCTAGGCAGCAGCTCCTCTGATACTCGTCTAATACTTTTCTAATGCTCCTCAAAACATCTCGAATGGCTCCTCCTATATGAAATTTGTCCCTTATGGATGGAGCTTGCTCCCATTTTAAAGAGTAATTTCCTAGTTTACATGGGATATAATTTTTTGATTCAATCTAACACAATTTGAAACAAACTATGAATTCTTAATCTGACTCAATCAAGAAATTCACTTGTCTTGGTGGCATATAATCGCATTGAATTTCGAGAGCTCAAATGCACGATACCACCTTAGATTTGAAGATCAAGAAGTCACAAACCTTCTATCCAAAAATTAGCTCGATTAGATGCCGGATGACCTCCTGATGAAGGACTTGAAACTGGACAGACCGCACTCAAAAACTGAAATTTTTTTTTTTTCCCTCTTCCTTTGTTGAATAGGATCCCCCCCCCCCCCCCCTCTTTTTCCTTCTTGGATCAACCTTCGAACTCAATTAATTTTTCCAAGCAAATCCTAGTTGTTGAAGCAGTCCACGGACTGAAATGATTCACTACAAGTACAATTAATAAATTTGAGTCACGATTTGTTAGAATAAATATAAATTACCAAAATTACATAAATTCAGAAAAATGGTAGATAATGTTCATTTACATGCAATATTAGGGTAAAATAATATAAAATGATCTCGAACACATAAAAATGCATCCAATTAAGTATCCGAAATAATATACATAAAATGAACTAATTTCCTTGTAAATCCATAAATGTATCTCCTTGTATATTATTCCTTTCATTAATACAACTGAAACTTTTACCTTAAAAAAAGATTTTTAATTTATGGATTGATATAAATCACCTAAAAGGAAAGCAATTCCTTACAGATTTTCAAGCATTCAATGAAGAAAAAGAGTTGCGTGTGAAAGGAGATGAAGTCCTTGGATTGGGTGTGCTTTGGCTGACCAGTCAACTAAACTGATCAAGTCTTCACAGGAATCTTCCTCCCACTTCCACCACTAAGACCATGTGGTGGATGATCGATGGGGACTTGTCGGCGTATGATTTCATCGTGTGGATGTAAAGACTGCCGTCTGTACATATTTGATAAAACCCATATGGGGGAAGAGAAATTCAGAGGATAAAATCCATATGATTAACTAGACGAGAATTCCATTAAACGAAAGCTAAATTTTTGAAAACGTTTGGAGATGTCAATTGGTACAGTAATAATATAATTAAAAGAAAAATATATAGAGTACCAAGAATTCAATGGAATTAAAGTATATATATAATTATAATATTTATAAAATTTATATAATTAATAATTACCTTTTAAGAAGAAGAAAAAAATTCTTCAAAATTTTATAGCATTTTCACGATTTTAGTATTTTTTTTTAATCAAATTCTGATCATACCTATTGTTTCCCAATTAAAAATAAAAATAAAACTTCATTTGTTAGAAGTTAATTTTCGTTAAAAAAATCTTTCATAAGTTTTATTCAACTCTAGTAAATTTATTTTTCTTTTTTTATGCGGTCGAGATCTAAATTTTTATACGAAAAAATTCTAATGAAACTGTGAATAACTAACTTCAAAAATATATTTTAATTACTTTTATTTAAGTCTTACCTTAATTTTTTAAGAAAAAATCTTTTTCAAAATTTTATACCATTTCCAGGATTTTTTTTATGCAATTCTAATCATATTTATTGTTTTCTAATTAGAAAAAGTCGTAATTGGTATTTTAGTTCAATTTTCGTTAAAAATGATCTTTCCGAAAATTTATACAACTGATGAATTTTTTTTTTCCATGGAAGTCTTGGTACTCTATATATTTTTCTTTTAATTAAATTATTCTAATTATAATATTTATATAATTAATAATTACCTTTGAAGAAAAAGTTTTCTTCAAAATTTTATATCATTTTCACGATTTTAGTATTTTTTTCAATCAAATTCTAATCATATTTATTGTTTCCCAATTAAAAAAATAAAATTAAATTCTTCATCGGATTTTTAGTTTAATTTCTTTCTTTTTTTAAATCTTTCATAAATTTTATTCAACACTGGTGAATTTACTTTTCCTTTTTTTTATGCGGTCAAAGATCTAAATTCTTATATGAAAAAAATTCTAATGGGAACTTTGAATAACTAACTTCAGAAATATATTTTAATTACTTTTATTTCCGTCTTACATTAAGTTTTCTAAGAAAAAGTCCTTTTCAAAATTTTATACCATTTCCAGGTTTTTTTCTTATGCAATTCTAATCATTTTATTGTTTTCCAATTAAAAAAAAATCGTAATTGGTATTTGATATGGAGAGATTATGATCAGACTGGGTTCATACATTGTCCGACCCTCGACCCCGGTCGAGACGGAGAGATCCGACTCGCTCCCGAGCGAACCGGATCCGGAAGATGGCTTGCTGAAGAAGAAAGCTTATTCGGCTGCAAGCGTGCCCTAATTCTACTTATGGATTAGGGTAATCACCCTAATGATGGCAGACTTGAATTGACGGCTGCGGAAAATCATTATCGAAGGGATAATCATCGCATAACCTAAAGGTTATCTTAGGAGTCATCTACTAGCCCAAACTAGTAGAAGTCTATTGCTCAACGGATCTAACTGATAAGATCCAACGACTACCCGAAGAAGGCTCAAGTGCATCCAATGAAGGAGATTCAAAGGTACACTCTATATAAACCTCACTACCATACAAGGTGAGGGGATCGAAAAGAATACTATCTAAGACTCAGGTTCAGATACATACTGATAGACCTAAACTATCGCCGATCTCGCTATCTAGATCACCTTTCCCGGCTTCTTCATTCCTTAGCTCGCACTTCTAGCAGAGCCGTTTGTGATTAAGTTCATCAACTGACTTAGCCTTCGGAGGTGGACTCCCGACCCCAGCGGTCGGGCCACATTTGACGCTTTCGTTTTGCAGGACATCACGAGGAGATCTAAGGGCTGAGCAGATTTTGGATGCATTAATTGGCGCCGTCTGTGGGAAACAACTTGAAAAGCCATGGTGACTAGATCGTGAGCCGCCGCACAACGCAATTCCGGTGTTCAGATCCCTGGAGTGAATAATCCAGATATTCCCCAGGAAAGCCAAAATCCTACCGAGGTAGATGGTGGCCAGGGAGGACGTAATCCTCCTCCTGATACAATCCAAGATCAATTGGATCAGGTAAAGATTCAACTCTTGGAGGTGAGCCAAGCACTCCGCATGCTCACCAGACGAGTGGTTTTACCACAAGAGCCTGATCAGCGCGATTCAGGGAGATGTGCATTGCCACGTGACCAGAGATTGGCTGAAGACCGGAATATCGATCAGAATTTCCGTGAAGGAGACCGAGGACTTAGGAGGATCGATGATCAACTGAGGCGAGACGATCGGTTCTACAGACCGCAAGAGAGTACAACCGATTCAAACACAAGATTGGATACGGGGGTAAGAACTCACTCACCCACCGTCGAAGAACCGTTCGTGATGATCGAGCGGTTCGCGACGAGAGGAATGCTCGGGAAGGACGGGCTGTTCGTGATGATCGAGTAGCACGGGATGATCGTGTTAATCGAGGTCGTGATCATATTGCTGAAGATCACCCGACCCAGATTGGTCAGGAATTGGCCAACATCAATGAGAAATTAGGGCAGTTGGCTAAGGGAAGAATAACTGAAGATATTTACTCAGTCATTCGGAAGACTCCCTTTGCCGAGCCAATTGCGGGATATTGGTTTCCCCATAACTTCCGTTTGCCTACCTTTTCAACATTCGATGGCTTCGGAGATCCAACAGCTCACATCGGCTATTACCAATAGACCATGGCAGTTTCGGGTAATTCGATGAAATTTTATGCGGTGGTTTTTGGTTCATCTCTAATCGGAGCAAGCACAAAAGTGGTTTTCGAACCTCCCTCTCGGAAGGATCGTAAACTTTGACGAATTGGCGCGCCAATTCATAGGGCGATTCAAGAGTGGAATACAGGTCAAGAAAACGGAAGAAACCTTGTTTACTGTCAAACAAGGAAAGAACGAATCAATCAGAGAGTTTCTGAAAAGATTCAACAAAGTGACGATGGAGATAGAAAATTTGGATGAACAAGTAGCCAGATCTGCTCTATTCACAGGACTCACTAATCGGAAACTCCTGGAGTTATTACTACAGGATATGCTCGCGACTTATGCTTGAGTTGGTACAAAGATGCCGAAGCGAGGCTGAAGTCATGGAGATTCTAGATGCGCGCCAAGGGGATAATAAAGTCTCCAATAAGGAACAAAAGGCTCCTGAGCAGAGCCAGAAGCCAAAGAAAAATGTTCGCGATCGGGTTGGAAAATCTTAGCCTTGGCGCCAAAGGTCCCCGGGTAAAAGTGAGTACACTCCATTGAATGCTCCTCGGGCTGATATTTTGAATATCCTCAAAAGAAAAAATATTTTAAAGTGGCCGCCTAAAATTCTTTTGAAACTCGGAGAGCAGCAGGATCGGTAAAAGTATTGCCGATTCCACAAGGACTATGGTCACTATACTAATGACTGTCGTCATCTGAAGGCAGATATTGAGAGATTGATATCTCAGGGACATCTGTCCAGTTTCGTTAGTAGAAGAAGGGAGGAGCCACGTGCGGCTGCTCCGAAAAGAGATCGTTCGGTTAGTTCGGAACGATCAAGGGAGGCCCCGAAGTCTAAGAAAGGCAAGGAGGTGATTGAAGCTACTCGGTCACCGATCCTTACCATCTTCGGGGGACCAGAGCCCAAATCACTCCGGAGTCTGAAAACAAAATCCAAATTTGTTGGAACCGGAGAAACGCAGAAGCGGAAGAAGCTGAATGGTGAAGATTCTATCACCTTTAGCGAGGAAGACGAAAGAGATGTTTGTTTACCTCATGATGATGCTATAGTCATCAAGGTAGAGATTGCATGACGGGAAGTGCATAGAGTTTTGATTGATACAGGGTCTGCAGCTGACCTAATTTCCTACGAAGTGTATCAAAAATTGAAGGTGGATCAGGACTTGATGAAACCTTCATCCACACATCTATATGGTTTTGCAGGGTCATCTGCAGTGGCGGAAGGATCGGTCCAGTTGGATTTATCCATTGGAAGTTTTCCTAAGGAAACAACTGTCATAATCAATTTTTTGGTGGTCCGGGAACTACCAGCTTATAATATGATCCTCGGGCGACCATCTCTTTATCCAAGATAGGTGCTATTGTTTCGACAAAGCACCTGAAGATAAAATTCCCGACTGATATGGGAATTGGTCAAGTCTCCTCTGACCAGAAGATCTCTCGGCAGCGTTATGTTGCCTATTTAAAAGACAAGGAGGGCCCGAGGAAGGTAACTGCCCTCCCCATAGAAGTTCGAGATGATCAGGAAGAGACAGAGATGCAAAGACCCGAACCAGTGGAGAAGCTGGAACAAATCCACCAGTGTACCGAGGATGAGAAAAAGATTACTTATATCGGGTCTGAACAGATGGAAGAATTTAAAGATGAGCTGAAGTTTTTTCTTCAACGGAATAAAGATGTATTTGCATGGTCTGCCGAGGACATGCCCGGAATCGATCGGGCCATTGCAGAGCACAAACTCGGATAGACCCTAAGGCGAAACCAGTGATACAGAAAAGAAGAAATTTCTCCATTAAAAAGTATGAAGCCGTTCAAAGCGAAGTTGAAAAACTTAAGAATTCTGGTTTCATAGAACCAATTGGGTGCCCAACTTGGTTGGCCAACGTGGTAATGGTAAAAAAGGCGAATGGGAAGTGGAGGATGTGTACAGATTACACAGATCTTAACAAAGCTTGCCCAAAAGATTGCTACCCGTTGCCTCGGATTGACCTCTTGATAGATGCGATCGCAGGATATGAAACTTTAAGTTTCATGGATGCCTACTCAGGGTATAATCGGATCCTTATGAATAAGGAGGATGAGAAGTATACGGCTTTCATGACTGATCGTGAGAGCTATTATTACAAGGTCATGCCTTTCGGCCTGAAGAATGCAGGAGCAACATATCAGAGGGCCGTCAACAAGATTTTCAAAGAGCTGATAGGAAAGAATGTTGAAGCTTATGTTGACGACATACTAGTGAAAAGCTTTACAAAAGCAAATCATATTGCAGATTTGACTGAGGTATTCTCAGTATTGCGGAAACATCAAATGAAACTAAACCCAGAAAAATGTGCCTTTGGAGTCTCCTCGGGCAAATTTTTGGGCTTCATGGTATCACAGAGGGGAATTGAGGCTAATCTTGCCAAAATGCAAGCTCTGATTGATATGGAGGCTCCCAAAACCATTCGGGATGTACAAAGTGTTTAACAGGAGAGTTGTTGCTTTAAATCGATTTATCTCCAAGTCCGGAGAAAAATGTTTGCCTTTCTTCAAGGCACTTAAAGACCTGAAGGGCGTAAGGAAGCAAAGTGGATGAAGAGTGCCGAAGCTTTCAAGGAATTAAAAGAAGCACTTGGACAACCACCGATCCTGTCCAGACCAGAGAAGGGGGAAATATTACAGCTATATCTAGCGACGTCCCTTTTGGCGGTCAGTGCAGTACTTGTTCGGGAAAAAGATAAAAAACAGTGGCCGATTTACTATGTAAGCCACGTGTTGCTAGATGCGGATACAAGATATTCACATATTGAGAAGCAGGCTCTGGCTCTCATGATGGCCGCCAGGAAGCTAAGGCCATATTTTCAGGCTCATCCAATTGAGGTATTTACAACTTTTCCTCTTAGTAAAGTTCTTAATAAACCTGATTTGTCTAGAAGGATGGTGTCCTGGTCGGTTGAACTCAGCGAGTTCCAAGTGAGCTTTAAGCCCAGAACTGCAATCAAGGCTCAGGCATTAGCCGACTTTGTAGTAGAAACTACTGCACTAGTGGAACCCACCATTGAGGATCCCATTATACCAACCACTTGGGAGGTATATGTGGATGGTTCGAGTAATAAAGATGGAGCAGGCGCTGGAATTCTATTAAAAAGTCCAGCAGGATTTATTATTCGATATGCTTTGAGATTCCCATTCGACGCAAATAATAACGAAGCAGAAAATGAGGCTCTGATAGCAAGACTTCGGTTGTCAAAAGCATTATCTATTTCAGATGTTACTATTTATAGTGACTCTCAACTTATAGTCAACCAAGTCCAGGGGGAGTATGGTATTAAAGAACCACGCTTGCAGAAATATTAAGAGATAGTGCGGGCATTTCAAAACCAATTTCGGAATTTGAAGATATCTCGATTTCGAGGAATGAAAATTCGGTGGCAGATGAGCTATCCCGACTAGCCAATGCCAAGGAAAAGAATTTAGACCCTTCGGTCTACATTGAAGAGATAACTTTTCCAAGTTATCATGAGAAAGGAATTTCTTATATTGAAGCGAACGTTCTTTGGATGGATCCAATAATCGAGTATCTAAGGGATGACAAATTACCCGAGGATCCAAGAGAGGCAAGGTTGATCAAGATTCGATCAGCTAGATTTGTCATTCAGAATGGGAGACTATACAAAAGATCTTATGCTGGACCCCTTATGAGATGTATAGGCCCCGAAGGAGCAAAATCAGCTTTGGCTGAGGTTCATGAAGGAATTTGTGGGGCTCACATGGGTGGACGAGCCCTGGCTCACAAAATTCTGAGACTTGGGTTATATTGGCCTAAGGTCCAAGAGGCTGCTATGGAGTACGTTCGTCGATGTGTTAACTGTCAAATTCATGCTACAATATCGAAGTGCCCGGCAGAAACTATGACGTCAATTCTAAATCCCATTCCCTTTGCAATGTGGGGAATTGATATCATGGGCAAATTCACCAAGGCATCAGGCGGACGGGAATATCTGATAGTAGCAATTGATTACTTCACAAAATGGGTAGAAGCCGGTGCAATCGGCGGCAATTATCGAGAAAAAAGTGGAGAAATTTGTACTTGAATCAATCATATATCGCTTTGGGATTCCAAAGATTATTGTCATCGACCATGGTACTCGGTCGATTGTCCACAATTTGAGCAATTCTGTGGAACATATATGATCGAGCATCGTATGTCCTTAGTGGCATACCCCCAAAGCAATGGACAGGTAAAGGTTACTAACCGAACGCTACTGGAAGGAATAAAGAGAAGACTCGAAGCTGACAAAGCTTCTTGGGTCGAAGAACTTCATAATGTACTGTGGGCTTATAGAACTACGGTTCGAACACCCACAGGAGAAACTCCATTCAGGTTGGCATATGGATCCGAAGCATTGGCACCAGTGGAGATAATGGTGGGGACATTACGGGATCGTGAGTTCGAGGAAAAAGCAAATGAACAAGGACTGCTTGATAGTCTTGATTTGTTGGACGAAGTTCGGGCAAAGGCAATAGCACGAACTCAACATTATCAAAGAAGGATAGCGTCTCATTATAATACTCGAGTGAAGAATCGTCGATACTTAGCCGAAGATTTGGTGTTGAGAAACACCCTAGCTTCCGACCCGCGTCACCAAAGAAAATTGGACCCTTCCTGGGAAGGACCTTATATGGTTGTGAAACCGGTCGGTTCAGGAGCTTACAGGCTGAAGAACATCAATACCCAAAAAGAGTTGGATCGTTCGTGGAATGCTAGGCATCTCAAAAAGTTTTATCCTTGAGGATGATTTCAATTTTGTTCGCGATGTAATCATTTTCAACTCAATCAATGCAATTTTTGGCTTTCAACAAACTATCTTTTGATTGGGGGGCATCATACACCACATTCAAGAACAAGATCCAACTATAAGGCATCGGATGAAAATTCGTGTGGGTCCTTCAACACTCATGGAAATTTTTCGAACTTTCTTAAGTCGAGGCATCGGATGAAAATCCGAGTGAGTTCCTTTTGCAAGGCGTTGGTTTGAAACCCGAGTGAGTTCCTTCGAGACTTATTGAATTTTTGAATTATCCTTAAGTAAAGGCATCGGTTTAAAACCCGAGTGAGTTCCTTCTCAGACTTATTGTATTTCTCCGGAAATCCTTAAGTAAAGGCATCGGTTTAAAACCCGAGTGAGTTCCTTCTCAGACTTATTGTATTTCTCCGGAAATCCTTAAGTAAAGGCATCGGTTTAAAACCCGAGTGAGTTCCTTCTCAGACTTATTGTATTTCTCTAGAAATCCTTAAGTAAAGGCATTGTTTTAAACAACTAAGACCTAATGCAACAGCGATTCAAGTGGCTAGCAAAGTTCAAGATGAAGTTAATTCTTATTTCTTCAAAAGATCGAAAGAGGCCAGTATCAAAACAATTACAAGAGCTGGATACAATCTTCGGTCAAAAAAGAAAGTCATCATCAATGACTGTCAGAAGTTATACAAGATCGACACGACTTTGCTAGAACAAACATATGAGTAAACCAATGGAGTGGATTCAAGGTAAAGAAGAGAAGAAATGAGGATTACAAAAAAATATTTCGGTATGCATAAAATCCTCCGCAATTTCATACTCTTTGTCCAGTTTGTCCAGGAGAAGTATGGTCCTCGACCAAACTCGCATTCAGGACAAGCTCGTCATAATTGACTTCTTCCAGGGGAGAGTAAACAGGAGAATCTTCCAGATAATGCATAATATCTGGATCGGAAGGTGGAGGATCATTCTTATCCTTGGTCCAGTCGGGCGGAGGAATACCCAGGTCGGTAAATACTTCAGGATGGCAAACAAGCCGTAGGGAGTCGTATCAAAATGAGGATCCTTCCTTAATATTGATTCTCATACTTCATTCTCACCATCCCGGTACGCCTACAAGTTATAAGCATTCAGCATATCAACAAAGGGCTTACTGTGTAAATACTTGAAGACGCAGGCTCGCGGAACATCGCTTGGAAGGGATTCGGGCAAAGGAACAACAGCTTGCCTTTGAGGTAACGTTTTAGATCCTTTGGCTCCTGACTTTCCAACTGTTCGCTCCAGTCACCGGATCTTCTCCCTGGCATCATCCAAGTCCGACTGAAGTCGACCAATCATTGAATTTTTTTCTCCTGCCACCTCCCAAGCTAGTTTCCGAAGGTGAGCAATCTCAACATCTTTAGCTTCAGAGATTTCCCGAAGCCTGGAAACTTCATTGCTCAACCCTCGAGCCTAGAAACTGCTTCTACTTGGTTGTGGAAGTTACCAGCAAGACTCCTGCAAACAACCGAGTTAAGAAGGAGCAGAAGAGTAATTTTTCAGAATCAGAAGATAATGAAGAAAGACTTACATCACCAATGACTTCGTAAAGACTTCATCTGGAAGTTTGGAAAGAACTGCGCTCTCAGAAGTCATTCGAGCAGCAGTACACCATCCCAACGCTCTGTCAAACCCGAAGCATCAGCCACAGGCCTGATATTCCTAATACCCCTATAAGAGGGGTCGGGAGAGGGAAGAGAAGCCTCTTGATCTACAGTCAAGGCTGGGGGGGGGGGGGGTGGGGGGGGCAAAGGGCCCTAGCGGCCTTCACCCGCAGGCTTTCAGGGTTCATTCTTGGAGGCACTGCAAAGAAGAATGACAAGAGTCAGAATTAAAGACATATCACTTCAGTAAAATTAAAGGATGATAGTTAGAAGCTCACAATGAGCCAGGCCCCAGTACTGAAGGATGGAGTTATACTCCACTTCAAGTCCATGTATCTCTTGATACCATGAAATGGATTTGATCTTCCTGACGGCCGCTTCGTCTTCTCTGGATAAGGGAAGGCCTCGGTTATTCTCGGAAGAAGAAGTACACCTCCTCCAGGTGGTTGGGAAGTTAAGATCTGATGGAGGCGCTCGACAGAAAAAGTATCATTCGCGCCATCTTTTGTGGTTAGAAGGGCAAGTTCCTTTGACAAGGATGCTGCCCCTCCAATCAAGTTTAGCCTTATTGCGTTTGGACAGAAAAACCCATCCGGGAGGATGGGAGATAGAAAGAACATGAAAATGTACAAAGAGAGAAAGAGATGGCGTAATGCCAAGTTCAAAACACAAACCCAAGAAGCCGACGATAAGACGCCAGCTATTGGGGAAGAGCATTCCGGGACAAATGTTCCAATGATTCAGAACTGCGGAGAACAAAGGATTAAAAAAGGGAACGCGAACCCCGCTTTCCAGTGCATCTATATACAGAGAAATTCACCCAAAAGGGATGAATCAACCCTCTCATCAGGGTGGGGAGCCCTAACCTGATATGAGGAAGGAAAATCAAAATCTTGGACAGCTAAAAGAAGGGTTTCCTCATCGTAAATGGAGGGAACAGAGCCAGGTCCACCATCGGACCCGGAAGTTTGAGGCTGCCTAGAAGACTTGACAATCTTGGAAGATCCAGACTCGAGAAGGACAGGAGAAGTTTCGGTTTTTCTTTCAAAACCTTTTTGAGAAACTTCAGCGAACTCGCGCCAGAGGACAGTTAGGGTTTTGTTATCACTATCCGACTGTTTGGGACCAGTAGAAGCAAAAGCCTCACTGCTATTACCAACACTCGGGTACTGAGAGAAGCCCTATCGTCCGCCATTACTTGTTTCAAGTAAACTACAAAAAGAAAAAGACCAGTAAACTTACTGATTCAGTGAAGCGGAAGCTTGAGAGCAGGAAGGCGCGAAGCAGACAACAAAGGTTCAAATTCCAGACAGGAAGAATGAAACCTACGAAGACAATGAACCGCTTTTAAAACTCCCGCACGAGTGTTCAAGAATCTGAACGATCGAGATTGATTCAAAATCGGCGATCAAGATTGAAAGACGTTTTGAAAGTTTGAACTCACGAATCCGAAATAGGAGTTCGGAAACCGTCGCTTGGATGACGTGAGCCACGACAGATCAACTGCAAGGAGATATGTGGCCTTACACTCACAACGCTCGAGGAAAAGTGACCACCGCATTAAATGTGATATGACATTTAATGAAGCACGCAGAGATTATCACCTGACGACGAACCCAGTTAAAAACCAAGCCCTCGGGATCGACCGAACGCTTGGTCTGGGGGGCTCGTGATATGGAGAGATTATGATCAGACCGGGTTCATACCTGGTCTGACCCTCGACCCCGGTCGAGACGGAGAGATCCGACTCGCTCCCGAGCGAACCGGATCCGGAAGATGGCTTGCTGAAGAAGAAAGCTTATTCGGCTGCAAGCGTGCCCTAATTCTACTTATGGATTAGGGTAATCACCCTAATGATGGCAGACTCGAATTGACGGCTGCGGATAATCATTATCGAAGGGATAATCATCGCATAACCCAAAGGTTATCTCAGGAGTCCTCTACTAGCTCAAACTAGTAGAAGTCTATTGCTCAACGGATCTAACTGATAAGATCCAACGACTACCCGAAGAAGGCTCAAGTGCATCCAACGAAGGAGATTCGAAGGTACACTCTATATAAACCTCACTACCATACAAGGTGAGGGGATCGAAGAGAATACTATCTGAGACTCAGGTTCAGATACATACTGATAGACCTAAACTATCAGCGATCTGCTATCTAGATCACCTTTCCCAGTTCTTCATTCCTTAGCTCTGCGCTTCTAGCAGAGCCGTTTGTGATTAAGTTCATCAACTGACTTAGCCTTCGGAGGTGGACTCCCGACCCCAGCGGTCGGGCCACATCTGACGCTTTCGTTTTGCAGGACATCACGAGGAGATCTAAGGGCTGAGCAGATTTTGGACGCATTAGTATTTTAGTTCACTTTTCTTTATAAAGGATCTTTCCGTAAATTTATACAACTCTTATGAATTTATTTTTCTTTTTCTATGCGGTCAAAATCTACATGGGTTGCTCATGCTTCCCAAACGTCATGCATTTTTGAGGTCATTAGTCAATTGCTCCCTGGACAGTGAAATAGGGGTGACTTCACATTCTTTCCTGACACGCCTATCAGCATTTGAGGGAAATCATCTCCGTGTTCAAGCTGATGTTGCACCTTGCACTTGTGAATGGGTGTGACATATACCTTGGTTTAGAGTTGGGGTACATTATGGGAACTTTGAATAATTTTTTTTAAAAATATATTTTAAGTAATTTTATTTTTTTATTACCTTAATTTTTTTATTTTTTTTAAATTCTTCAAATTAATACTATTTCTACTATATTTTTCCAATGAAATTCTAATCATATTGGTTCCAATTAGGAAAAAAAAAAATCTTCATTGGTATTTTAGTTCAACTTTCTTTAATACAAAAAAAAATAAAATTCCAACTCAATGTGAATTTAGTTTCTTTTTTCTTTTTCTTTTTCTTTTTATGTTGTCAAAATCCAAATGTTTATATGAAAAAATCTTATGAGAAATTTGATTAATTTTCTTTAAAAATGTATTTTAGTTACTTTTATTTCCATTAACATTCTTTAAAAAGATAATTTGTTTTCTTAAATTTTTCCCACTTTTTTTTTTAACATGGGAAAAAATTATTTAATATTTTCTCCTCCTAATTTATCAACTCTTTACGGTTTGAATTTCTTTTATTTCTTTAATAAAAGTCTATTCACTCTTAAATCTTCTATATTGTTTACAATTGATATGGGTCAAATAATACCGAACCCGGATCAACCGGGTTTGGGTCCCTAACCCTTGACGAATCACAATCAACTGGGTTCGGGTTTCTGACCCAGGATGAACTGCGTTTGAGACTGGTTTGACCACTCAGCAATTATGCATGAAGAACGGTTGTAATGGATGAACGTGATCCCGAAGATTGCGGGGTACGTAATCAAGCCACAATAAGTAACTTCCATTGATGGTGGGGATCGTGCCAAGGTAGGAAACTTTTCAGCCCCAAATAAGCAAGGTAAAACCCTAAAGATCTAACGACCACCAAGAAGGATCATGAACACATCCAACGATCGAGAATCAGAGGTAAAACCTATATAAACAAGTAGCATACGCCCATACGAGGTATCTGAATCGTTTCCTTTACGATTATATTCAAATTATGCTCGTTGAATAGCCAGAGCTTTGTGATCAGTTCAAGGACTGACTTAGCCTTCAGAGGTAGCCGCCCGACCCCACGGTCAACCCATGTCTAACTTTGTTTTCCAGGTTTATCCACAAAGATCCAATGGCTGAGCAGATTTTGGACGCATCATTTGGCGTCGTCTGTGGGAAACGCTTCAGACAACCATGGTCACAAGATCAGAGGCAGCAGGAGCAGCAGCTACAGCCCTAAGACTCCAAGATATTCATCCTCCTCTGGGAGGAGGAATTCTTGAAGAAGAACTCCCTGAAGGGAGTAACGCTCGAAGAGGTCTTGAAGATCAACATTTGGATAGGGATGGACATCTTAACAACCCAAATAACCTTCAAGAACAGATGAATCAGATGCAACTTCAATTTCTGGAGATGCAACAGACGCTTTGCACGATCGCGAGGCAGGTGGTAACCCCTCAGGCTTCTAATCTTGATGATCGAGAAGAAGCCCGAAGACGAGAGCGAGGAGCGGGCACACGCCCTTCTCCTGTACGAGAACGGTACCAACGAGGGAATGAACGGGCTGCTGAAGATCAAAATTATGGACGAGATCCCCGAAGGGGTTGAAGAGGCCAATCCAGAGAACCAAGAACTGGAGAATTACCCAGGAGAGATGGTCGGCACGATCAGCCACAACCAAGCCGAACCGGAACCATTACCAAACAAGAAAGAGGAGTCCATACTCACACACCCACCTCCCAATGGTCAGGCGGAGATAGCGTTCGGACGAATGACGATCAGATGGTGCACATTGGCTAGGAACTCGCAGACATAAATTTGAGGCTAGAGCAACTCTCGCGAGGAAAAAGAACTAACAACATCTACTCGATCATCAGAAAAACCCCATTCGTAGACGCTATCGCCAAGTTTGAGTTCCCCCACAATTTTAGACTTCCAACCTTTTCCTCATTTGATGGTTCAAGAGATCCTATTGCTCACATCAGTTACTACCAGCAGACTATGGCAGTGGCTAGGAATTCTGATGAAATCCTCTGTAGAGTCTTCAGGTCATCTGTCACGGGGGTAGCTCAGAAGTGGTTATTGAACCTTCTTCTGGAAGAATTGTTGACTTTGAAGAGCTGGCCCCCAAATTCATAGGTCAATTCTAGAGTGGAATTCAGACAAAAAAGACATAAGAGGCACTATTCACTGTCAATCAAGGAAAGAATGAGTCGATTTGGGACTACCTAAAAACATTTAGTAAAGTCACCATGGAGATCGACAATCTGGACGAACAGGTGGCTAAAATTGCACTCTTCACTGGACTCACCAATAAAAGACTCTTGGAGTTATTACTTCAGGATATGCCTGCTACATATCCCAAAATGGTTCAAAGATGTCAGAAGCAGGCCGAAGTAACTAAAATTCTAGATGCACGCCAGGGAGAAACCAAGGCATCCAATAAGGACCCAAGGGTTCCTGAAAAAAGCCAGAGAACGAAGCAATCCAATCATGATCGAGGAAGGAAGCAACGTTCGGGTTTGAGGCAGCGTTCACCCGACTAGGACGACTACACACCATTGAATGCACCTCGATTGGAGATTTTGATGCAGATCAAGGACCATGACATCCTGAAATGGCCACCAAAGCAGATTGCCAAACTTGGGGAGCGAAATATGGAGAAATATTGTGCTTTCACAAAGATTACGAGCATTTTACGAATGAATGCTGTCATTTAAAAAGCAAATATCAAAATGTTGATAACCTAGGGTCATATGTCAAACTATGTAAAGGGTCGGGGAGATGATCGGGAGAAAAGGGCAGCTGCAGATAAAAGAGGGAGCGTTCGAGAAGTGGCGAATGCCGAACCGACGCTCCAAAATCCAAAAAGGGTAAAGAGGTTGTTGAGGCCAACCAATCTCCTATCTTGACTATATTCGGGGGTCCTAAGCCCGAATCTCTCAGAAAGCTAAAAGCAAAAGCAAAATTCGTGGGATCGGGAGAAGTCCAAAAACAAAAGAAGCCAAATGTGGAGGAAAGCATTACTTTTAATGAGGATGATGCATTCGTTATCAAAGTGGAGATTGGTCGTCGGGAAGTGCACAAAGTGCTAGTAGATAGGGGGTCATCGGTAGACCTCTTATCGTACGAAGCATACCAAAAGTTACGGCTGGAAGAAGGTTTGCTAAAACCATCTTCAACTCATTTGTATGGATTCGCTGGATCGACAGCGGTTACTAAAGGTTCTGTACAGATGGACCTCCCAGTGGGAAATTTCCCAAAGGAGGTTACCATTTGAGTGAACTTCCTTGTGGTTTGGGAGTTGCCAGCATATAACATCATACTTGGGAGGCCTTCCCTAACAAAGCTTGGAGCTGTTGTGTCAACTAAGCATATGAAGATCAAGTTCCCAACTGATTAGGGAATCGGGGAGGTCCTCAGACCAGAAAACTTCTAAGCAAAGCTATGTCTCTTATTTGAAGGACAAAGTTGGTCCTCAAAGGGCCATGGCTCTATCAATAGAAGTAAAGGACGATCGGGATGAGGACACAATGCAGAGGCCCAAACCTGTGGAAAAATTGGAACGAATCCATTTAGATGAAGAAGATGAAGGAAGAACGACCCATAATGGGTCCGAACAGCCTAAATATTTCAAAAAAGAATTGAAGGGTTTTCTTAAAGAAAACATTGATGTATTTGCTTGGTTAGCCGACGACATGCCAGACATTGACGGAACCGTTGTGGAGCACAAGCTTTGGATCAACCCGAAGGCCAAACCAGTAATTCAAAGGAGAAGAAACTTCTTGATCGAGAAACATGAGGCCATCAGAGGAGAGGTCGAGAAGCTGAAGAGTTCAGGTTTTATTGAAGAAATAGAGTGCCCGACATGGCTAGCCAATGTAGTAATGGTGAAAAAGTCAAATGGAAAGTGGAGGATGTGTACCAATTACACAGATCTCAACAAGGCATGCCCGAAGGACTGCTATCCTCTTCCCCGAATTGATCTTTTGATTGATGCAACAGCTGGGTATGAAACTCTAAGTTTCATGGATGCTTATTCGGGCTACAACCAAATCTTGATGAATCAGGAAGATGAAAAGTTTACAGCCTTCATGACCGATCGTGAAAGCTTCTATTACAAGGTCATGCTGTTCGGGTTGAAAAATACGGGAGCAACCTATCAGAGGGCAGTAAACAAGATTTTTAAAGACTTGATCGGGAAGAACATGGAGGCGTACATGGATGATATGCTAGTAAAAAGTCTCAAGCGTTCGAGGCATGTCGCTGATTTAGCAGAGGTATTTTTAGTTTTAAGAAAATATCAATGAAATTGAATCCTGAGAAATGTGCATTCGGAGTATCTTCGAGAAAATTCCTAGGATTCATGGTTTCTTAGAGGGGGATAGAGGCAAATCCAGCCAAGATTCAAGCCTTAATTGACATGGAGCCTCCAGGAACCGTTCGAGATGTACAATGCCTAACAGGTAGGGTGGCAACTTTGAACCGGTTCATAGCACAATCTGGAGAAAAATGTCTACCTTTTTTCAAGGCCTTGAAGGATTTAAATGGAAGCAAAGAGGCCCAATGGACTGACGAATGCCAGAAGGCTTTTGAGAACTTGAAGGTCATGCTCAGAAAGCCACCTCTCCTATCCCGACCAGAGAAGGGTGAAATTTTACAAGTATATTTAGCAACTTCTCTTTCGGCGGTCAGTGCAGTCCTTGTTCGGGAAAAAAGAAAAAGCAGTGGTCCATATACTATGTCAGCCATGTACTCCTGGACGGGTTTCGACGATCAAGAAGGAGGCACTTGCACTTATGATAGCAGCCCAAAAGCTAAGACCTTACTTCCAGGCTCATCCCATAGAAGTATTGACTACTTTCCCCCTGGAAAAAGTTCTTTATAAACCTGATGTATCCGGGAGAATGGTTGCATGGTCGATAGAGTTTGGGGAATTCCAAGTAGATCTCAAACCACGAACGGCCATCAAAGCCCATGCTTTAGCAAATTTCATGGTGGAAACTATGATCCCGATCAAAGAGGAACCCAAACTTTCCATCCCAACAATGTGGGAAGTTTATGTTGATGGTTCGAGCAACAAGTGGGGGCTGGGGCCAGGGGCAAGGGTCTTATTGAAAATCCCCGAAGACTTTATTATATGATATGCCTTACGGTTCGGGTTTGAAGCAAGCAATAATGAAGCTGAATATGAAGCCTTCATAGCTGGTCTTCGGTTGGCAAAGACCCAGCAATAGCTGAGATAACTGTTTACAGCGATTCTCAACTTATTGTTAATCAAATACAGGGAGAATACAGGACTAAAGAGCCTAGACTACAAAAGCATTAGCAGGTGATACAAATCTTAAGGAAGGAATTCAAAGATGTCAAAGTCTGTCAAATCCTGAGGAAGGAGAACACTACGGCCAACGAACTTTCCAGGCTAGATAATGCTAAAGAAAGAACGCTAGAACCTTCAATCTACATTGAAGAACTTAACTTCCAAAGTGCCAAGCAAACGAAGTTTCCTATATCGAAGATGAAAGGTGCTAGATGGACCCAATCATTGAATATATTCGCAATAATAAGCTTCCCGAAGATCCAAAAGAGGCAAGATCCATCCGAGTTCGGGCAGCTAGATTCATAGTACAAAATGGAAGACTCTACCGAAGATCCTTTGCTGGACCATTGCTCAGATGCCTAGGACCAAAAGGATCAAAAACTGCTTTGGCAGAGGTACATGAAGGAATTTGTGGAGCGCACATGGGCGGTCGGGCATTAGCACACAAGATTTTGAGGCTCGGGTTATACTAGCCAAATATCCAAGAAGATGCCATGGCATACGTTAACCGCTGCAACAACTGCCAGTTTCTTTCGACCGTATCAAAGCAGCATGCAGCAACCTTAACATCAATTTTCAACCCGATCCCATTTGCAATGTGGGGAATTGATCTAATGGGAAAATTCACCAAAGTATTAGGCGGGCGAGAGTACCTAATAGTAGCGATCGACTACTTCACCAAGTGGGTCGAGGCAATTCCGTTAGCAACTATCACGGAGAAAATAGTCAAAAAGTTCGTGCTGGAATCAATGTCCACAGATTCGGGATTCCAAAGATTCTCGTAACAGATCATGGAACACAGTTTGACAACCCCTAGTTCAAACGATTCTGCAATACATACATGATCAAGCACCGTATGTCTTCAATGGCATACCCCCAGAGCAATGGTCAGGTAGAAGTTACCAACCGAACTTTGCTAGAAGGAGTTAAAAAGAGATTAGAATCTGACAATGCCTTATGGGTTGAGGAACTCCCGGATGTTCTATGGGCATACCGAATTACGGTTAAAACGTCAACGGGAGAAACCCATTCAAGTTAGCCTATCAGACAGAAGCCTTAGCTCTAGTGGAAGTGATGGCAGGGACTATCAGAGATCGAGAATTTGAAGAAAAGGAAATGAGCAAGGACTACTAGACAGTCTAGATCTTCTGGATGAAGTTCAAACAAGAACTGTTGCTCAAATACAACAATACCAAAGAAGAATAGCCTCTCATTACAATGCTCGAGTAAAGTACCGACAATATGGATCGGGAGACTTGGTCCTCATAAACACTCTAGCCTCTGATCCGTGTCACCAATGGAAATTGGATCCTTCCTGAGAAGGACCATACATGATCGTGAAACCACTTGGTTCAGGAGCATATAAGTTAAAGGATCCAGCAAATAATAGAGTGCTAAGTCGATCATGGAACGCAAGGCATCTCAATAGGGTTTATTCGTGAAAAGCTATCAGTTCCAAGATGTAATGCACATCAATTTTAATCCAAGATATCAATTCTTATCTTCAAGCACTGAATCTCTTTTGAATGAGGGGCATATAGGAGTAATGAGGATCAAATTCAAAAGGCTTCAGCCACAAGTTTGTGGGGCATCGGTTTAAAACCCGAATGAGACCTCCAAAAGCTTAAGAATTCTCAGGAATTTGTTAAGTATGTTAAATATGGGGCATCAGTTTAAAACCCGAATGAGACCTCCGAAAGCTTAAGAATTCTTAGGAATTCATTAAGTATGTTAAATATGGGGCATCGGTTTAAAACCCGAATAAGACCTCTAGAAGGGTCCTTTAAAGGATTCATCAAGAGCATAACGTTCAGTCTTACCACGCTCGATTTTACAACGTTCGGTTTTATATCCATATAAAACTTAGAAGCTAGCTACTAAGCATTAACAAGCATTCGGGTCATGATGAAGCAAAAGTAAAAAGTTGCATTGATTTAAAAGACCTGAATGAGGGACCGACCCTTAAAAACAAAAAGGAGTACAAAAGTATTTTGAAAAGAAAAAGAAAGTGATTACAGTTCTGCAAGAGGGTCAATGATCTGGTCTTGAGCTGGATCCGGGATTTGATCTCGGGTAGTTGGCTCAGCAGTATCCTTCGGGTTAGCATTATCCTCAACAACTTCGCGCTCGAGAGTTAGAGGGGGCTTGTCACTAAGGTAGCCTTCAATGTTCGGGTTCACCAAGGGGGGATCATCCTTCTCCAGCACCCACTTCGGGATTGCCATGTCTAGCTTGAGAAAGATCTCAGCATTGATAAGATCTGCATGCTGCTCAATCGGGAATTCAGGATCTTTCCTCAAGATGGACATCCAGACATCGTTGATACCCACCCGATAAGCCAACAAGTTACAACAAGCCAGTAGCTGATCGAAAGGCTTGCCATTCAAATACTTCTCAACACAAGCCTTCCGAACGTCAAAGCTCAAACCTTCGGGACCCGAAGGATTGGCAAATGCTAGTTTTTCCTCCAACTCCACCTTCTCCCGAATAAGGCTCTCGATCTTGGACTCCGAAGAAGAAATGGCATTCCTCAGCTGGCTCAACTCCCTCTCCATCTCCTCTATTAGGGACTTGGCCACCATCAACTCCCCATCTGCACTACGGAGTTGGGTGCCCTCTTCTTTTAGCTTCGAGACCTCTTGTTGCTTGGTCTCAGCAATGGCATTGTTGCGCTTAGCTCAAGCGGAGAGGCAACCCACTCTCATGAGAACTTCCATATCACGATTAAAGTGCTCAGTAAGGACCCTGCATACAAAAGACGTTCGGGAATCAGCCAACAAATACTAAAGGCAAAAAAGAAATGTAAATATCAAGTGCCAAGATAAAGAACGAACCTGATGAAAGAGTTCACCAACTCAACATCGGGCATGGAGTTCAAGGCCTCCCGATCACCAGGAGCCCGAGCGTTGACTGCCCAATCAATGGAAGCATCTGTATTATGGGAGATCAAGTGCCGAGGCTTCAACTTCCATTTGGGGATGTAGATCCCATCTTCACTGACTTTGCTTCTCTTGGAAGCAACGTCATCAGCCAACTCCCGTTTCCTCCGAACGAGAGTGGCATAATCCTGAGAGGACTCCGCAACGTCCATGGTTTCTTTTCCTTTGGTAGCAGGATCCTGCCTTATCCTCATTACCCCCTTCGGGGCAGCAAGGGTCGTGCTCTTCGGGGCAGGAGAGCCTTCAGGAGCTTTGTCCTTCCCCTTAGATCAAGGCACCCTTTCCTCCGCAGCCTCAAATTCCTGCTTGGTCAGGGCCTTCACTGTTGATGGGTTGAATCGGGGAGGCACTACACGGTCAAAGAAAGAGTTAGAATATTCACAAGAAGAACAAAAGAGAATAAGCAACAATATTCGAGCGCTCACCATGGGCTAGACCCCAGTAACAAAGGACCGCTTCATACTCCATGGCATACCCATGGATTTCCTGATGCAGTCGGATAGCTTTGATGGCTCGAACTGCCTCATCTTCGGTCACAAAAAGATGAAGAGGACGATTGAGCTGAGTATAGGAGTTAGAGCGACTCCAAGAGATTGGGAAGTTAAGCTCAGATTCGAGAGTGTGGCAGAATAAGTACCGATGATGCCATCCCTTATGATTTAAGGGGAAGGTGCCTTCGGCTAGGATTCCACCTTGCCATCCTAAGTCACCCTTCGGGCATGAGAGTAAAAAGGAAGCCGAACCCCACTTTTCAAAGTATCGACATAAATGGAAAACTCCCCTGGAATATTGGAATCAACCCTCTCATTCGGGTTCGGGACCCAAAAATTGTAGGAGGGAGGGAGAGAATAATCAGCTAAAAGTTCGTCAACCTCAGTTGGACAAGCGTGGGACACATAGTAAAATGGGCTGGTAGAAGGTCTTTTCGATGGTCGGGAACTCCCAGCCAACGATTTTTTGGGGGCTTTCCCTTTCTTGTAAGAATCACCCCGAACTTTAGCAACATTTCCTGAAGAACTCCTAGGGTTAACAGGAGTAGAGGACGACCAACGATCGGTAACCCTATAATCTCGGTAACCAGATAACTTGATAGAGGCCGAAGGGATGGCTTGCTCAACAGAACCCTCTTTGTGAATCAAACGATCAACGAAGTCCTCATTGAAAGTCCTGTCATTGCCCATGGAAGAAATGGAAGACATAAAGTACTGAACTAAGATTTTTCTAAAAGAGGGATGAATGAAGAATAAGCTGATCACCCGAATGGAAAAACAAGGATTTGAGATAAACAAAGAAAAGAAGAGTCAACTTACTTGTGATTTCAGAGAATTGGAGCTTTAGAGGATGAAAAGCCTTGAATCACAGGAGCAAAAGCAGAAAATCTTTTCGCAAGCAAAAGCAGAATCTTAGAGAAGTGGAAAGTGAAAGTGAGAGAGATGAAATCCTTTTATAGGCTAAAGGATAAGGATGGACGAACGAGATCCAATTCAATCAACGATCAAGATTCAGCGACGGTTCGAGTGGAATTGATCAACAAACCAGATCCAAAATCATTAACGGTTATCAATCACTGACGATTCAAGCAATAGGGTAATGATGGCAACGCTTCCCCAAAGGCTACATGTCCTATGGAGCACGAGTAAAGAGGAGTTCAGACGGCTCGACTGCACACCACTGGACGAAAATGTCAGAGGCAATAAATGCAATCCTATCCAAACCGAAAAGACATTTCAACTTCATTCACGATTGAGATGAAGATCACCAAGCCAAGCATTCGGGTAGGGGGCTCCCTCCGAACACTTGGCCTAGGGGGCTAATGATATGGGTCAAATAATAACGAACCCGGATCAACCAGGTTCGGGTCCCTAATCTTTGACGAACCACAATCAATCGGGTTCGGGTTTATAACCCAAGATGAACCGCGTTTGAGACTGGACTAGATCTCAGCAGTTACGCATGAAGAACGGTTGTAATGGATGAACGTGATCCTGAAGATTGCAGGATACGTAATCAAGCCACAATAAGTAACTTCCATTGATACTAAGTGGGGATCGTGCCAAGGTAAGTAACTTCTCAGCCCCGAATAAGCAGGATAATACCCTAAAGATCTAACGAGCACCAAGAAGGATCACGAACACATCCAATGATCAAGAATCAGAGACACAACCTATATAAACAAGTAGCCTACGCCCATACGAGGTATCTGAATCGTTTCCATTATGATTATATTCTATTTATGCTCTGTGAATAGCCAGAGCTTTGTGATCAGTTCAATGACTGACTTAGCCTTCGGAGTTGGCCTCCCGACCCCACGCTCGAGCCACGTCTAACCTTGTTTTGCAGGTTTATCCACAAAGATCCAAGGGCTGAGCAAATTTTGGACGCATCAACAATAAAAGAAATCTTCTTACTCTCACTTTTTATTATGTTAATTGGTATTTAACTTTTTAATTTTCAAAGAATGAGAAAGTAGAAAATCTCACATTAATGACAAATATGTACCCTTTTTTTTTCTTGCTCCTACCATACATCTCTCTTCAACCAGTATATGAAGTCATGCAAAACCTATTATGAAGTTTTTCCATGACTGCGACAATGTATTTCAAGTTAGTTTATGTCAATAGATGTATTTAATATGTAAGAGTAGACTGTTAGCAGTAACTAATATGCATTTTTAATCTTGTTACAGTGCATTGACAAGATTATCATGTTCACTCTTACAAAGAATAAGTACTAGGTAGTAAGAGAAGTAGGCAGGATAATCATATTCTTTTACAATAATATCTTTGTAGATAGTCCTTTGAGAACTGCTTGCTTGGATCAACGAAAATTGCATTCCTTCTTCAAGTAAGCATTTATTAAAATTTACTTTTCTTTCATGTCATTCTCTAATCTGTCATTATTTTTCCTCGCTTTTCATGATTTCTTGAATCTTTTAAACTAGTTAATAATAACTTCTTGTGATCAATTCAAAGATTATAGGATGGATTTTGTAGTAGTTGATTTGAAAGTTTGTTAGAAGCTAAATTTGTTATGGAAAATGCAATGCTTTTCCTTTTCCATAAAGAATTGATTTGTATTCACACAAAATCCTTCAACATTGCATGGATCTCACTTAGGATTCTTAATAGGAAATTTTTTATTACATCATTGAGGGCTCACACTAGAAAATTATAACAAATCAGGCCATTCAACTTCCTTCATATTCAGTTCTTACATTCCTTAGCTCTTTGCTTCTTCTCAGTTTCATAATATCATCTACATGTGTGGTAGTATTGGTTGTTATTATTGCTATCATTGATTATGTCTTCTTACCCTTTTGGTTCTTCTAAGATTTTATTTTATTTTATTTTATTGCAACTTGTTGGTTTTTGCATGTAAGTGCAATCTAAATGCTTAAGTATATTATATTGACCAATGTTTGAAGATTCAATCTATTTCAAGGTTTTGATAGACTTCTTTAGTTTATATCTTTGTCCACGTTCTTTCGCCATTATTTTCTGATGTAATCCATCATTTTCATGATTGTTTAAAAAAGTATCGATTCTCTTGTTGATTTGATGTTTGAATGAGCTTATTAAGCCATCCAACATCCATCACCAAAGACATATGGTTCTCCCAATAACCCGCCTATTACTACTCTTAGAATAAGACAACGATTGAAGGATTTTTACCCAAAAGAAAGTGGTTTTTTCTATATTTAAGGCTTGCACATGCTTATGTAGGTTCATTGATTCAACTAATGTAAGCATGATGTGATAAAGCTTTTCTTCGTAAATATTTATTTATTTTTGTTTGATTTATTTTTCTTGTTTGTTTTTATAATTTTTTTTCTTCTTCTTTTGATGGTAGATATGGTTATTTTATTGGTGTACTTCTCCATAAAAGAACTAATGAATTGGACAATAGTATATACAACAACTTAAATATCTATGATAATGAGTGTTTGCTTTCTATTGTTAGTTGATTATAACCGATATATGTGAATTCTTATGTGGAAGGAAAGCTTTTTTTCCTTTCTTATTGTAATTAGGGAAAGAGAATGATGGTTAATGTTTCGGAGGAAATTTTTTTAATTCTTCAAAAAATAGATACTAACATATTAAATAACCAACTTGTTGCACTAGATGTGGGAGATTGATATAGATGTGACAAAAAATAATACAAGGTGAAGTTAGATTCACCATGAAACAAACCCCAGCAATAGAATTTTTGTAAGGATGGTTGAATCTTTTACCAAACCATGCTAAGTGGTAATTATTTGTAATAAATTAAGTTTAGTTAAAGGTATAAAATAAGTTTCAAATTATTGACAATTAATAATGAAATTAAGTAGAACATTGTTGAAATACTAGAGGCGTAACTCCATCAAAAGGTGTTTATGGGTTTCTTTTGATAAAAATAGGATATTTATGGTGATCAACTATGAAAATATTAGGATCCATACATCTAAGGATCTCTTTTTCTTTTTTTCTTTTTTCTTTTCTTTTGTTGTTTAGGCTTCTAATACAAGACACATATAGCAATATTCTGACATATAATACATATATATATAAACAAAAAATTTTACATAATCATCAATTATTAACATACATTGATCAAATAACAATTTTTTAACCCAAGGGTTTAAATTTCAAAGTGTGTTAGCTTTATTTTTTTTAGAGATTACTACACTCTAAATTTTGACGACAAAAGTAGTGCCCTTCTAAATGTGTACCTGTAGCAAACAATTTTCTACATTATTGTTGAAAAATCAATTTGGTAAAAAAATATTCAATATCTCTATTTGTTGCATTCGTTTAGAAATATATGAAATTTTATGTAATTTGTAAGACCAAAGACCCAATCACATCAACTTCTGGTGAATAACATGTGTATGCAACCTTAGTTGCCATAAGTTTTAAAATTGTGAACCATCAAAGACACTAAAAAAATAAAAAATAAAAACCCCTAACTAACAAAAACAACTCACACTTAACACTCAATATATGTAAAACTAGCATATGATTCCCTCAGCTGCAGACCAATTGATGTACAACCATTTAAAAGAGTAGAGAGAATGACGTACATTTGCACATTTAACTAGTATAGATATACATATATACATTTAACTAGTATAGATATACATATATACAAAACTGTTATTGTATCGCCCAAAGACGGTATGTTATGTTGCAATATATATTGATATGGAGAGTTTATGATCTGACCGGGTTCATACCTGGTCCGACCCTCGACCCCGGTCGAGACGGAGAAAACCGAATCGCTCCCGAGCGAACCGGAGCCGGAAGATGGCTTGCTGAAGAAGAAAGATTATTCTGCTGCAAGCGTGCCCTAATCTTACTTATGGATTAGGGTAATCAACCTGATGACAGCAGACTCAAACTGACGGCTGCGGATAATCATCATCAAAGGGATAACTATCGCATAACCTAACGGTTATCTCAGGAGTCCTCTACTAGTCCAAACTAGTAGAAGTCTATCGCTCAACGGATCTCATTGATAAGATCCAACGACTACCCGAAGAAGGCTCGAGTGCATCCAACGAAGGAGATTCGAAGGTACACTCTATATAAACCTCACTACCATACAAGGTGAGGGAGGGGATCAATTGATCAAAAAGAATACTATCTGAGACTCAGGTTCAGATACATACTGATAGATCCAAACTATCGGCGTCTCCGCTATCTAGATCACCTTTCCCGTTTCTTCATTCATTAGCTCTGTGCTTCTAGCAGAGCCGTTTGTGATTAAGTTCATCAACTGACTTAGCCTTCGGAGGTGGACTCCCGACCCCGGCGATCGGGCCACATCTGACGCTTT
The DNA here is from genome assembly GCF_041222555.1 of Hakea prostrata. Classification (NCBI taxonomy): domain Eukaryota; kingdom Viridiplantae; phylum Streptophyta; class Magnoliopsida; order Proteales; family Proteaceae; genus Hakea; species Hakea prostrata. The sequence goes on along the minus strand of NC_142610.1, from coordinate 537,945 downwards.
CGTTTTGCAGGACATCACGAGGAGATCCAAGGGCTGAGCAGATTTTGGACGCATCATTTGGCACCGTCTGTGGGAAAGACTTGAAAAAGCCATGGTGACTAGATCGGCAGCCGCAGCAGCCGCTGCACAACGCAATTCCGGTGTTCGATACCGGGGTGAATAATCCAGATATTCCCCGGGGAAGCCAAAATCCTATCGAGGTGGATGATGGCCGGTGGAGGACGTAATCTTCCTCCCCGATACAATCCAAGATCAATTGGATCAGGTAAAGATTCAACTCTTGGAGGTGAGCCAAGCACTCCCCGTGCTCACCAGACGAGTGGTTTTACCACAAGAACCTGATCAACACGATTCAGGGAGACGTGCATTGCCACGTGACCAAAGAATGGCTGAAGACCGGAATGTTGATCAGAATTTTCGGGAAGAAGACCGAGGACTTCGGAGGATTGATGATCAACCAAGGCGAGATGATCGGTTCGATAGACCGCAAGAGAGTACAACTGATTCAAATACAAGGTTGGATACAGGGGTAAGAACTCACTCACCTACTGTCAGAAGAACCGTTCGTGATGATCGAGCAGATTCGTGACGAGAGAAACGTTCGTGAAGGACGGGCTGTTCGTGATGATAGAGTAGCACGTGATGATCGTGTTAATCGAGGTCGTGATCGTATTGCTGAAGATCACCCGACCCAGATTGGTCAAGAATTGGCCAACATCAATGAGAAGTTAGGGCAATTGGCTAAGGGAAGAATAACTGAGGATATTTACTCAGTCATTCGGAAGACTCCTTTTGCTGAGCCAATTGCGGGATATCGGTTTCCCCATAACTTCCGTTTGCCTACCTTCTCAACATTCGATGGCTCCGGAGATCCAACAGCTCACATCGGCTATTACCAACAGACCATGGCAGTTTCAAGTAATTCCGATGAAATTTTATGCAGGGTCTTCGGTTCATCTCTAATCGGAGCGGCACAAAAGTGGTTTTCTAACCTCCCCTCGGGAAGGATCGTAAACTTTGACGAATTGGCGCGCCAATTCATAGGGCGATTCCAGAGTGGGATACGAGGTCAAGAAAACGGAAGAAACCTTGTTTATCGTCAAACAAGGAAAGAACGAATCGATCAGAGAGTTTCGAAAAGATTCAACAAAGTGACGATGGAGATAGAAAACTTGGATGAACAGTAGCCGTAACCGCTTTATTCACAGGACTCACAAATCGGAAACTCCTGGAGTTATTACTACAGGATATACCCACGACTTATGTTGAGTTGGTACAGAGATGCCAAGCAAGCTGAAGTCATGGAGATTCGGATGCGCGCCAAGGAGATAATAAAGTCTCCAATAAGGAACAAAAGGCTCCCTGAGCGAAGCGAGAAGCCAAAGAAGAATGTTCGCGATCGGGTTGGAAGATCCCAACCTTGGCACCAAAGATCCCCCGGTAGAAGTGAGTACACTCCATTGAATGCTCCTCGGGCCGATATTTTAAATATCCTCAAAAGAAAAAATATTTTGAAGTGGCCGCCTAAAATTCTTTTGAAACCCGGAGAGCAGCAGGATCGGGAAAAGTATTGCCGATTCCACAAGGACTATGGTCATTACACTAATGACTGTCGTCATCTGAAGGCAGATATTGAGAGATTGATATCTCAGGGACATCTGTCCAGTTTTGTTAGCAAGAGAAGGGAGGAACCACGTGGGCCACGTGCGGCTGCCCCTAAAAGGAATCGTTCGGTTAGTTCAGAACGATCGAGGGAGGCCCCGAAGTCTAAAAAAGGCAAGGAGGTGATTGAAGCTGTTACTCGGTCACCGATTCTTACCATCTTCGGGGGTCCAGAGCCCGAATCATTCCGGAGTTTAAAAACCAAATCCAAATTTGTTGGAGCCGGAGAGTCGCAGAAGCGAAAGAAGCTGAATGGTGAAGATTCTATCACCTTTAGCGAAGAAGACGAAAGAGATGTTTGTTTACCTCATGATGATGCTATAGTCATCAAGGTAGAGATTGCACGGCGGGAAGTGCATAGAGTTTTGATTGATACAGGTTCTGTAGCTGACCTAATTTCTTATGAAGTGTATCAAAAATTGAAGGTGGATCAGGACTTGATGAAACCTTCATCTACACACCTATATGGCTTTGCAGGGTCATCTGCAGTAGCAGAAGGATCGGTTCAGTTGGATATTTCCCTTGGAAGTTTTCCTAAAGAAACAACTGTCCGAGTCAATTTTTTGGTGGTTCGAGAACTACCAGCCTATAATATGATTCTCGGGCGACCATCTTTATCCAAGATAGGTGCTATTGTTTCGACAAAGCACCTGAAGATAAAATTCCCGACCGATATGGGAATCGGTCAAGTCTCCTCCGACTGAAGATCTCTCGGCAGTGTTATGTTGCCTATTTAAAAGACAAGGAGGGTCCGAGGAAGGTTACTGCCCTCCCCATAGAAGTTTGAGATGATCGGGAAGAGACAGAGATGCAAAGGCCCGAACCAGTGGAGAAACTGGAGCAAGTCCAGCTGTGTACCGAGGACGAGAAAAAGATTACTTATGTCGGGTCTGAACAGCTGGAAGAGTTTAAAGATGAGTTGAAGTTATTTCTTTAACAGAATAAAGATGTATTCGCATGGTCTGCTGAGGACATGCCGGGGATCGATCGGGCCATTGCAGAGCACAAACTCGGAGAGACCCTAAGGCGAAACCAAGGATATAGTAAAAGAAGAAATTTCTCTATTGAAAAGTATGAAGCCGTTCGGAACGAAGTTGAAAAACTTAAGAATTCTGGTTTCATAGAACCAATCGAGTGCCCAACTTGGTTGGCCAATGTGGTAATGGTGAAAAAGGCGAATGGGAAGTGGAGGATGTGTACAGACTACACAGATCTAAACAAAGCTTGCCCAAAAGATTGCTACCCATTGCCTCGAATTGACCTCTTGATAGATGCTACTGCAGGTTATGAAACTTTAAGTTTCATGGATGCCTACTCAGGGTATAATCAGATCCTTATGAATAAGGAGGACGAGAAGTATACGTCTTTCATGACTGATTGTGAAAGCTATTATTACAAGGTCATGCCTTTTGGCCTAAAGAATGCAGGAGCAACATATCAGAGGGCCGTCAACAAGATTTTCAAAGAGCTGATAGGAAAGAATGTTGAAGCATATGTTGACGACATGCTTGGTGAAAAGCTTTACAAAAGTAAATCACATTGTAGATTTGATCGAGGTTTTCTCAAGATCGAGGAAACATCAAATGAAGTTGAACCCCAAAAAATGTGCCTTTGGAGTCTCCTCGGGCAAATTCTTGGGTTTCATGGTATCACGGAGGGGAATTGAGGCAAATCCCGCAAAAATACAAGCTCGATTGATATGGAGGCTCCAAAACCGTTCGGGATGTACAATGTTTGACAGAAGAGAGTTGCTGCCTTAAATCGATTTATCTCCAAGTCTGGAGAAAAATGTTTGCCTTTCTTCAAGGCACTTAAAGACCTGAAGGGCAGTAAGGAAGCGAAGTGGACTGAAGAGTGCCCGAAAGCTTTCAAGGAATTAAAAGAAGCACTTGGACAACCACCGATCCCGTCCCGGACCAAAGAAGGGGGAAATATTACAGCTATATCTAGCGACATCCCTTTCCGGCGGTCGGTGCAAGATTTGTTCGGGAGAAAGATAAGAAACAAGTGGCCGATTTACTATGTAAGCCACGTGTTGCTAGATGCGGAGACGAGATATTCGCAGATTGAGAAGCTGTGCTCGGCTCTCATGATGGCCGCCAGAAGCTAAGGCCATATTTTCGGGCTCATCCAATTGAGGTATTTACAACTTTTCCTCTTAGTAAAGTTCTTAACAAACCCGATTTGTCCGGAAGGATGGTATCCTGGTCGGTTGAGCTAAGTGAGTTCCAAGTGAGTTTTAAGCCCAGAATTGCAATCAAGGCTCGTGCATTAGCCGACTTTGTAGTAGAAACTATCGCACCAGTGGAACCCACCATTGAGGATCCCATTATACCAACCACTTGGGAGGTATATGTGGATGGTTCGAGTAATAAAGATGGAGCAAAGCGCTGGAATTCTATTAAAAAGTCCAGCAGGATTTATTATTCGATATGCTTTGAGATTCGCATTTGATGCAAGTAATAATGAAGCGGAATATGAGGCCCGATAGCAGGACTTCGGTTGTCAAAGGCATTAGCTATTGCAGATGTTACTATTTATAGTGACTCTCAGCTTATAGTCAACCAAGTCCAGGGGGAGTATGGCATTAAAGAACCACGCTTGCGGAAATATCGGGAGATAGTGCAGGCATTTCGAACCAATTTCGAATTTGAAGATATCTCGTTTTCGAGGAATGAAAATTCAAAGGGCGGATGAGCTATCCCGACTAGCCAATGCCAAGGAAAAGAATCTAGACCCTTCGGTCTACATTGAAGAGGTAACTTTTCCAAGTTATCATGAGAAAGAAATTTCTTATATTGAAGCGGAACGTTGCTTGGATGGATCCAATAATCGAATATCTAAGAGATGACAAGCTACCCGAGGATCCAGTAGAGGCAAGGTTGATCAAGATTCGATCAACTAGATTTGTCATTCAGGATGGGAGACTATACAAAAGATCTTATGCTGGACCCCTTATGAGATGTATAGGCCTCGAAGGAGCAAAATCGGCTTTGGCTGAGGTTCATGAAGGAATTTGTGGCGCTCACATGGGTGGCAGAGCCCCGGCCCACAAAATTCTAAGACTTGGGTTATATTGGCCTAAGATCCAAGAGGCTGCTATGTACTACGTTCGTCTCGATGTAGTAACTGTCAAATTCATGCTACAGTATCGAAGCGCCCGGCGGAAATTATGACTTCAATTCTAAATCCCATTCCCTTTGAAATGCGGGGAATTGATATCATGGGCAAATTCACCAAGGCATCAAGCGGACGGGAATATCCGATAGTAGCAATTGATTACTTCACAAAATGGGTAGAAGCTGCACCGGCGACAATTATCGAGAAAAAAGTGGAGAAATTTGTGCTTGAATCAATCATATATCGCTTTGGGATTCCAAAGATAATTGTCACCGACCATGGTACTCGGTTCGACTGTCCACAATTTGAGCAATTTCTGTGGAACATATATGATCGAGCATCGTATGTCCTCAGTGGCATACCCCCAAAGCAATGGCCAGGTAGAGATTACTAACCGAACGCTACTGGAAGGAATAAAGAGAAGACTCGAAGCTGACAAAGCTTCTTGGGTCGAAGAACTACATAATGTATTGTGGGCTTATAGAACTACGGTTCGAACACCTACAGGAGAAACTCCATTCAGGTTGGCATATAGATCCGAAGCATTGGCACCTGTGGAGATAATGGCGGGGACGTTACAGGATCGTGAGTTCGAGGAAAAAGCAAATGAATAAGGACTGCTTGATAGTCTTGATTTGTTGGACGAAGTTCGGGCAAAGGCAATAGCACGAACTCAACATTATCAAAGAAGGATAGCGTCTCATTATAATACTCGGGTGAAGAATCGTCGGTAGTTAGCCGGAGATTTGGTGTTGAGAAACACCCTAGCTTCCGACCCGCGTCACCAAAGAAAGTTGGACCCTTCCTAGGAAGGACCTTATATGGTTGTAAAACCGGTCGGTTCAGGAGCTTACAGGCTGAAGAACATCGATTCCCAGAAAGAGTTGGATCGTCCGTGGAATGCTAGGCATCTCAAAAAGTTTTATCCTTGAGGATGATTTCAATTTTGTTCGCGATGTAATCATTTTCAACTCAATCAATGCAATTTTTGGCTTTCAACAAACTATCTTTTGATTGGGGGGCATCATACACCACATTCAAAGACAAGATCCAACTATAAGGCATCGGATGAAAATTCGTGTGGGTCCTTCAACACTTCAACGCTTATGGAAACTTTTTCGAACTTTCTTAAGTCGGGGCATCGGATTTAAATCTGAGTGAGTTCCTTTTGCAAGGCGTCGGTTTAAAACCCGAGTGAGTTCCTTCGAGACTTATTGAATTTTTGAATTATCCTTAAATATAAGGCATCGGTTTAAAACCCGAGTGAGTTCCTTCTCAGACTTATTGTATTTCTCCGGAAATCCTTAAGTATAAGGCATCGGTTTAAAACCCAAGTGAGTTCCTTCTCAGACTTATTGTATTTCTCCGGAAATCCTTAAGTATAAGGCATCGGTTTAAAACCCGAGTGAGTTCATTCTCAGACTTATTGTATTTCTCCGGAAATCCTTAAGTAAAGGCATTGTTTCAGACAACTAAGACCTACTGCAACGGCGATTCAAGTGGCTAGCAAAGTTCAAAGATAAAGTGATTTCTTATTTCTTCAGAAGATCAAAAGAGGCCAGTATCAAAACAATTACAAGAGCTAGATACAATCTCTGATCAAAGAAGAAAGTCATTACAAGTGACTGTTAACAAGTTATACAAGATCGACGCGACTTTGCTAGAACAAACATATGAGTCAACCATTGGTGGGGAGTCAAGGAAAAGAAGAGAAGAAATGAGGATTACAAAAATATTTCGATATTCAGAAAATCCTCCGCAATTTCATACTCTTTGCCCAGCTTGTCCAGGAGAAGAATGGTCCTCGACCAAACTCGCATTCAAGCACAAGCTCGTCATAATTGACTTCTTCCAGCGGAGAATAAACAGGAGAATCTCCCGAGATATTGCATAATATCCGGATCGGAAGGTGGAGGATCAATCTTATCCTTGGTCCAATCGGGAGGAGGAATACCCGGGTCGGTAAAAACTTCAGGATGGCAAACAACACCGTAGGGAGTCGTATCAAAATGAGGATCTTTCCTTAATATTGATTCCCATACTTCGTTCTCACCATCCCGACGACGCCTCGCAAGTTATAAGCATTCAGCATATCAACAAAAGGCTTACCGTGTAAATACTTGAAGACGCAGCTCTGCGAACATCGGTTGGAAGGGATTCGGGCAAAGGAACTACAGCTTGCCTTTCGGGTAATGTTTCGGATCCTTTAGCTCCCGACTTTCCAACTGTCCGCTCCAGTCGCCGGATCTTCTCCCCGGCATCATCCAAGTCCGACCGAAGACGATCAATCATCGAATTCTTTTCTCCCGCCACCTCCCAAGCTAGATTCTGAAGGCGAGCAATCTCAACATCTTTAGCTTTGGAGATTTCCCGAAGCCTAGAAACTTCATTGCTCAACCTACCGAGTCTAGTGACTGCTTCCACTTGGTTGTGGAAGTTACAAAGAAGACTCCCGCAAACAACTTTCGAGTTAGCGAGGAGCAGAAAAGTAATTTTTCAAAATCGAGGATAATGAAGAAAGACCTACATCACCCAAGGTGACTTCGTAAAGACTTCATCCGGAGGTTTGGAAAGAACTGCGCTCTCGAAGTCATTCGAGCAGCAAGACACCATTCCAACGCTCCGTCAAACTCGTTTGACACTAATCCAGCGAAGGATGAGAAGGATGAACTACACCAACAAAGGCTGAGCTTCATCACTTGTCACCCGACGGCACTTCCTGGTGGCAAAATCCTCCAACTCAAAAGGAGAGGAGTAGGATGCCAAACAAGCACTGGAGTTAGAAATAGGAGCAGCACCGCTGGGACCACACCTTCATCGACGCCAACATAGTTGCCTTGGATGCCCGAAGAGTCTTCTTCGGGGTGCACCAACAGAGCTCACCAACTAAGCTCACCGGCGGGAGTGCCGGCAGCATCATCGGCAACGGAGTGATCAAGATCTTCCCGGGAAAGACGAGCGATCACTTCGGGCAAAGGAGGCGTAGGGACGGCATCAACGAAAGCTGCAGGAATCGACTTGAAGATTCACCGCCAGCCAGCCGCCTTACGCTTGGAGGATTCACTAGCTGAAACCACCACACCGGCCCCAACCACCACCGACGCAACCCTTTTCTTGCAAGATTTTGCTCTGATAAAGTTCGGGTTGATCTTGGGAGCCACTATGCAAAACAACAAAAAAAAACCAGCCGTATCAGTACCGAAATAAACGACAGAAACAATGGGGAAACCCTAGTTTTCTAAAGCTTCGACGTAACAACAAACTAAACCCCAAGTATAACTATCGTGCAGTTTACTTCGAGGGGAAGTGGGGAAAGAGATGAGAAATCAAAAAACTCACTTGTTCAGAAATGGATAGAGCTGTCGTTGGAGTACGAGGAATACGGAAGCAGGCCGAAGGACGAAAGGTTGCTTTGGCACTTTAGCAAATCTATCTTGCAGAAGTCAGGATAGATGGAGAGAACACACGAAGGCTTTAAATAGCCTAAGGTATAAGACGACGGTTGAAGGCTAAAGACAACCGACGACTCAGATCGAAACGACGCTTCGAAATCCGCAAAAAGCAAGATCAACGGTCGTAGGGATGCCACATGGAAACATGTGGAAGCGAGCACCTGATGCAGAGAAACCTCCAATCGTCGCACTGCCATTAAAATAATGGATGTATTTCCGATTCATTGGAAACAGTGAATGGTATACAAAAAGCGGAAAACGTTTGAACTTCGCAGAAGGGAAACGTGCGGACTTTGCAATAAATGAAGTAGTGGGGAAGATTAATGCATCTTCCCGAAACGCATCTTCACAATATTTCTACAAGATCATTATTCGGCGAGGAATGAAAAGTTAAGTGATAAGTTTTATCATTAATACTTTGATATTCAAGGCAATACTTCGGCAGGAGACGGGGAAATTTTGAGGCCAACATGAATAAAGAAATGTTTATTCATTAAATTGAGAGTACATCTTTACAAAAGAACAACTCCCTAAGCCTTTTCTTCATTGTTGCCCGAGGGACCCTGATCGGGATGACTTTTCTCAGGACCATGAGAAGAGCCTTCCTCAAGAGTGGCATCGGCTGAATCCTCTACAGCAACAACTTGAGACTCGGCTTGTGATTTCTCCTCTAGAAGTGCCGGCTCGTCATCTAGATATGCCTCATATTGAGGGTCAGCTGGAAAAGGATCATCTACTCCCTGAGCCCAGTCTGGGAGGTTCATACCAACTTTCCCGAAGACCTCTGGGTGGCATACCTCGCAAAAAGGAGCGATGTCGAAGTCGGGGATCGTTCCAAGGATCTGCTCCCAAACGTCGTTACGCCCCATGCGATAAGCTTGAATGTTGTAGAAACCTAGCAATTCGGAGAAAGGTACTGCTGTCCCGGTATTTCCGAATGCACTCCTTCCGAAGGTCCGGCTTTATATGCTCGGGCTTGCTAGGGATTGCCAACTTCAGATGTTCTTCGAGCTCCCTACTTTTGATTTCGAGGCTGTCACCAAACAACGTGGCAGCTGCCTTTTGCTTCCTGGCGTCGTGCTCGGCAGCAGAGACGCGAATTCTCAAAGCTTCAAGAGCTTCCTTGAGGGAGATCACCTCTTCCTCATGCTTTTTCTGCAGCTCCACGGTAGCTGCAGTCAGCTGGTCTATTTCAGAATTGGCCTTGGCCAATTTTTCTTCACAAGTTTGCAGCAAGGAGCTAGTACGACTAACCCGGCTCAATGCTTCCATGTGTTGATAAAAGCTCAACACAGCATTCCTGGGAAGACAGAAGATATCAGAAGAAGTCATAAGAAATTATGAAAACATAAGTAAGCAAGAAGACCGGTACCTTGTAGATTGACTAACAAGGGAGATGTCATCCAGGGTTCCAAACTCCCGGCGATCGAAGGAGCAAGACCGAGGGAGCTCCACTGCAGCTTTCTCGAGATCCCGAGTGACCCCGTCGGTCATCTTCGGGGTCCACTGGGGATGAAGACCTCCTCACCATCCGCCGAAGCTTTGGATTTTTTGTTGGAGGGAGCATCAATTGTGTCATGCCTCCTCTTGGTTCGGACAGAGGAGGAGACGTTAGCCCTCTCCACCATTGGTTTCTTCCCTTTACCCGAAGCATCGGCTACGGTGCCTAATATTCCCGATACCCCCGTAAGAGGGGTCGGGAGAGGGAAGAGAAGCCTCTTGATCTGCAGTCAAGGCCCCGGGCGATCGTTGCTCGGCTGTCACAACGGCCCTAGCGGCCTTCACCCGCAGCTTTCGGGGTTCGTTCGGGGAGGCACCGCAAAGAAGAAGGACAAGAATCAGAATTCAAGACATATCACTTCAGTCAAATCAAAGGATGATGGTTAGAAGCTCACAATGAGCCAATCCCCAGTACTGAAGGATGGAGTTATACTCCATTTCATATCCATGTATCTCTTGATACCACGGAATGGATTTGATCTTCCTGATGGCCGCCTCGTCTTCTTTGGATAAGGGAAGGCCCCGGTTACTTTCAGACGAAGAAGTAAACCTCCTCCAGGTGATCGGGAAGTTAAGATCTGATGGAGGCGCTCGACAGAAAAAGTATCATTCGCGCCATCTTTTGTGATTAGAAGGGCAAGTTCCTTTTACAAGGATGCTGCCCCTCCAATCAAGTTCAGCCTTATTGCGTTTGGAAAGAAAGACCCATCCGGGAGGATGGGAGATAGAAAGAACATGAAAATGTACAAAAAGAGAAAGAGACGGCGTAATGCCAAGCTCAAAGCACAAACCCAAGAAGCCGACGATGAGACGCCAGCTATTGGGGAGGAGCATTCCGGGACAAATGTTCCAGTGATTCAAAACTGCGGAGAATAAAGGATTAAAAAAGGGAAAGCGCACCCCGCTTTCCGGTGCATCTATGTACAAAGAAAATTCACCCGAAAGGGATGAATCAACCCTCTCATCAGGGTGGGGAGCCCTAACCTGATATGAGGAAGGAAGGTCAAAATCTTGGACAGCTGAAAGAAGGGTTTCTCCATTATAAATGGAAGGAACAGAGCCAGGCCCACCATTGGACCCGGAGGTTTGAGGTTGCCTAGAAGACTCGACAATCTTGGAAGATCCAGACTCGAGAAGGACAGGAGAAGTTTCGGTTTTTCTTTCAAAACCTTTTTGAGAAACTTCAGCGAACTCCCGCGGAGGACGGTTAGGGTTTTGTTATCACTATCCGACTGTTCGGGAGCAGGAGAAGCAAAAGCATCACTGCTATCACCAACATGGGGTACTACAGAAGCCCTATCGTCCGCCATTACTCGTTTCAGTAAACTACAAAAAGAAAAGACCAATGAACTTACTGATTCAGTGAGACGGAAGCTTGAGAGCAGGAAGGCGTGAAGCAGACAACAAGGGTTCAAATTCCAGACAGGAAGAATGAAACATACGAAGACAACGAACCACTTTTAAAACTCCCGCACGAGTGTTCGGGAATCTGAACAATCGAGATTGATTCAAAATCAACGATCAAGATTGAAAGACGTTTTGAAAGTTTGAACTCACGAATCCGAAATAGGTGTTCGGAAACCGTCGCTTGGATGACGTGAGCCACGACAGATCAATTGCAACGAAGATACGTGGCCTTACACTCACAACGCTCGAGGAAAAGTGACCACCGCATTAAATGTGATATGACATTTAATGAAGCACGCAGAGATCATCACCTGACGACGAAACAAGTTAAAAACCAAGCCCTCGGGATCGACCGAACGCTTGGTCTAGGGGGCTCGTGATATGGAGAGTTTATGGTCTGACCGGGTTCATACCTGGTCCGACCCTCGACCCCGGTCGAGACGGAGAAAATCGAATCGCTCCCGAGCGAACCGGAGCCGAAAGATGGCTTGCTGAAGAAGAAAGATTATTCTGCTGCAAGCGTGCCCTAATCTTACTAATGGATTAGGGTAATCACCCTGATGACAGCAGACTCAAACTGACGGCTGCGGATAATCATCATCAAAGGGATAACTATCGCATAACCTAACGGTTATCTCAGGAGTCCTCTACTAGTCCAAACTAGTAGAAGTCTATCGCTCAACAGATCTCATTGATAAGATCCAACGACTACCCGAAGAAGGCTCGAGTGCATCCAACGAAGGAGATTCGAAGGTACACTCTATATAAACCTCACTACCATACAAGGTGAGGGAGGGGATCAATTGATCAAAAAGAATACTATCTGAGACTCAGGTTCAGATACATACTGATAAATCCAAACTATCAGCGTCCTGCTATCTAGATCACCTTTCCTGTTTCTTCATTCATTAGCTCTGTGCTTCTAGCAGAGCCGTTTGTGATTAAGTTCATCAACTGACTTAGCCTTCGGAGGTGGACTCCCGACCCCAGCGGTCGGGCCACATCTGATGCTTTCGTTTTGCAGGACATCACGAGGAGATCCAAGGGCTGAGCAGATTTTGGACGCATCATATATAAATGGTATTATATATGGTAATAAACATTATGGTACAATTATATACTTATATAGTAAGTAAATGCTACAAAACGAGCAAAAAATGCTAGGAACGGTTATATGCAGTACGGTTTCAGTATTATCATGATAGGCACCCAAAACTTTTAGCATACTATACTACATAGAAACTGTTTTTAAAATGATTCAGGATGATACAATTTTTTATGGATGGTTGCAGTTTCAGTTTATGGTTTCAACACCAAACTGTACCTGGTATGCATTCCTACTAAACTTTAGATGATTTTAAAACCTTAGTGGCTTAGTCCTTAATGTTGGGAGCAACATATATCTCCACTCTACTTATTTTTCGTCTTCTGTAGAGGATGATCGAAGAAAATACTAACCCAAATATCTTATCAGTGAATGGTAACTATAATAATGATAATCTAAGACCCACATGTGTATAAAATGATAGAGCACAATATAATTGTTGGGTTTGGGTGTCTTGTATTCTGTGGGTACATGTAATTATGGTTTTTGTTGTATTTGTAATTGAAATAGGATTTAGGTCAATTACTAGTACTATGATAAAATTGTAATTACATTGGAACTAGGGTTTTAGGTTTTCCTATAAATAGTCTCTGTGGGATAACCTATAAGTATCAATCTCTGTATGAGAGGAATCAATCCCTGTAGGGGATTGGGAAACCATCCCTGTAGGGAATTGGGAAACCATCCTGAGGATAAGGATGGGGGGCAAGCAAAGGGTAACACTTTGTGGGTGTGAGAGTAGTGTGAGGTTTTCTGGAAATAGTGAAATTCTTTTTCTCTCTGGTGGACGTAGGCAAGGTTTTGCCGAACCACGTTAAATTCCCCTTGTGTGCTTTGCTTGTGTTCTTCTCTATTCGTAGTTGTACATCCATTATCCCTAACAATAATAACTAATGAAATGTAGTCACAAACACTGAAACACAAGGATATTGGTGGTTCAATTATGCCTACATTTTTATTTTTATTTTTTTTTTGGGTAGAATTATGCCTACATTCATATGCTGTACGTAATAAAACACTTTTTCACTACTCCTTAAGTAAGTATTTCCCTTTTGGTGGGTTGGGCCTAGATCCAGATCCACCACTTAAAGTTACTGGGCCAAAACATCCATTGAATGATCTTGATGGGCTGAAAGGGAGTGGAAAATATTTCAAATGTCTCTTCTGATCAAATGGACAAACCAGATAAGGTATGTACTTCAAAACCCAATAAATTGGGTATCGGAAGCAGTGGGTTTTTCACATCACTCAAAGGAAAAGCAGTTTGCATTTCTGCAACTAAGCCAACCCAGTTAGATAAAGGAAAAGCCCAGATTATGGAGAAAGGATTTGAAGGAACAGCATCATTTCTGTTAAAGGAAAGAACCGATGGGTTCCGATTTTGTTCAAGAGACAGAATACTCTCAATTAAGACCCCTATCTGAAGGATAACTCCAACCTGATAATGCTCCCAGCATAGAATGCTCTAAAATGGGTTCTCAGGAGATGAGGAAGACCAATAATGATTAAAAATTGTAATTCTTCCATGACTGTTGCTCAGAAAATTGTAATAATCACTGCGTCTGATGAGAATTTTATGAATCCTGTTTCTTCTGTAACAATTGAGGAAATACCCCAAACTGTGGAGGAAGAAGTAATGTTTCAGAGAGGCAACTTAAAAGAAAAATTATCTTCGCAGATAGACTTTCATCTCAGTTTAAAAAGATGAAGATTTCGGACTTCCCAAAACTAATCAGGTCTGGGGGAAAAACAAGGATATCAAATAGTAACAAAATCAAGAACATGGCAAGAAGGGGTCACACCATTTCCCAAGTGGCTCTCATGAATACTTCAGACCTTAGGAAAATTACAATCAATGCTGAAGAAGCTTCAAATAGGGTGAAGAAGGCTGCCCCTAATCAGCCCCCGAGTGACAAACGAAACTACTATGCTGGAATAGTCAGGGGTGTGGTCGACTCAACAATACTTGCACGAGGTGTGCAAGTCATGAAGACCATGTTTAGTGCTCCTTCTAGAGACTAAACAAGGTGAGCCTTCAATGAGCAAGCTTACATCTTCTCTTGGTTTCTCTGATAACTTTCTCATTGATCGAGTAGGTCGATCTGGAGGTACTGCCATTGTGTAATGGTAATATTTCTCCAACTCTTTTTTCTGCCTTCAAACGTTTTGTAGATTTACTAATTCATGTACATTCTCTTGACAGATTTTCAGTTCACTCTCGTCTATAGAGATCCTAAGGTTGGAATAAGGAAAAAGAACTAGAAGGAACTCAGCCAACTAGGTAATACTGTTACAACCCCCTGGTTAGTCCTAGGTGATTTAAGGAAATATTGCATCATGATGAGAAATGTGGGGGAGTAGCTAGAGCGGAAAATCAAGTGGATTGTTTTATACAAGCTATATCTAGCTATGGGCTTTGTGAGCTTAAATGCTCAGGACCAATGTGTTGGTGCTATTTCTGCCGATCGCCTTGAACCGTAGTTTTCCGCACCGAACTCCTCAGATCTGATTCGATCTGGTTTGCTCTTCGATCGATCAACCTCTCACTCTTGAAAGAAACAGAATCACAGTAAGAAACGGAGCCGATCGTCTTGATCGGCGTCTCGTCTCCGACGATCTAGTCAGTATGGTGTCGATGGTGTTTACCGAGCTCTCTGGAGCTTCTAAAATGCTAGTAAGGAGTTCAATCAAAGTGAGCTTAGAGTTTTGTTGATTCTAGAGACTTACCTTCTTACGGATCTTCCCTCGCTTTTATACGGGCTTTCCCGCTTATAATACTCTTTCAATCATGACCATCAGATCATCGCTCCTTTTTGGATGTCTTTGATCATCTTACCTTTATCTCTCAATTGAACCCGGTTGAGGTTGGTTTGACCGGTATAAACCGGTAATGGATATATTAGTTACAACATAAGCCCCCAAGCCTGCTGATCAGGTTGAATCTAAATGAGACTCTAATCAGTAGGTTTTATCATTTTCATCAAAATCACACAGTATTCCTTGTCCAGCTATTACGCCTTTTCCCCAGGTAATCCTCGATTTCTTCAAAACCTTGATGACGAGTTATCATATCATACCATCATTATCTTGAAAATCTGCTTATAACCATGTCCCTCATGAAATCATGTCCTTTGTATTGGTTGAAATTATATTACTGTACTCAGCCCCCAAGTTATCTTAAAACCGGCTGAAATCACTATCTTGTCAGACCTTTTATGAATTTTCAAATATAACTTTTTAACTTCCTTAACGTTACCACCGCTTGATCACTGATTTCGTCTTTTTCCCATGCATTACCATCATATTGTTCCCTTGCCCTTTCACACATCATCTTCATTCTTTTCAACAGTTGTTTTCATACGTTAGCCGATTGATCCCATGCGTCGGTTATGAAAGGTAATGACCATTGATTTTGGACCATCATGTATTTCCCCCTCCTTTCAAGAAATCCTCTCTCATTCTTTATATATATATCTGTCAACTGTCGCCTTTTCCTTTCCGTACTCTGTTCTTCTTCGCGAACATCAAACATACCTATCTGCTATTTCCTTTATCACTCTTTTTCAGATTTTACCTTTCCAGTTTTCTTCTTCTTCCTTTCTTGTCTCCGCCATGGATCCTGCTTCCAATCCTTCAAGCCCAGTACCTCTGCCCAAACTGATATACCTCCAAGCAGCGAGCAAATGAAAAACGTGTCTGGTACTTCCTCTTCTCAGCATAATCCTCCAGACTGGAAACCTGTTCCGTATGCTCACGATGAAGCCATCCTTCTTTATTCTCCTGTCAACATGTCCAGAGAAAAAATGGACCCAAAGCATGCTGGTCCCGAGTGGTATCCCACCAAAATAAAGAAATCCCACATGGATTCTTATTTGGAAAGTTACCATTTTCCTTCTGATGCTAGAGTATGGGTTCCTGACTCCTCCGACCGTCCTTACTCAGTTGATCCAGGTGTTATCACCATCTACCTTGATCACCTTGATTCAGGTTTTAGAAACCCCCTGATTCCCGTAGTTCAATCTTTATTGGACTATTATCATGTCTGTCCTTCTCAGCTTACTCCAAATAGTTGGAGACTGGTTTACTATTTTTTTGCGTTTATTCTCCAGATGAATCGTGTCCCATCTGTTGACCTTTTCAGAAATTATTACACCTTGAAAGTATCCCGCGAACGCGGATACCTTCACTTTGCCATAAGAACCTGCATTGTGGGTGAACTGGGAAGAGAATCCAAAATTTTCATTGATTCTTCCATTCCCCATGACAACAAGCAATGGCGGGAAAAATACTTCTTCTGCGCCATTCCAAATCCAAACTTCCGGTCTCGATGGTGTCTTCATTCCTTGGAATCCTTATCTCCTCTAAAAGTACGTCCTGTGCTTATTGAATATGACCGAATAACCTGGAGTATGATTCCGATTGGAACTCCCATAGATGCGGCCAAGTTGAAGACAGATGCAGGTCTCATTAGTCACGGCCTTTTTCCAAGTAAAGATAATAACTGTTGTATACCTTTCTTTCTTTTTGTAATCCTTACTCATTATCATATATTTTTATCATCAGAAGTAATTGCTCGTCCCATCCTTAGTGTTGCTGATCTACGAAGAAGTGTTTCAGAGGAAAAGAAATTCGATTCTAGGGTTATTAAACCCTCCAAGAAAAGAAAACACATTGCCCGTCATCCTTCAAAAAGAAAAACTGCTAAGAGAGATTCCCCTGATCAAGAGAAAACCACCCCAGCTCCAGAAAGTGCCATCAGAGAAGATGCCGATGTGCAAATTGTGAAAACAGTTGCAAGTGAGACCCCTGGTCCCAAGATGAGGACCTCCAGAACCTCCAATACATTGAGATGTAGACTTAGGTCTACAGGTCCAGTTTCTGACCAGGGCTCGTCTGGCTCAAAGAAGAAGAAGAAAAGAAGAAAAGAAATTCATACTCCCCCCACAGAAGTTCCCACTGTTGAAGATAGTCCACGTGAAGAAATTCCTCATGATACTTCCGTCTTCCCAGAAAAAATGGCTGAGGACGAAGGTCAAGGTAAGGATTTATTTGACTATTCTTCTGACCATCTGAAGAAAATTGCTGAAGACATATTAACACATGCTGCAGGTGGTATTATTGAGGAAATAGCTGATCAATTATGTGATGAAAATGTTGATGTTCCTGTCTCTCCCTTGGATGTTGTTGCCGAGGATCGTGTGAATGAAATTTCCGTTTTACCTTTATCCATCCCTGTGTTTGATGTTGCTGTCCCAGATACTGATGTTGTTGCTGCCCCAGATACTGATGTTCCCCCTCTTGAGAAAAGTGATCAAGATGTTTCTCCTTTGGAGGAAAATAACCAAAATATTTCCCAGGAAATTCATGAAGTAGCTCTACCAGAGAATAATCTTGTCCCGCCTGAAGCTCTCATGGTAATTGACCCTCATGATGGTCATGAAAACCAAGAAAATATCATCATGCAGACTGGTTCAAATGATGCTGCAGTAAATGTTAATCCTGAGAATATTCTTGAGATAGCTGATCTCCAACCAGCCCCTGACCAGGTTGATGATACCATGAGCAATGCTGATTCCGGGAATCCTTTCCACCCTGAGTGGTTTTTAAAAAAAAATCATACGGCCCGCCGTAATTGGGAGGCTGCTAGAGAATGGGGCACAAAAGGCAGAATCCCTTGTGACAAGAGGAATACTGCACGGATGTCTGATTCTGACCTTTATTCTCATGGGTGGAGGTAAGATTTAGACCTTTTTCCCTTTCTTTTATTTAGAATTAATTTACTATTGATTTGATTATTTATATTGTTTTTAATGTTATATATATATATATATATATATATATATATATATATATATATATATATATTGATTGATCAACAGATGTTTTGGGGCTGCCTTCAATGCATTTTCTGAAGTATTGGAGAGAGAAAAAACTTTGTCTCAGAAAAATGATGAACTGATCAAAAAGAACTTCGAATTGGTTAATGAGGTACAAGATCTTCGAAGAAAATTGGGATCTTCAGAGAGAAAATTTACAGCAGCTGAGTTCAGAGAGATAGATTTGATGAATGATCTTGATAGTTTGCATACTGATTATGAAATTTGCTCTGACCATTGTGCTGAACTGCAAGAAGAAGTTTCTATGTTGAGAGAAGCCGTTTTGAATCATAGGAATGAGCTTTTTCAACTTAAAATGTTAAAGGATGATGCCCTTGACAGGGCCAGAATTGCCACAGGTGAAAGAGAAGATTTTAAAGGAAAGCTAACCAGAGCCTTGGTCTGGTCACAAAGTATTGAGAAAGAAAAGAATGAACTCCAGGAAAAGTTTAATGAGATTGAAAAGCTAAATACAGCTTTAGAGTTGGCTCAAGAATATCATGTGAAAGCTTTCAGTTCAATTCTGCTAGAGAAGTCTGCTTTGGAGGATAAAAATAATGATTTGGAGTTAAGACTCGATGAAATAACAGCAGAAAAGGATAATCTCGATGCTTCCTTTAATTTGGTTTCTAAAGAGAAAGAAAACCTTCATGCTCTCCTGGATGAAACTTTAAAATTCAAAACTTTGCTGCATGAAGACTTAGAGGTAGAGAGGAAACAGTTTGAAATTGAGAAGAGAAGAAAACAAAGTGAAAACCAGATAGTCTTAAATTCAGTTACCTCCTCAATGAAGGAAGTTGGAGATAATCCAACTTTCCTAGGATTTTGCAAGAATATGGTAAAGGATTGCTCTGACCAAATTTTTTCAGAAGTCCTTAAGATTCATCCTGGTTTAGATTTCAAGTTGTTATCCCCGGAATTCCTCCCTTCTAGAACCTTTTTTGATCTTAGGAATTTGAAGTATCCCAGCTCTGATTGCTCATCAGAAGATGATTCTGACAATGATATGAGTGATTCCTCCAGCTCTGGCCCAGATCATTCTGCCAGTGGTTCAGATGACAATGATGATGATAATTTACCTGCTCAAGGAGATGAAGATATTGCTGCTGATGATATTGTTGATGTCGATCCATCTGGTAATGCTACAGATGTTGATCCATCTACAAAACCACAAATATGAAGAAAACACTCTTTTTGCTTTATGAACTTACCTTTTTCTTTCTTGCCTACCTCTTTTGCATATGAGGTTTTTTAACTTGTCAAACTTTTATATGAATGAAATTTTCTTCCTTCCTTCTATTGTTATTATTTTTTCTTAGTTTCGACATAATAGTATCTTTCGTAATGTTAACTATCATCTTCTAACCAATTCATAATTGATTAGATGTATACATCTTTGATCAAACTTTGTAAATTGACTTCTGCTGAAATACTTTTGATGAAAAAGTATTTGGAAGGAACTTTAATACCTGATCAGATACCTTGAGATGTTGATTTAATACCTGATCTGATCTTTGAACTTCGATTAATAGTCCTCGGTGTAACCTGATCCTTGAGTTATATTATTGATTAATTCCGTCGTACTTGATCCGAATGCTGCCTTAGAAAGATGGCTACTAGAGCCTGACTTCGGAATGTCGAGATCATTCCTCGGAAGGAACAATCTGGGATCATCCTCGTGAAAGGAATGATCCGTGATTAGCTTAGCATGACCTGGCTTCTTGAGCCTGACTTACGTAAAGTCGGGACCACCCTCGGAAGGAATGATCCGTGATCAGCTTCGGAAAGCATGACCACGCCTCGGAAGGCTGGCTACTTGAGCCTGACTCACGAAGAGTCGGGACCATCCTCGGAAGGAATGATCCGTGATCAGTTTCAGAAAGCATGACCAGGCCTCGGAAGGCTGGCTACTTGAGCCTAACTCACGAAGAGTCGGGATCATCCTCGGAAGGAATGATCCGTGATCAGCTTTGGAAAGCATGACCAGGCCTCAGAAGGCTGGCTACTTGAGCCTAACTCACGAAGAGTCGAGATCACCCTCGGAAGGAATGATCCGGATCAGCTAGCATAATCACACCTCGGAAGGCTGGCTACTTGAGCCTGACTTCGGAAAGCCGGGATCACCCTCGAAAGGAGTAATCCTGAGTCAGCGTTGAAAAGGCATGACGTGATCTCGTAAGGCTGACCACTTGGGCCTAACTTCGGAAAGTCGGGATCATCCTCAGAAAGAATGACCCTGGATCAGCGTTGAAATGGCTTGATCAGAAGAACTGGTTCACATAAATGTCCTTTGGATTAATAATGAAGAAGAAACTTTGGATGACCATGTTTAATAAAATGCTTTCTCCAAGAATACCAGAAAATTCTTTCTACTGATAATATTTCTTAAGGTGAATTACATTCCACGGTCATTTCAAACAACTTCCATGAGAATCCTTCAGCCAATATGTGTTTTTGCTCACAGTTTTTGTTACCACATATGGCCCTTCCCAGTTTGCAGAAAGCTGTCCACAATTCCTTGGATCTGATGCTGATTTTTTCCTCAAAACCAAATCTCCTACTCTGAAAGATTTATGTTTGATTCGAGCATTATAATACACTGCTATTCTCCTCTGATATTCTATATTACTATATAAGGCCTTTTCTCTGACTTCATCTAAATATTCGAGGTTTGCCCGCAGTCCTTCTTCATTAGTTATTGGATCAAATCCCTCATATCTGTTTGATCCCACTATAACCTCCACTGGAGCCAATGCTTCTGACCCATATGCCAGTCTAAAAGGTGTTTCACCTGTTGGGGTCCTGACCGTAGTCCTATACGCCCATAGTACATGAGGTAGTTCATCCATCCACAAACTATGCGCTTCATCCAGCCTCTTTTTTATCCCCTACAAAAGTGTTCTGTTTGTTACCTCAATTTGGCCATTGCATTGAGGATATGCCATAGATGAGTGTTTGCACTCAATATGATAGTCTGCACAAAATTCCTTGAATCTTTCATTATCAAATTGCGGTCCGTGATCAGTCAGTAGAATCTTTGGTAGGCCATATCTGAATATGACATGATTTCTGAAGAATTTTTCAATTTGACTCGTGGTAGTTGTTGCCAAGGCTTCTGCTTCTACCCATTTCGTGAAATAATCGATTGCAACCACTACAAACTTTTTCCCTCCAGTTGCAACAGGAAAAGGTCCCAACAAATCCATACCCCACATAGCAAATGGGAGAGGATTAAGAATTGATGTTAGCTGCTCTGCTGGCTGGTTCTGAATTGGTGCATGAATCTGGCATTGATGACACCTTCTTACATACTCAATCGCCTCAGATTGCATTCGTGGCCAATAAAATCCTTGTCTTAAAATTTTATACCCCAAAGCTTTCCCACCTAAGTGGTTTCCACAGATTCCTTCGTGAACCTCGGATAAGGCATAAAGAGCATCAGAGGGTCTCAAACATTTCAAAAGTGGCCCAGAAACTGTTCTTTTATATAATAACTCATTTTTTAGAATAAACCTGGCAGCTCTTCTTTTCACAATTCTGGCCTTTTCCCTATCTTCAGGAAGAGTACCATCCTTCAGATACTGTATAATAGGATCCATCCAAGATATCTTTGCGTCAATTTCCATTATTTCTGGCTCTGAATATGCCGGAATATCTAGCTCCTCATAATATACAGTTTGTGGAATAGAAACAGACTTTGCGGATGCCAATTTTGCCGTGAGAATCGCTTCATTATTTTGATTTCGAGATATCCTTGTGACTGAGAATTGTGCGAACCACTCCTTACATTGTGATACTTTTTTAAGATAGCTGACCATTCGATCATCTTTCGCACCATACACTCCCGTGCCTTGATTGACCACCAGCTCATAATCACTTTTTACTTCGATGCTTTGAACACAGAGAGATCTGGCTAGTCGTAACCCTGCAATAAGAGCTTCATATTCTGCTTCATTGTTTAAAGCATGAAAATTAAACCGAAGTGCATTTTGAATTACAAATCCGAACGGACTTTGTAAAATCACTCCCGCTCCTGATCCCTGCGAATGACTTGACCCATCTACATGTAAGGTCCACACAGAAGACACCTTACTAGAATCTTTTTCCTCCTCAGGTGATGAAATACTTTCAGCAATAAAATCGGCCAAAACTTGTGCCTTTATCGCAGTTCTAGGTTTATAATCTATATTGTCACGCCCTCCCAGCCGGTACCCTATCTGGCATACCCGAGAGTGTGATCCACAGCCCGAAGATCAGGTATCGAGTGATCAACCTCCCACATAAACAATAACATAATCTTGAACAATCATAACAAGAGTGCGGAAGATAAATCATAGATCCAATAAAGAAAGAATGAATCATAACTGAATCAGAATAATAGATATAATCAGAGTATCAAACAGATAAGTAAAGTGAAGCAAAAATCCCACTTTACATCCAGCGGAAAAGTAGCTCTAAAGAATAAACTAGATAAAAGCTAATCCCAGTAGCAAGTACATTGGGTAACTAAATTATTCTCCACTTTATAGACAACATCCTTGTAAGTGTAAATCTCATAAATAGCACAAGGACGCTTCCACTCAATGGTCGGACTAAGCATCGTACGGAGCATAACCACTCGCGGGATCTTCAGAGTAATTGTGGTAACCGCAATCACCTTCCCCGGAGATATGTCTCTTCGCCTTGCGCTTCCTCATAGGGACCGTCATAGTACTCAAGTACTGCAGGATAGTCTAACAACATTGTACAATAAAGGAATGAGTTTCAAAGAAACTCGGTAAAAGGCGATTAAAATCCATAATAACATAAATGGCAGGATTCCAGAACAAACATAAATGCAATATGATATGAGACAAACAATGAATGAATGAATCTAACTCTATGGATGCTGGTCTCTATTGGCAGACATGCTTTAAGTCATAGCACCGTACTTCTTTAGGAAGGTCCACTCACATCCTCAACCATTTAAGATATCTTGGATTCTCTCACGGATCATTTCACCGGTCTTGAGCAGCCGATTGGTAATGGGTCCTTCATCCCTCGGGACAAACCATGGCGGGGGGTTAAGTCAACACACTCTCTCATAACCATTTGGTATAAGTACTTGGCGCATGTCGGGGTAAAACCTAGCCAAATGCAAGTCTTCTACTTGGTTACATCAAGTCGGATCCAGATACTTCCATTCCTCGTCCCCGACGATCCTTTCCGGTATCCTTCACACTAGAGTCGGCGTATCCTATGGCACCGACCAACTCAGACTACGGACTCATCAACCCTATTGATCATCCACATATGATAAACGGGAAGCTCTCACGTCCTCTCACGGGTTGGTTACCGGTCTTAAGCGCCCGTGAGCCCAAGTCTAACCATATGCAACCCTACCAATAAATGGCCCCCACAATGTGATTCCTGTCCTCTCACGGGTTGGTTACCGGTCTTGAGCGCCCATGAATCCCCATTGCTACCACGGGTCGTTCGGTCTCAATACCCCTCCAATTAGGGTCTGACATAACAGGACATCCTAGCCAAACACTACTAGACAATCCTAGATATGTCATCCAACAGTTTAGGAAGGTGTTCAGAGGGCATCTCCGGAAACATCCCATAATATTCCCGTAGTAGTCCAAGGACAGAAGTGTCGAAAGGACACCTCTCCTTTCCAAACCATACGTAAGCATACACATGCATCAATTCATATCATCACATATATGGTAACTTCATATATGGAAAGAAATCAATATTTACAATCACTTGTATAACATTGGTAAGTAAATCATACATGAATCAATTCAATATGAATAAGTAATGCTACTGTAATCAAAGTTATGCAACAGTAGTATATCATTGTAAGAATCTAATTTAGGAATCATATCTATGATATTCAATTATAGAAACTAGATTCATGCTATCTATGTAATTAAGGAAATAACCATCCTTACCTTTTATAACTCGCAAAGGAATCCTAAGAAATCAAGTAAGATCTTGGCAAACTTGAGAAGAAGGTCCTAAACAAGTATATACAACATATTAGGAAAGATCCCTAACAGAAAATATATCAAAATATCCGAAACAGACCAATTCTGGAGTTGCTGTACTCATTGGTCGAGTGGATTGGTCGAGTGGTCCAGTCGACCAATGCAGACAGTAGCCTATAAAATCAGAGTTTCAAGATATGAAATCCGAATTTGGTGGTTCAAAAGGGTACTAATCAAGGGGTAGACTACATCAGTAGTATTCTAACATATAGGGGACCTCAAAACACTAATCAAATCAAGGTATCAAGATCCAAATTAGGAAACAAAAAGTTACCATAATTAACTCAAACATGGATCTTGATGAATTTGAAATAGAAAACAAAGACAAGAACAATAGGAGGATGGATCATTGCTTTTGGTAATGAAAACATGAAAACATACATAGGTCTTCATGGAATAAGGCTTAGAAGCATAAATCTAAATAAGGAAATAAAACCTACCATATATGTACCTATCATGCATCATGAAGAACACATAGTATGGTAGAAGAGAACAACTAGAAATCTATGGATTATGGATCATGGAAAGAAAACACAACAATCAACCACTAACATGATCAATAAAGAAGATCCAAAGAGATCAGAATTCAGATTAGAAGTTTAACAGAGATTAAATCATGGTTTGATCATGAATCCTTCAAAAGCTTGCAATGATCATGGTTAAGATCATTGTTCTAGCCTTAAATCCTTAGGATGATCATGAGAACATGTTCAGAGATGTTTGCAACAGAGGATGCAGCATCTCTTCTACTGTCTCAACTCAAAAAGGAAAGAAAAACAAAGATGGAGGAGAAGAAGAGAGAGTAGACATACCTTTTGATGCAAAAAGAAGAGTTTCGACGAAGATCCGTCAAGAAAACACCAAGGATGCAAGAGAGATGACTTGCAGAGGTCTTTGGTTCGTTCCAGAGGGTTTGGAGGCAGCAAATACGAAGTGGACTCGAGGTTGGACTTAAATAGAGCAAGAATCAACCTAATTGCCAAAGACAGACACTCATTGGTCGAGTGGATTGGTCGATCGGCCGGTCGACCAATCGTCGACCAATGCTGACAGCAAGGCCAAAACAGGGAATTGAAGGCCCAGATCAAATCCAAACCTAAAGGGGTTTTGCACACAAGTCAAGTGACTTACCTAAAAGATAGAAATGCCTTCAAACCAAGATAGAGAGCACTCCAAGTCCATCAACTAATTAGATCTTCATCAGGATTCAGTTTCCATAAATAGAACCTCATCATCAACCTTCATGGATTCAAAGCCAGACACCAAGTCCTCTACTGGGATGGCCCAAAGCTGACTTCTTACTTTACTTCGGGTCATCGGACCTACAAATAACAAGGTTTCCGGGTCAAGGTTAGGGCTGGGTTTTACATATATCATGTTCTGGTTAACTCTACGCCCATGATACCATTCTCCCCGCCAAATCAGGCTTATGCAGTTTTTTCTTTAAAGGCCAGTTAGTAAGAACAATAATTGGATGAGCCTAAAAATAGGGTCGGAGCTTCCTGGCTGCTACTATTAAGGCGAAAGCCTGTTTCTCAAATTCCAGATATCTAGATTCTGCATCTAACAATGTATGGCTTACAAAGTAGATAGGATTTTGAACAGTACCTTCCTCCCGGATTAACACCGCGCTTACCGCCGCCTTTGAAGAAGATAGATATATCTGCAAGCTCTCTCCAGGTTTTGGTCGAGATAAAACTGGTGGACTGGTCAACCTCCTCTTCAGCTCTTCAAATGAACTCTGACAGTCCTCTGACCATTTGAATTCGTTGAGTGCATTTAGATTCTTCAACGCCTTGAAGAATGGTGCACACTTATCTCCTGATCTGGATATAAATCCACTTAATGCTGCAACTCTTCCTGTTAAGCTTTGAATTTCTTTCATACTGTTGGGAGCCGTCATATTTAAGATAGCCCTGATTTTTTCTGGATTTGCTTCAATACCCCTCTGTGTGACCATGAAACCTAGGAATTTACCAGATGAAACTCCAAATGCACACTTCTCAGGATTGAGTCTCATTCCATTTCTCCTCAATACATCAAAGCACTCTCTTAAATCGGCGAGATGATCATATTTAAATTGACTTTTTACAAGAAGATCATCCACATAAACCTCCATATTTCTTCCAATCTCGATCCGAACAGCCTTGTTCATTGCCCTTTGGTATGTTGCACCAGCATTTTTTAACCCAAAAGGCATAACTTTATAACGATAGCTTTCCCGATTGGTCATGAATGCCGTGTGAGGCTGATCCTCTTTCTTCATAAGAATTTGATTATAACCAGAATAGGCGTCCATAAAACTCAACATTTGCTGACCTGATGTAGCATCGATTAACTAATCAATTCGCGGCAAAGGATAGCAATCCTTGGGACATGCCTTGTTCAAATCAGTGTAATCTACACACATTCGCCATTTTCCATTATGCTTTTTCACCATTACCACATTTGCTAGCCACCTTGGACACTCGATTTGCTCAATGAACTCAGATCTCCTAAGCTTGTCCACTTCAACCTTAATTGCATCATGCTTTTCTCGACGAGAAATTCCTTCGTCTCTTATATAATTGGTTTGATAGATTTATCTATCCATAGACAATGCTCCGCCACTTCTCTGCTTAAACCTGGCATGTCTTGTGCTGACCAAGCAAAGACATCTGCGTTTTGCTGAAGAAATTCTTTCAATTGCTCCTTGTCCTGACTGTTATGATCAGCTCCTATCATGGTCCCTTTTTCTGGATTCTCCAAACCAAAACAAATTTTTTCCAGCTTTTCTACCGGTTCACCTCTTTGAATTTTTTCCTCATCCCTGTTATCCATAACTTCAACAGTAAAGGCGAGTACCTTACCTTGTGCTTTTGAATCCTTCAAAAAAGTTGTATAGCTCTGCCTTGAAGTTTTCTGATCTGATTTGCATTCTCCAATGCCTCCTTCTGTTGGGAACTTGACCTTCAAATGTCTTGTCGAAATTATTGCACCAATAGTATTCAACGTTAGTCTCCCGAGAATTATATTGTATGCTGATAGACTTTTTATTAACAAAAATTTAGTAACTGTAGTTACCGTTTGTGGATGTGTTCCAAGTGTTATTGTTAGCTCCACAGTCCCCTCTACCGAAGTAGACTCTCCAGAAAATCCAAAGAGCCTTGTGCTGCAAGGTTTTATCTTGATCGTATCCAACTTCAATCGCTGAAAAGCTTCATAAGACATGATGTCTACAGATGATCCTGTGTCTACCAGAACTCTATGAATATCTCTGTTTGCCACCTCGATGACCACCACAATGGCGTCATCGTGTGGTTCTTGAATTCCTTCCATTTCTTCCTCCGTGAAGACTATTTCCTTCATCAATTTGATTCTTCTAGGAGTAACATGAGATTCGACAGTATTCACATACCTAGCATGCGCCTTAGATTTTGAAATTGAATTTAAGTCCAAACTTCCCAGGATGGTCATGACGGGGGACTGCTTCTGTTGAATCTGCCGATTTTCCTGCTGTTTAGTACTTTCCTCTGGCGAGTTGTACTGAAAATCTCCCTTGACTTGTTCTTCTCTAGCTGGTGTTCGATTGTTCCACCTTCTCGGCTGATCAGCGGCATTTCTTCTGTTGCCCCCATTTCTCTTTTGTACATATTGGTCCAATCTTCCTTGACTAATCAGTCGTTCAATTTCATTTTTCAGAATTCTGCAGTCATCGGTATCATGACCATGATCTTTGTGATATCTACAGAATCTATTCGGATTCCTTTCATCCGCCTTTGCTATCATAGGTAATGGCCATTTCATAAATCCCTGATGCTGAATTTGCATCAGAATTTCTGATCTTCTTGCGTTGAGAGGAGTGTAGTTTTCTTGGAATGGTTTTGGGATGTCCCTTCTGTATTGACGATCAGGAATATTTCTTGAAAAACTCCTGCTATTCCTTTGCTCTCTCTGATCTCTCTGATCAGATTTCACAACTCCATCATCTTTCCTTTTAACTCCACTGCTGTCAGTTTCTTTTCTTGCTTGGAGAATGTCCTTCATATTTGCATACTGATTACAGCGAGTCATCAATTCCGCTATATTCGCTAGCTTGTTCATGATCAGGAATTCCAGAAGATGCTCATCTGTTAGGCCTCTGAACATAGATTCATATGCCACCGCCTCATTCAAATTTTTAATTTGAATTGACTCCTGATTGAATCTCTTCATGTAATTTCGAACTGATTCTCCCGATTTTTTACGGATTGCGCACTAAATTATCAACATTTTTGCTGCTTTTCATGCTACTTTGGAATCTTGACAAGAATACTTTCGTCAAATCCTTAAAATCCTTAATGGAATCTGGTAATAAGCTGAAGAACCAGGTTGTTGCAGATCCTTTCAAGGAAGATGGAAATGAGCGACACTTTAAAATATCAGAGTTACCTGCTAGCATCATAACAGAATTGAACTGAGCCAAGTGTTCCATTGGATCTGTGCTTCCATCATACATTGTGAATGTCGGAAGTTTAAAATTGCGTGGCAATGATGCTGACATAATGTCTTTAGCAAATGGATTTTGATTCATTATTTCCTCAGCTTTTTCTCCGCCATCTTTGTTCACCAGTCGTTGAATCTGATCATCAAGGACGCGAAATCTTTTACTGATTTCCGATCCATAGACTTCAGATCTGCAATCTCCTGATTTTCCTGTTTCTTTCTTATCTCTCCAATCCGCAACGCTTCTACTCTTTTTGCTCCAGATATGACTCAATTGATCATCTCTGGACGATTCTCGATCTTCAGTCTCTAGTGGAATATAGTTTGGATCCGCACTTTCTCCTGATCCTTCTTTCAGGAATGATCTCCTTCGGCTTCCTCCTGACTTTTGAATCTGAGAATTTGGGACAGAGGTCGCTTTTGCTCGAGAAAGAGTTCGAGATCTTCCAGCTGACGAAACCGGAACTCTTTCCTCAGGATGTACTCCGATCTGCTTGATGAAAGTCCTCATCAGATTTTGTGTCTCCAGTATTTGATGATGCATGCTCTCAAACCACTCAGCGATCAGATTTGGATCTAACTCTGGACGAAATGTCGCCAATGTATCTGCTAATTGTTTCTCTTGCCTTTCAAACTGATCAGTTGGACGAGGTGGAAAATGATCCTCCAGCATTCTCTGCCTCTGTCGAGTTTGCATCACTGGAATTTGCGGCATCGGAACCACTTCTCTCGTTCTTCTTTTTGGATTTACTCTCCTTGGCTCCCTCTGGCTTGTTTCCACCATTTTTATCGGTAATTCCTCCTCTCGCTCAGGAGATTGAGCCATAGCTTCTGTTATGACCTTATTTCCCACAGACGGCGCCAAATGTTGGTGCTATTTCTGCCGATCGCCTTGAACCGTAGTTTTCCGCACCGAACTCCTCAGATCTAATTCGATCTGGTTTGCTCTTCGATCGATCAACCTCTCACTCCTGAAAGAAACAGAATCACAGTAAGAAACGGAGCCGATCGTCTTGATCGGCGTCTCATCTCTGACGATCTAGTCATTATGGTGTCGATGGTGTTTACCGAGCTCTCTGGAGCTTCTAAAATGCTAGTAATGGAGTTCAATCAGAGTGAGCTTAGAGTTTTTGTTGATTCTAGAGACTTACCTTCTTACGGATCTTCCCTCGCTTTTATACTGGCTTTCCCGCTTATAATACTCTTTCAATCATGACCATCAGATCATCGCTCCTTTTTGGACGTCTTTGATCATCTTACCTTTATCTCTCAATTGAACCCGGTTGAGGTTGGTTTGACCGGTATAAACCGGTAATGGATATATTAGTTACAACACAATGTATTCATGGTCAAACAAAAGGAAGGAAGGATGGGGGGTGGGGGCTGGGCTGGGCTTTAGTAAAGAAGAATATTGATAAAGTCTTCTATAACCCAGCCATGCATAATACCTTTAGTGGCCTTCATGCTCACGAACTCGCGATGATTGGTTCAGACCACACATCTTTGGAAGTCACAATTCAGGAGACTAAAAGACAGTCCATGAGGTTCATTTATGAAACAAAAATGGAAAGGGTATCGTGACTTGAGGGACCAAATAAAAAAGCGTTGGACAATAAATAGACATGGATCAGCCTCCTTTATTCTCCAACATAAGATAACATTGCACAACCACTTTAAAACACTAGCGTAACAAAAGAAATAAGTAAAACTCAGAAGGCTCTGGAAGAGGTCCAACAATCAACCCCCTCAGCGACACATGCCCAAACTGAAGCTAAATTGACTCAAAAGCTAGCAAACCTTATGAGGGAGGAAGAGATATATAGGCAACAAAGGTCTAGAGTTACCTGGCTTCAAGCTCAGGACAAAAACATAGCTTTTTCCCACTCTGTAACAAGCCAGAAGACAAAGAAATGCCATTCATAAATTGAAATCTCATATAGGGCAGTGGCTCACTGAGGAGCATGACATTCAGGGAGAGATTGTCACACCCCACCCAGCCGAATTCAGTCATATCCGAATACCCTTGAGGGTGATATACTACAGAATTTCAATTCAGTGACAAATACATACAATTATATGATATAGTAAATCAAAAAACAAGAAAAGAATAAATTCAATTATGAAAATTATAAAATTTGAATTATCAAGGTTACATGTCACATCCCCCTAGTCGGTACCCTAACTGCAATACCCAGAAGTGTGATCCATAGCCCCGAAGATAAGGTCTCGACAATCATCCTCCCACATAGCACAATATTATAATCAAGAGCAAGAATAAATCATTGTATAAATGTAATTAGAAGAAACAATCAAAGAACAGATCTCAGAAGGATCTCAAATCAATGATCAAAGTGCGGAAAAATGATACCAATATAATCAGAGTATAAAGTACAACGGAAATAAACTCTAAAATCATTGCGGGATGATAGATCAAATCTAATGTATTACAACTGAAATAATATAAGGAAGTCTATAAATTAATATAAATCTTCCATCAGCTCTTCTTCTCCTTCAACCTTTGCCTTTTTGCCCTTGGGCTTGTGTACTTGCATATAAGGATCTACATCTAACTCATGCACCCAATGACGAACAAGACGGTGTCTACCATTATTAATGGGTGTCGTCATAGTAGTCCAAATAGGTACTCAGGTCGTACCACGAGTCACTATCTTCTCCCACTGTTTCCATAGCTGCATCATATAGGGAAGCGTCCTCACCACAGGAGCTCGGGATCTCTTCCTCACCTGCATAACCCATCTAACAAACATTGATCCCGAAGGGTGAGCTCAAAAGAACTCAGCAAGTAGTTCAATCACATATAACAATTACAAACAAAATTCCAGAACAAGGCTTGATGCAACATGATATGAGACAATGTGCAAGTATGCATCTAACTCTAAGATATGCTAGTCTATAATGGTAGACATGCATTAAAATATAACACCATACTCCTCTGGGCAGTTTCAGTCACTCTCCCTCAAGGCTCTTAAGCACGTCTTTTGGGTTCTTCGTAATAGTTGGGTCAGGGCATCCATCTCAAACAATCAACATGGCTGGGTTTTAGATCACCACTCTCTCACTCCACCATTTGTAACAACCCCTGTATTTCTAACCCGGGATCTATATTGCAGGTTCAAGTACCCAAAGGTCAAGCCGGAATAAGTTGTGGACAATCCAGATTGAAGTCCATGATCCATACCCTAAGTCCATAGATATGGATTCTACTGATGAAGAACTTGCCATTTTAGGAACTTGAAGGAGATCCATTGGAAATCCTAATGGACTAGGAAAGTGGATCACCAATCGAAGTCAAGTTGAGATTGAAGATGTCCGGGATCAAGGTAAGGACACCCCACATGTTGTTTAGGGTTAGGTTAGTGTTGGGGATCAACCGATTGAGCAAAGCACCCAAGTACTGAAAAGTACTAGGGGCGGTTGCTTAAGGCGGTTGATTGATCAACCAACCGCCCCAAGAGATCGGCCATGGTTGCTTGCTGGAAATAAACCCTATTTTGCTTTAGATGTCTATACATAGACTGTGAAATCCCTCAGATTTCTACCCCTTTAACCTGTGGCTTTAAAATCGAGAAAATCGGGCCTCGAGTTGACGACAAATGTGGGCCATTCGAGTGGAGCCCGAAGGGTTGGAAATAGAACCGATGTTGGTGGATGACCCTTGTGATGACTCATCAACTCTCCTAAAGTTTAATTGAAGAGAGAAGATTAATCATTATGGTGTAAAAAAAGGTGATCTTGGAACGGCCATAGATCGGTGATGGAGAATCCGATTGACGCGAATAAAATATCAAAACGAAGAGTGTCGAAAGACCTTTCCAGCAAAAGATCTCCCAATTTGGACTTCATTTGGCCCCTCAACCAGGGCCGGTCGGTCGGGCCGGTTGAACGGCCGGTCAACCGCCCCTAGCCCAGTTCAGGGCAGAATCAGGTTTTACCCTTTAAAACCCTATTTTGAAGCTCTCTTTCGCTCATACTCGCATTTTATGTTGCTAGTACGAGGCTGAGGCTCAAGGAGGAGGAGAAACCAAGGGAGAAGAAGGTTCCTAACCATTCTGAAGCGTGCCGGCATCCGGATCTTTGTGGAAACGTTAGGAAAGCTAAGAATCATCAAACCCTCTTCTTTGGGCTTTGTTTTATGAGTACTTCTTCGTATAAATGTTGGATTTGAGTAGTTGTAACATGATAGGTGCTTTGAATTCTTGCAAATAGTTTCATTTATGTTTCCCTTTGGTTTGTAAGTGATTTGTGTGAGTCGTTGCAAACGATTTTGCATTTTGGCTCTATAACCCAGCCGAGAGCACTCGCAAGAGCCAAAATTTGGGGCTATTTGATTGAGATGGAATTAGATCAAATTGAAGGTACCATTAGAACCCTTTTGCTTCCAAGTAGGCATTTCCAAAGTTTCGTTTCGATTCGACTTCGAATCGATGGTGAAACTTGATTTTCGCCGAAACTAAGTTGAGAAATGTGGGTTCAAAACTAGTTGGCAGATTAGGCTTTTGTTGGGTGATTTTGGGAACCTTATTAAAATCCAATTGACTTCTAATTTATGTCTAATGATCCTCTTACATTATTAGATTTATTTTGATTATAATCACCAACTCATAAGTGTGACTTTGTGGAACTTTGGAGAGCTTATGCTAACTAAAAAGGGTGAGGAATATACTCAACCTTATCTTGCATGTGTAATTATGTAATTAAATTTCATTATTGATATATTGCATTGCTTTAATACTTAATATCTTGTGATTATGTGTGGGACTTTGCACGAATGAAAGGTAAGCAAGTATCTTTGCTTCTATTTTCAATATTCTTTAAAAACAATATGAGAATGTATAAGATGGATGAGATTGAATGGATTGAGTGTTTTCTTTTATTTTCAAATTCTAAATTATTGATATGAAGATATATGGATAATGTTGAATTAAATTACTCTTTTTATTTTATGTTTCAAACTAGGTTTGTGGGTTCGCCCATTACCCTAGTGAACTTACATGAGTATGCATCTGGACTTAAGTGCATGAATGCTAAGTGTCTAGAAGTGTTTGGCTAGGTAACCTCATGAGTACTACTACCCTTCCGGCAGGGTATTGAAGCCGGTTAACCCCTGATGTTAGTGGCTGGGTCTTGAGCGTTAAGCAAGCCCACTATCATCATAGAGAGGTAGGGTTGCATATAATAGATAAAGGCTCCTGGGCACTCAAGCCGGTGAAATGATCCGTGAGAGGACATGGAGAGCATCCTGTCCATTATATGTGGATGACCACTGGGTTAAGGAATGGGATCCAACAGATGCCTCCCGTTAAGGATTCCATTCATAAGTGGAAAGGTATTGAACCAAAAGGGCACTAGGCATGAGGGGAGATATCCGGACCATATGTAGTACGAGACCATATGACTTTGCACTAGGCTAGGATTATCCTTGACACGCGCCAATCTCATACCAAATGGTGACGTGAGAGAGTGGTGACCTATACCCCAACTATGGCTTAACAAGACTTTACCCAACAACCGCGGAGAACCCAATAGACGTTTCTTGTTGAGAAAGAGTGATTGAGACCGCCCAAAGGAGATTGGTGTACAAACTTAATGCGTGTCTACCATAGAGACCTCATGA
This sequence comes from Hakea prostrata, assembly GCF_041222555.1. Lineage (NCBI taxonomy): Eukaryota > Viridiplantae > Streptophyta > Magnoliopsida > Proteales > Proteaceae > Hakea > Hakea prostrata. The sequence continues at coordinate 503,689 of NC_142610.1, read as the reverse complement.
TAGAGTTAGGAGCATAATATCATAATCATTCATACATCATATCACTATCATTAATTACATTATCGATACTCAAGCTATATGTGTGGTGTGGGATCTTGTGTATAAATGCATGATATGATGTGGAATCTTGTGTACGAATGCATGATATGATGTGGAATTTTGTGGACGAATGTATGATAAGATGTTGAGTTGACTTCACTGAGTTCTGTTGAACACATTCCTTTTTATATTTCTGTTTCTATTAGAATATTCTGAGGGTTATGAGGACTCCTTCAAAGTGGAGGATTTATCGCCGGCAGGCTTTCTTGAAGGAGTGAATGAAGAAGATGTAGACTTGCATGGAGCTTCATGCCCATGCAAAGGTTGTTCTTATGAGGTCGGATTTTGTTTAAATTCTGTTATGACAATGTATGCTTCCTTCAAACTCTGATGTCCATTTTGATTAACTTTAGATAATGGATGATTGTAACCTTTTGATAATCTAGATTCATTAACTTATTATTAAAACTTGATTTATTCTTGTCCTTTTAATTATGCTATATCCTGTGTCGTATGGAATTGTCACTGAACCTAGGTCCTGTTGTAAAACCCAGCCCTAACCTTGACCCGGAAACCTTGTTATTTGTAGGTCCGATGACCCGAAGTAAAGTAAGAAGTCAGCTTTGGGCCATCCCAGTAGAGGACTTGGTGTCTGGCTTTGAATCCATGAAGGTTGATGATGAGGTTCTATTTATGGAAACTGAATCCTGATGAAGATCTAATTAGTTGATGGACTTGGAGTGCTCTCTATCTTGGTTTGAAGGCATTTCTATCTATTAGGTAAGTCACTTGACTTGTGTGCAAAACCCCTTTAGGTTTGGATTTGATCTGGGCCTTCAATTCCCTGTTTTGGCCTTTGTCGGCAAGATTGGTCGACGTGATTGATCGGTCGGGCGATCGACCAATCCACTCGACCAATGAGTGCTGTCTTTGGCAATTAGGTTGATTCTTGCTCTATTTAAGTCCAACCTCGAGTCCACTTCGTATTTGCTGCCTCCAAACCCTCTGGAACGAACCAAAGACCTCTGCAAGTCATCTCTCTTGCATCCTTGGTGTTTTCTTGACGGATCTTCGTCGAAACTCTTCTTTTTGCATCAAAAGGTATGTCTACTCTCTCTTCTTCTCCTCCATCTTTGTTTTTCGTTCCTTTTTGAGTTGAGACAGTAGAAGAGATGCTGCATCCTCTGTTGCAAACATCTCTGAACATGTTCTCATGATCATCCTAAGGATTTAAGGCTAGAACAATGATCTTAACCATGATCATTGCAAGCTTTTGAAGGAATCATGATCAAACCATGATCTAATCTCTGTTAAACTTCTAATCTGAATTCTGATCTCTTTGGATCTTCTATGTTGATCATGTTAGTAGTTAATTACTGTGTTTTCTTTCCATGATCCATAATCTATAGATTTCTAGTTGTTCTCTTCTACCATACTATGTGTTCTTCATGATGCATGATAGGTACATATATGGTAGGTTTTATTTCCTTATTTAGATTTATGCTTCTAAGCCTTATTCCATGAAGACCTATGTATGTTTTCATGTTTTCATTACCAAAAGCAATGATCCATCCTCCTATTGTTCTTGTCTTTGTTTTCTATTTCAAATTCATCAAGATCCATGTTTGAGTTAATTATGGTAACTTTTTGTTTCCTAATTTGGATCTTGATACCTTGATTTGATTAGTGTTTTGAGGTCCCCTATATGTTAGAATACTACTGATGTAGTCTACCCCTTGATTAGTACCCTTTTGAACCACCAAATTCGGATTTCATATCTTGAAACTCTGATTTTATAGGCTACTGTCTGCATTGGTCGACTGATTGGTCGACTGGACCACTCGACCAATCCACTCGACCAATGAGTACAGCAACTCCAGAATTGGTCTGTTTCGGATGTTTTGATATATTTTCTGTTAGGGATCTTTCCTAATATGTTGTATATACTTGTTTAGGACCTTCTTCTCAAGTTTGCCAAGATCTTACTTGATTTCTTAGGATTCCTTTGCGAGTTATAAAAGGTAAGGATGGTTATTTCCTTACATAGATAGCATGAATCTAGTTTCTATATTTGAATATCATTAATATGTTTCCTAAATTAGATTCTTACAATGATATACTACTGTTGCATAACTTTGATTACAGTAGCATTACTTATTCATATTGAATTGATTCATGTATGATTTACTTACCAATGTTATACAAGTGATTGTAAATATTGATTTCTTTCCATATATGAAGTTACCATATATGTGATGATATGAATTGATGCATGTGTATGCTTACGTATGGTTTGGAAAGGAGAGGTGTCCTTTCGACACTTCTGTCCTTGGACTACTACGGGAATATTATGGGATGTTTCCGGAGATGCCCTCTGGACACCTTCCTAAACTGTTGGATGACATATCTAGGATTGTCTAGTAGTGTTTGGCTAGGATGTCCTGTTATGTCAGACCCTAATCGGAGGGTTATTGAGACCGAACGACCCGTGGTAGCAATGGGGATTCATGGGCGCTCAAGACCGGTAACCAACCCGTGAGAGGACAGGAATCACATTGTGGGGGGCCATTTATTGGTAGGGTTGCATATGGTTAGACTTGGGCTCACAGGCGCTTAAGACCGGTAACCAACCCGTGAGAGGACGTGAGAGCTTCCCGTTTATCATATGTGGATGATCAATAGGGTTGATGAGTCCGTAGTCCGAGTTGGTCGGTGCCATAGGATACGCTGACTCTAGTGTGAAGGATACCGGAAAGGATCGTCGGGGACGAGGAATGGAAGTATCTGGATCGACTTGATGTAACCAAGTAGAAGACTTGCATTTGGCTAGGTTTTACCCCGACATGCGCCAGTACTTATACCAAATGGTTGTGAGAGAGTGTGTTGACTTAACCCCCTGCCATGGTTTGTCCTGAGGGATGAAGGACCCATTACAAATCGGCTGCTCAAGACTGGTGAAATGATCCGTGAGAGAATCCAAGATATCTTAAATGGTTGAGGATGTGAGTGGACCTTTCTAAAGAAGTACGGTGCTATGACTTAAAGCATGTCTGCCAATAGAGACCAGCATCCATAGAGTTAGATTCATTCATTCATTGTTTGTCTCATATCATATTGCATTTATGTTTGTTCCGGAATCCTCGCCATTTATGTTATTATGGATTTTAATCGCCTTACCGAGTTTCTTTGAAACTCATTCCTTTATTGTACAATGTTGTTAGACTATCCTGCAGGTACTGAGTACTATGACGGTCCCTATGAGGAAGCGCAAGGCGAAGAGACATATCTCCAGGAAGGTGATTGTGGTTACCACAATTACTCTGAAGATCCCGCGAGTGGTTATGCTCCGTACGATGCTTAGTCCGACCATTGAGTGGAAGCGTCCTTGTGCTATTTATGAGATTTACACTTACAAGGATGTTGTCTATAAAGTGGAGAATAATTTAGTTACCCAATGTACTTGCTACTGGGATTAGCTTTTATCTAGTTTATTCTTTAGAGCTACTTTTCCGCTGGATGTAAAGTGGGATTTTTGCTTCACTTTACTTATCTGTTTGATACTCTGATTATATCTATTATTCTGATTCAGTTATGATTCATTCTTTCTTTATTGGATCTATGATTTATCTTCCGCACTCTTGTTATGATTGTTCATGATTATGTTATTGTTTATGTGGGAGGTTGATCACTCGATACCTGATCTTCGGGCTGTGGATCACACTCTCGGGTATGCCAGATAGGGTACCGGCTGGGAGGGCGTGACACCTGCGGTGTATCACCCCCACGGGTATTCGGGTATGGCCGGATCCGGCTGAGTGGGGTGTGACAGAGACAACCACATCTTATTTACTTAATATTATATTCGTGGAGACTGCTATGGATGGTTAGGAGTCAGAGAGCACATGTTGGAAGGTGAAGGACGCATGATTTGCAAGGAAGATCCAATCCCTCATATGTTTAACGAATCAATCAGAGGTAAGTTGATATCACACTCTCTATACCTATTCCTCTTCTCTTAAAATAGTGTGAATCCTTCTTCCATGGTTCTGTAGATAGTTATTTGTGATGGTTCTATTCCTCCATTAGTGATCTTGATTGGATCAGGTCCGAAAATGGATCCTTACGTCCGAATAAAGGATTGATCCGATTGAAGGAGATGATGTTGTTACTGAATCATATAATTTTAGGGTTTTGGATTGTGTTAGTGTTGTTAGCTCCTTATAAATGAAATTCAGATTTAGATCATCCCAAAATCGGATTAAAATTGGGAGATCAAAAATCAGAATTCTAGACTTATGATGCTGTTTGGAATAGGGGCGGTCGCTTAGGATGGTCGATTGCCGAACCAACAGCCATAAGTGACTAGATGGGTCACAGTATCCCAGTCAAGTTGGTTGTTGCTCTGTTTTGACTCATGTCTTTAATGTATTTTTATAACCCTATTCTATGTAGTCTCTTAAGTTCTCTGGTCTTTCTAATTGTTCGGTTGCAATTACAGTATTTGTTACGCTTCTACATGTAAGGATACATTATTATATATATGTACTGACATAATCTATGATCAATTATTTTATCTTTGAATGCATTTGTAATCTTGTAACTTGCTATAACAATAGGTTCATATGAATTATGAATAATTATGTCTTTTGAATGATGATGAAATGTACTTCAATTGCTATGCGATGTTAGATGTTTATTTATATGATGATGGTTGATGATGTGATGTAACTATGGTGGAGGGTATCCATATTGGGTATTCATTGCTTGGAATATCATGGGCTGTGGTATGGGACACTGCTTACTGATGCCCCCAGCACTATCATGGTTGTTGGATAACATACCTAGGAGGTCTAGATTGCATGGCTAGGTACCCCTACATGCTACTACCCTTTCGGCAGGTATTGGAGCCGAATGACCGTGATGACGGTGATGTGACTTTGTCTCATCCTACAGCGGTAGCCAGTCCATACGGAGGTTTAGTGGTCCACTGTTGATCATGCATTGGTAGGATTTCATATGTTAGGGTTTGGGCTCATGGGCATCCAAGGAGCGGCTGGGGTCGTGAGGGGACATGAGAGCATCCACCCCAATAATATGTGGATGACCACAGGGTTAGGAAATGGAGTCCAAAAGAGGTAGCCAGTCCGTGAGGATTCTTATTTCTAGGTAGAGAAGGATACTAAATCAAGTTGGTTGGTGCCATAGGGGAAGTATCTAGACTACATGTAGTATGTTATTGTATGACATTGCATTGGATTAGAAACCTTGACATGCGCCAGTATTCATGCCAATGGTCATGGTGAGAGAGTGTGAGCCTAAACCTCAACCATGGTTGATTGACGAGGACTGAACCCCTTGCCCTAATCCCAACAGAGATACCAGTCCGTGAGGGATCATAGTGACTAGACCTACCTAGAGGAGAGCTGGTGTTATATCTTAAAGCATGTCTACCATATTAGAGACTTGCATTGTGAAATCCAGCCCAAACCTAGCCAGGTCACCCTATCTGTTTTGGGTAAAGAAGGGTTTGTTTAAATGTTGACTTTGAAGTTGGACCATGATTTCAGTTTTGTTTAAATGTTGACTTTAAAGTTGGACCGTGATTTCAGTTTTACTATCTTTGAAAATCTTAGAAAGCCATGTCAGACCTTTCTCTTAGGGTTGATCCAATGTCCCAAAATGAGGGATGATGTCTTTGTGGGCCATCTGAGTAGAAGATATGGTGTTTGACCCAAAACCCATGGATATTGATGATGGTGTTTCCTTATGGAAACTTTAATTGATTTGGTGTTGAACTACTCACTAGTGAAGAAGAACTTGATTGATGGACCTAAAGCTTAGTTGGACCTGGTTTGAAGACATCCCTCCATACTAGGTAAGTAGTATGATGCGTTGAAAGAAGCCCATCCAAAAATATTGAAGTTAGGCCCATTAAATCCCTATTTTTGAACAAGCTGTCTAGGCAGTGGCATTTTGGTAATTTTCTGTTTTGAAGGTTTTTAAAAGCTTTATTTCTTTTAATTTCGTGGTAAACATTCCCACTAGGTTTCTAACTCTCTATGGAACGTGGGAAGAGCCCTAGATCCTCTCCTTCGAAGCCAAGGAAGACCCACAAACATCTGTTCAGATTTCTTCATCGGTTTCTCTTCTAAAAGGTTAATATTCAATTCGCTTCTTCTTTAATTCATTCTTTCTTCTCTACTTCTGATATTCTGATTATGATAAGGGTATTACACTGCCATAATGACCTCTTCTCTAATTCTTTTAGCCCTAGAGTGAATTCCCCAATTCACTCTATGTTCTTGAAGCCATATGGCGATGATTCTTGAATTTGACTCCACCAAAATCTTGATAATACTTTCCCTGATAATTTTCTACCTATCTTTATGATTGTGGGGAAGGTCTCATACTATTACCATGACCTTCCCTTGTGTCCTCATGATTGAGGAGTTGATCCTTGTTTTTCCTTGGAACAATTGGCAACCCTTATATTTTCTATTAATTCATTGGATCCTCCCCAAGACTTTCTTTATTATGATTTCTTTATTCCCGAGGGTGAATCTTTATTCTCCCTAGTCTCCCCATGAGATGTTAGGATTTCTTTCCTTTGAATTTATTTACATTCTTTTCTCTCATTAGTACACCCTTCCTATTTCCATTCTTGATTTTGAAATATTAATGAGATGTTCCTTTATCTATCTTGGGTTGTTTTTGTAAGAGTTAATTATGGGTAACTCTCATGGGAGGTAACCAACTCTTATGAGAGGTAACCATATCTGAGACCCTAATGTTCTTTTATCCGTTGGAAACTTCCCAACACCTTTTCATATTGTGCATTCTTTGTTTCTCTTTCCCTAGGGTGAATCTTGATTACCCCTAGCCTTTCCATGAGAGCCATCAGTTTTGTTCTGAATCTGCGCACCGAAGAGGGGTGAATTAGTTGAAATACCTAATGAAATCCTGTGCTCAATCCGATTATATTTCCGGAAACTAGACTTCTTAATGGACTTCCAGGAGAAAACCCCACTCAATTTGACCCCATATAACCTTCCAAATCCCTGTCCAAAGTTGCTGAACTATGTCTGTCAAATCCTGCTTGCGCATCAAAGAAGATGAGCTTAGTTGGTGGACCTAATGAACTCCAATTCTTGATCCGAAGGTATTTCTGGAAACTAGACTTCTTGATTGACTCGTAGAAGAAAAACTCACTCAATTTGACCTTGTATAGCCCTCCGAATCCTTGTTTGAACCTTGCTGTCCTGATTGGTCGACTCATTGGTCGACTGGACCAGTAGACCAATCCAATCGACCAATGGTGTCTGAATTTACCAATTTGGTCCTGTCTCCTCTATTTAAGTCTAATCTCAGGAATACTCCACCTCCTATGCCTCCTAAGCCTCTGGAACGAGTTAGAACCCTAATCTAATCAATTCCCTTGCATTCCTTGGTGATCTCTCACAAGACTTGAAGTAATCTTCTTCCTCTCGCATCAAAGGTATGTCTACACTCTCTTCTTCTCCTCCATCTCTGTTTTTCTTTCCTTTTTGAGTTGAGACAGTAGAGGAGATGCTGCATTCTCTGTTGCAAACATCTCTGGACTTGTCTTTCATGATCTTCCTAAGGATTAATGGTTAATGCAATGATCTTAACCATGATCATTGCAAGCTTTTGAAGGAATCATGATCAAACCATGATCTAGTCTTTGTTTATCTTTTGATTTGGATTCTGATCTCCTTAGATCTACTATATTGATCATATTAGTAGTCAATTGCTGTGTTTTCTTTTCATGATCCATGACCTATCAATCTCTAGTTGTTTCTCTTCTACCATACCATGTTTTCTTCATGAATCATGATAATTACATATATGGTAGGTTTTGTTTCCTTATTTAGATTTATGCTCTTAGGTCTATTTTCTTGAAGATCTAAGTATGCTTTTCATGATACCTTTACCTGAATCAATGATTCATTCTCCTATTGTTCTTGCCTTTGATTTCTATCTTGAATTCTTCAAGAACCATGATTGATCTAATTATGGTAACTTTTTGTTTCCTAATTTGTATCTTGATGACTTGATTTGATTAGTGTTTTGAGATCCCCTATATGTTAGGATACTACTAATGTAGTTTACCCCTTGATTAGTACCCTTTTGAGTCACCAAATTCGGATTTTATATCTCAAAACTCTGATTTTATAGGCTACTGTCTGCATTGGTCGACTGATTGGTCGACTGGACCAGTCGACCAATCCACTCGACCAATGAGTACAGCAACTCCAGAATTGGTCTGTTTTGGATGTTTTGGTATCTTTTCTGTTAGGGATCTTTCCTAATATGTTGTATACACTTGTTTAGGACCTTCTTCTCAAGTTTGTCAAGATCTTACTTGATTTCTTAGGATTCCTTTGCGAGTTATAAAAGGTAAGGATGGTTACTTCTTTAACAACATAAATTGCATATCCTAGTTTCTATATTTGAATCTTGTTAAGTTATTTCTTTAATTAGATTCTTATAATGTTATACTACTGTGGTACTGTCTTGATATCAGTAGCAGTACTTATTTATATTGAATTGACTCATGTATGATTTACTTACCAGTTATATACAAAGTGATTGTAATTATTGATTTCTTTCCATATATGAAGTTACCATATATGTGATGTTATGAATTGATGCTTGTGTATGCTTAAGTTTGGTTTGGGATTGGGAAGTGTCCTTTTGACACTTCTGTCCTTGGACATTATCGGAAATAGTATGGGATGTTTCCGGGGTTGCCCATCGACACTTTCCCGAATCAATGATTGTCATACCTAGGGATGTCTAGCAGTGTTTGGCTAGGATATACCCCTGTTATATCAGACCCGATTCGGAAGGGTATTGAGACCGAACGACCCGTGGTAGCAATGGGGATTCACGGGCGCTCAAGACCGGTAACCAATCCGTGAGAGGACATGGATCACATTGTGGATACTTGAAAGAGGCCATTTATTGGAGGGTTGCATATGGCTAGACTTGGGCTCATGGGCGCTCAAGACCGGTAACCAACCCATGAGAGGACATGAGAGCTTCCCGTTTACCATATGTGGATAACCAATAGGGTTGATGAGTCCGTAGTCCAAGTTGGTCGGTGCCATAGGATACGCTGACTCTAGTGCGAAGGATACCGGAAAGGATCGTCAGGGACGAGGAATGGACGTATCTGGAACTGAGTTGATATAACTGACTAGATGACTTGCATTGGGCTAGGCTTTTCCCTGACATGCGCCAGTACTTATGCCAAATGGTTGTGAGAGAGTGTGTTGACTTAACCCCCTGCCATGGTTTGTCCTGAGGGATGAAGGACCCATTACCAATCGGCTGCTCAAGACCGGTGAAATGATCCGTGAGAGAACCCAAGATATCTTTTATGGTTGAGGGTGTGAGCGGACCTTCCCAAAGAAGTACGGTGCTATGACTTAAAGCATGTCTGCCATAGAGACCAGCATACATAGAGTTAGATGCATACATACATTACTTGTTTCATATTGCATTGCATCTTGTTATGGTTTGCTTCCATGTTATTTATGTTGTTATGGATTAACTTGCCTTACTGAGTTTCTTCGAAACTCATTCCTTTTTTTGTACAATCTGTTGTTAGACTTCTCTACAGGTTTGGATTTCTTTGACGGTAAGTATGAGGAAGCACAAGGTGAAGAAGATGAAGACTGAAGAGCAAGAAGAGCTGACTGAAGATGTGGATTAGATTTCTTTTGTTTCTTCTAGACTTATCTTTTACTTTATTTGTATTAGCTTAGAGCTTTATTTAGATTTCGATCTACCTTCCGCATGTGTTTGTAGGGTATATTTCCGCTATACTCTACAGTTGTTTTTTGATTTGGTATCTTGTTATTCCGCACTCTAATATTCTATAGTGATCCTTCTAAGATCCTTTCTTGACTTTTATTATAAATTACTTGAACATTATGATTTGTTCTTGCTTTTGATTATGTTATTGTGCGAAATGGATATGATCGTTCCTAAACTTGATCTTTAGGGCTGTGGATCACACTCTTGGGTATGCCAGATAGGGTACCGGCTGGGAGGATGTGACATGCATAGTTAGATTTATAGCTGCATCCTTATACTTGCATATCATTCTTTATATATGTTGTTTACCCTCATACAATGTCGATATGTATGTGAGATGTGTTTCCTTACTGAGTTCATCAGAACACTTTCCTTTTTGTGTGTTGAATTATATTATACAGATGTCTATATTGGATTAGGAGAAATTTCGTGTGACTAGAATGACTCATGTGAAGAAGTTATGGAGGTGTCAATGGGAAATGGAGATGTATGTCCCGAAGCAACATACGGATGCCTAGAGTGCGCTTATAACAACCATTGATGGCAGAGGAGGCAGATGGCGCGTCATTTTGAGAAGTCATTAAAGGAAGGTTGGATGACTCCCTTCATTGCAAAACTAGAAGAAAGACTCATGCTCATGAGAGAACTAAAAGAAACATTCAAAATTAATTTAACTTTTGCTTCTGCTAAACTCTATAAATTTTGGGACATATTACTTTATTCCTTTTTCTTTGATTCTTTCTTTTCGAGTATTGGATCATGTAATTCTTTTTATTTAATTGTTTGGATTAGTCTTGCTCTTGATTATTATTATGTGCATTTACTATCATTGATGGTAAGCCGTGGATCTTGTGACTGTGTGTTAAAATCTAGCCCTAACCTTGACCTGGAAACCCTGTTGTTTGTAGGTCCAAAGACTCGAAGTGAAGGAAGAAGGCAACTATGGGCCATCTCAATAGAAGACATGGTGTTTGACCCAGAACCTATGGAGATTGATGATGGTGCTCCATACTTGGAAGCTTTGGCTATGTTTTAGAAGAAACTACACCTTGATGAAGGAGAGCTTAGTTGAAGGACCTAAAGCCTAGTTGGACATGATTTGAAGGCATTCCTCTATGCTAGGTGAGTCATTTGTTGAGTTGGGAGAATGTAAAATCCGGCCTTATCCTAACCCTGACCCGGCTCGGATTTTATACTGTTGCAGGTCCAAAGACCCGAAGTGGTGGTAGAAGAGACTTGTGGGCCCTCTTAGTTGACGATTCGATGCTGGATACAGAGCCTATGGACATTGACAATGATGCCCCTTACTTGAGCACATTGTCAGTGTTGAGTGAAAATCTGCGCATCGATGAAGATTGAATTAGTTGAAGCACTTATTGGAACCTCGTGATCAATCCGAAGGTATTTCTTGAAACTAGACTTGTTGATTGACTTGTAGGAGAAAACCCAACTCAATTCGGATCTGTCTGGCCTTCCAAATCCACTCCTGAAGTTGTTATCATGCCTTGGTCGATTGCTTGGTCGACTGACAGTCGACCAGCAGTAATGGAATTCGAATTGTTACAAAATCACTTCCCATTTTGCCCCTACCTTTTTGGAACTCGTGAATGAGGACCTAAACTAATCATTGGCACTCGAGAGCTCGAGGTTGGACACTCTCTTGGGCTTTTCTTGATGTTTGGGAAGATCTTTGACTCCAATCATTAGTATTATACATTAATCATTAACTCAAGGTATGATTCCTTCTATTCTTCTTCTAATCTATTCTTTTTCTATCAATTTATGATCTTGAGACCATGGTTGAAGTGCTACAACCTTGCAAACACTTAACCATGAGTTTCCCCTCTTCAATTCCATGATCATCCCCCATTTATGCTATGTTATGATTCCATTAAGATTACTTGCACTTCATTACTTTGATTCTTTTCAATTCAACATATTCTTGATTCAAAACTGATATGTAGATGCATGTTAAGCCTAGATTATTATGAAGTTATGATTCTAACTTGATTCTTAACATTCACTTGATTGATTCCCATCATTCTTTACAATTTCAATCAATCCCAATTTGATTCTTGATAATTATCATATAGAACATAAGATTTCGAATTGGGAATTTTTGATTGGACCGTTGGATTGTCATGAAATTTAGTGTGTAGTACCCTCTTAGTGTTATAAACATGCCCTCCAAATTTTGTGTCGATCGGAGCACCGGAAGGGCAGTTTCAGACCAAGCCTTCAATTCTGCCCCTGGTTAACAAGTCTTGGTCGACTGACAGTCGACCAAGCCAGTCAACCAAGAGATGGTAACACCCCTGTACTCAGCCGAATTGATTCGTTTGACCTCCGATTCGATTGTTTTCTTCTCTGATGTTACTTGTATGTTGTCTTGGGTACCAACACTGATTTTTGGGACCATTCTTGGTGATCATTGAATTTATTTTACAACTTGATTAAGGTAAGGACGGTCGTTAACTCAAGTATGTTAATTATGTCAATATGCTTATATTTTGAGAACTTAATGGTTATGTTCCTATGTGTATCCCTTTACCATACATGACTACTATATGCTTTCTTATCAGTAGTAGTATGTTACACATCATTTAGAATGTCATGTTCAATTGTACTTTATGATTTTATATATGATCAATCATGTTATGATATGCCTTTGTTTATATGATGAATCATTGATTAAGTATGATATGATGAGATTGAGCTTGTGATTGACTACGTATGACTTGGGATTGGGAAGTGTCCTTCCGACACTTTTGTCCTTGGAGATCGGAGGGAGTAGTATGGGATATTCTCCGAAGGTGTCCATCGACACTTTCTAGGGTTATTGGATGACATGCATAGGATTGTCTAGGTGTATGGTTAGGATTATCCTTGTTGTATCAGACCCGAATCTGAAGGGTATTGAGACCGAACGACCCGTGGTAGAGTATGGTTGATGGGCGCTCAAGACCGGTATCCACTCCGTGAGAGGACTTAAACCATACTGCGGATACCCAAAAGGGGCCATTTATTGGTAGGGTTGCAAATGGATAGACCTGGGCTCACGGGAGCTCAAGACCGGTAACCAACCCGTGAGAGGACGTGAGAGCTTCCCGTTTACCATTTGTGGATGACCAATAGTGTGAAACCCAGCCCTAACCTTGACCCGGAAACCTTGTTATTTGTAGGTCCGATGACCCGAAGTAAAGTAAGAAGTCAGCTTTGGGCCATCCCAGTAGAGGACTTGGTGTCTGGCTTTGAATCCATGAAGGTTGATGATGAGGTTCTATTTATGGAAACAGAATCCTGATGAAGATCTAATTAGTTGATGGACTTGGAGTGCTCTCTATCTTGGTTTGAAGGCATTTCTACCTACTAGGTAAGTCACTTGACTTGTGTGCAAAACCTCTTTAGGTTTGGATTTGATCTGGGCCTTCAATTCCCTGTTTTGGCCTTCTGTTGTGCATTGGTCGGTGATTGGTCGACTGGGCCCGATCGACCAATCCACTCGACCAATGGGTGCTGTCTTTGGCAATTAGGTTGATTCTTGCTCTATTTAAGTCTAACCTCGAGTCCACTTCGTATTTGCTGCCTCCAAACCCTCCGGAACGAACCAAAGACCTCTGCAAGTCATCTCTCTTGCATCCTTGGAGTTTTCTTGGCGGATCTTCGTCGGAACTCTTCTTTTTGCATCAAAAGGTATGTCTACTCTCTCTTCTTCTCCTACATCTTTGTTTTTCTTTCCTTTTTGAGTTGAGACAGTAGAAGAGATGCTGCATCCTCTGTTGCAAACATCTCTGAACATGTTCTCATGATCATCCTAAGGATTTAAGGCTAGAACAATGATCTTAACCATGATCATTGCAAGCTTTTGAAGGATTCATGATCAAACCATGATTTAATCTCTGTTAATTTCCTAATCTGAATTCTGATCTCTTTGGATCTTCTTTCATTAATCATGTTAGTGGTTAATGGTTGTGTTTTCTTTCTATGATCCATAATCCATAGAATTCTAGTTGTTCTCTTCTACCTTACTATGTGTTCTTCATGATGCATGATAGTACATATATGGTAGGTTTTATTTCCTTACTTAGATTTATGCTTCTAAGCTTTATTCTATGAAGACCTATGCATGTTTTCATGTTTTCATTACCGAAAGCAATGATCCATCCTCCTATTGTTCTTGTCCTTGTTTTCTATTTCAAAATTCATCAAGATCCATGTTTGATTTATTTATGGTAACTTTTTGTTTCCTAATTTGGATCTTGATACCTTGATTTGATTAGTGTTTTGAGGTCCCCTATATGCTAGAATACTACTGATGTAGTCTACCCCTTGATTAGTACCCTTTTGAACCACCAAATTCGGATTTCATATCTCAAAACTCTGATTTTCTAAGCTACTGTCTGCATTGGTCGACTGATTGGTCGACTGGACCACTCGACCAATCCACTCGACCAATGAGTACAGCAACTCCAGAATTGGTCTGCGTTTCGGATGTTTTGCTATATTTTCTGTTAGGGATCTTTCCTAATATGTTGTATATACTTGTTTAGGACCTTCTTCTCAAGTTTGCCAAGATCTTACTTGATTTCTTAGGATTCTTTGCGAGTTATAAAAGGTAAGGATGGTTATTTCCTTAATTACATAGATAGCATGAATCTAGTTTCTATATTTGAATATCATTAATATGTTTCTTAAATTAGATTCTTACAATGATATACTACTGTTGCATAACTTTGATTACAGTAGCATTGCTTATTCATATTGAATTGATTCATGTATGATTTACTTACCAATGTTATACTAATGATTGTAAATATTGATTTCTTTCCATATATGGAGTTACCATATATGTGATGATATGAATTGATGCATGTGTATGCTTACGTATGGTTTGGAAAGGAGAGGTGTCCTTTTGACATTTCTGTCCTTGGACTACTACGGGAATATTATGGGATGTTTCCGGAGATGCCCTCTGGACACCTTCCTAAACTGTTGGATGACATATATAGGATTGTCTAGTAGTGTTTGGCTAGGATGTCCTGTTATGTCGGACCCTAATCGGAGGGGTATTGAGACCGAACGACCCGTGGTAGCAATGGGGATTCATGGGCGCTCAAGACCGGTAACCAACCCGTGAGAGGACAGGAATCACATTGTGGGGGCCATTTATTGGTAGGGTTGCATATGGTTAGACTTGGGCTCACGGGCGCTTAAGACCGGTAACCAACCCGTGAGAGGACGTGAGAGCTTCCCGTTTACCATATGTGGATGATCAATAGGGTTGGTGAGTCCGTAGTCGGGGACTATGAGGACTCTAGTGTGAAGGATACCGGAAAGGATCGTCGGGGACGAGGAATGGAAGTATCTGGATCTGACTTGATGTAACCAAGTAGAAGACTTGCATTTGGCTAGGTATTACCCCGACATGCGCCAAGTACTTATACCAAATGGTTGTGAGAGAGTGTGTTGACTTAACCCCCGCCAAGGTTTGTCCCGAGGGATGAAGGACCCATTACCAATCGGTCGCCCGAGATATCTTAAATGGTTGGAGGGAATCCAAGATATCTTAAATGGTTGAGGATGTGAGTGGACTTTCCTAAAGAAGTACGGTGCTATGACTTAAAGCATGTCCGCCAATAGAGACCAGCATACATAGAGTTAGAATCATTCATTCATTGTTTGTCTCATATCATATTGCATTTATGATTGTTCCGGAATCCTGCCATTTATGTTATTATGGATTTTAATCGCCTTACCGAGTTTCTTTGAAACTCATTCCTTTATTGTACAATGTTGTTAGACTATCCCTGCAGTACGGAATACTATGACGGTCCCTATGAGGAAGCGCAAGGCGAAGAGACATATCTCCGGGAAGGTGATTGCGGTTACCACAATTACTACGAAGATCCCACGGGTGGTTATGCTCCGTACGATGCTTAGTCCGACCATTGAGTGGAAGCGTCCTTGTGCTATTTATGAGATCTACACCTACAAGGATGTCGTCTACAAAGTGGAGAATAATTTAGTTACCCAATGTACTTGCTACTGGGATTAGCTTTTATCTAGTTTATTCTTTCGAGCTACTTTTCCGCTGGATGTAAAGTGGGATTTTTGCTTCACTTTACTTATCTGTTTGACACTCTGATTATATCTATTATTCCGTTTCGTTTATGATTCATTCTTTCATTATTGGATCTATGATTTATCTTCCGCACTCTTGTTATGGTTGTTCATGATTATGTTATTGTTTATGTGGGAGGTTGATCACTCGATACCTGATCTTCGGGCTGTGGATCACACTCTCGGGTATGCCAGATAGGGTACCGGCTGGGAGGGCGTGACAAATAGGGTTGATGAGTCCGTAGTCCGAGTTGGTCGGTGTCATAGCATACGATGACTCTAGTGTGAAGGATACTGAACCAAGTTGGTCGGTGCCATAGGGAAAGTATCCGAATCTGACATGATACGAATGAGTAGATGACATGCATTGGGCTAGGCTTCGCCGTGACATGCGCCAATACTTATACCAATGGTGATGTGAGAGAGTGGTGACTAAATCCCCAACCATAGTGTGATGAGGACTTTACCCAATTACCAAGGCAAACCCAAGATATCTTATGATTGAGGGGGAGTGACAGACGACCCAAAGAAGTATGGTGCTATGGTTTAAAGCATGTCTACCTTAGAGACTAGCATACTTAGGGTTAGAATCATATATCATCATTGTCTCATATCATATTGCATCATATTGTGACTTGTATCGAATGAACTGTGTATTATGAAATGACTTGCCTTGTTGAGTTCTTTTGAACTCATTCCTTTCGTGCAATTTGTTAGATTATCCTGCAGGTATAGAAGACTCTGATGGCGCACTCTACGACTCGAGCTATGATCCCGCATACTACCCTTCGGGTGATGGCTACGTTGAGAGTCAGGATTGCTGTGCCGAGGAGGATTATGGTTCGTACCAGGGTTAGCCCCACCTTAGTGAGGGAGCGGCCACGTTGGGTTCACTTCATCCATACTTATGAAGAAGTAATCATTAGGATAGAAGAAACCTTTGTGTAGGCCCCATTTCCCTGGATGACTGTAATCATTTGGATATTTTCTCCCTAACTCTTATGGATTTACTCTTAATACTGTTTGTAATTGAGTTTGATTAACCACTTTTCCGCTATTGTTGAAGGAGTGACTTCTGATCACTCTTTCCCCTTGAGATTACTTTTATGAGAAGTTGACACTTGATATTTCCGCACTCTGATTAATTATCTTTTCTTATTCATTTGATCTATTTATTGCTTACTTTAAACATTGATTATATTGTTCATGATTATGTTATCGTGTATGTGGGAGGCATGGCCGCTCGATCTGGATCTTCGGGTTGTGGATCACATCCCGGGTATGCCAGATAGGATACCGGCTAGGTGGATGTGACAGAGAAGCCCACTTGAATTTGAAGTGATTTAGGCCTTCAATTCCCTGTCTAAGCCTTGTTGTCCTAGCATGGTTGACTGCATGGTCGACTGGGCAGTCGACCAGCCAGGCTGCCAGCTGCTGACAGAATCCGAGAAAATCCTATGTTTAGGTCTTTTGGTGCTCTATATAATAGAACTTCGTGTTTCTTAGCCTCTTTTGTTTCTAAAACCCTTAGAGAACGTGGGAAGCCTCTCTCAAAGCCTCTCCTTGGTGTTAGTGAAGAACTCTTGCAAGATCTCAAGTTCTTCATCTCTTATTCATCTTCAAGGTTAGTAATCTCTTATACTTCTTATTGATTTACTCTTGCATGATCAAATTCTTACTACTGTGATTATGAAGAAGGTATTGCAACCTTGCAAACACCTCTTCTACAATCTAAAATGTTGAGAATGAATCTCCATTCATTCCATTGATGCTATGATCTTCATACTTGATTCTAGCCATGATTCCTATGATTTCTTCATTAAGCCATGATCATTCTTTTAATTTGATTTCTCAAGCATATTAGATATGATTGATGTTAGTATTCATCTCTGATTATTTTTAATGATCCTCTTGAGTGAATCCTTCATTCTCCTTTGCATCCATGGTTGTTTTCATTGAAAACCATGTTTTTTTATCAAATTGGAAAGTTATGCTTTCAAAATAGAAAGTCATGGTTTTGATCATTGTTTGGTGTCTAATCTATGCTAGTTAGTCTTAGATTACTGTTCCTAAGGTTCCTTTGAAATTTCGAAGTGTTTTGAATCCCGGAAGATGACTTTTGGACCAAAATTCAGTTTTTGGCAACGAGTACTGTTCACCTGGTCGACTGAGCAGGCTGCCAGGCATGGACAACATTGGTTTCTTCATCTGATTTGATCCGTTTGACCTCCAATCTTCTAGGGCTTTTTCCTAATGTTGTATCTATGCTTGTCTAGGGTTTATTTGCTAACTTTGGACTCGATCTCTTGTTCCTCTGAGTTTTCTTCGAATCTAATTAAGGTAAGGACAGTTGTTTCCATATTAACATAGAGTGCATGAATCTTAGTTTCTAATTTGGGAATCTCATGAATTTACTACTGCTCTTATATTTTCTTAATATGATATTACCATTGTAAGTACTTCAAGTACGGTAGTACCTTGTTCATGTATTTTCTTATTACTTTGATCATGTATGGATACTTATTCTTGTCATTTACATATTCGATTGATCATGTTTATATGTTGATCTTTCTATACGTTGGAATATTAGTTGTGTATGTTATGACTGAATTGGGAATGTGATTGATTAGGTATGATTTGGGATTGGGGAATGTCTTTTTGATGTTTCTGTCCTTGGACATTAGTGGAAGTGGTGTGGGACATTTCCGATGGTGCCCTTTGACTCTTTCCTGGATTATTGATTGTCATACCTAGGGCTTGTCTAGCAGTGTTTGGCTAGAATGTCCCTGTTATATCAGACTCGATTTTGAAGGGTATTGAGGCCGAGTAACCTGTGGTAGCAATGTGGGTTTGTGGGCACTCAAGACCGGTAATCAACCCGTGAGAGGACATGGATCACATTGTGGGGGTCGCAAGTAGTAGACTTGGGCTTATGGGCGCTCAAGACCGGTGTGTTATATCCGTGAGAGGACATGAGAGCTTCCCGTTTATTACTTATGGATGACCAATAGGGTTGATGAGTCCGTAGTCCGAGTTGGTTATAGCCATAGGATACGCTGACTCTCATGAGAAGGATACCGGAAAGGATCCCAAAAGGGGAGGAATGGAAGTATCTAACTCTGACTTGATATAACCAAGTAGATGACTTGCATTTGGCTAGGTTTTACTTTGACATACTCCAATAGTTAGACAAATGGTGATGTGAGAGAGCGGTGACCTAAACCCCAACATACATAGAGTTAGATTCATACATGCATTGTCTTAAAGCATGTCTGCCAATAGAAACCAGCATACATAGAGTTAGATTCATACATGCATTGTCTACTTCATATCATGTTGCATATGCTATGTTTTGCTATCATGTTATTTATGTTGTTATGGAATAACTTGCCTTGTTGAGTTCTTTTGAACTCACTCCTTTTTGCAGATATCTTTTTTAGACTATTTTGCAGGTACTGACGAGTATGACAGCCAATACTACGAAGCACAAACTGAGGATGCATACTACTCCCAAGGTGCTAGCTGTTATGAAAATAATAGTGAATATGCCTTGTGTGATCATGCTGCATACCAGGATTAGCCCTATCTTGGAGTGGAAGCGGCTGTGCTTGATTTTTGAAGTTTATGCTTATGAAGATACTCTTAATAAGTTAGAAGAGACCTTAGTTCAGTTTGAGTACTTCTTAGCTTCACATGTATAACACTAACCAGGAAGAGAAGATGAAGATTACCATGGGCATGGGGTCTTTCACTCAACAGTTAGCTAGACAACTTGAATAGCCAGCCTCACCTCTGTTTTCATAGTTAATAAAACAAGATTAGTGAGCCTATCTGATAGAGCTTTTTTTAAGAGTCAAGGTTCTTCTAGGTCAGTTTCTGCACATGTCCATTACGTCCTTAGAGGAGTCTAGAACCTCTAGCTACATGGAGAGGTAAATTTTCAATGCACATGGTTTTAGTTTTAGTTTTGTTTGTTTGAAGTCCACACATGGAATTCTGGTGTTTCTATACAAAATCCTAACATGTTTAACACCGATTACAAAAAAATAGACAAGAGGGACTATTCCAAAAATTTACCTTCAACAACTACAAAAAGATCAATATTTTTTATACAACTTACCCCCAAGGATTTTCTAAAAGAGTAATTTAAGTGGCTCCTATTTGTAGTGCCAGGAGGGAAGCATTCTCACACAATCATAATTATGCAACACAATCTTTTAGGTTTTCTGCATATATTTTCCATGTAACCACTTGCCACTTTTCAAATTACATCAACCCTGGAATGCAATGTAACTTGTATCTTCTGCAGGTTATAGTTTGGATAACTAGGTTCACCATTTAACTTCTCTGGTTTTCAAGAAGTTCTCTCTATAATCACCTAGATCAGTTGTAAAGGTATGTTAATTTTCTCTTTAAAATATCTATTCAAATTTTATCTTATTAGTAAGTTATGCCAGTTGTAGGGAGACCATAATGCTATGTTTCTTCTGCATAAAATAGAATTACAATTACAAAAACTAAACTAGGCTATGCCATGATGAGGTTTAGTAGTAGTCTCATCTCATGGCTGTACCATGATGACGAATCTCCTTATTGTTCAGTCACTTGTATTTGGGTATAAAGTGGATGCTTGATAGCCGAGTTTCATTCTCTTGTATACTGTATATTAGTGGGACTGTAAAAACCATGATCTGGTGCTTCTAAATATTTGAACTGAGTATTGAACAACCACAAAGCCCATTAACGACATTGCTCAGTGGATGTAGGTTTATTGCTGCAGCATGCAAACCTTTCCATTAAGTTGTGAATACCTATGTTTTTAGAGGTTAGATGTCATGCATGAATGTGTGATAGTCATAATGTTCAAAACCATAATTAGTAACAATAATGGAGTTTGACAAGAAAATGGGCCTTTCACATAATGGTAAGGTTGTGTTGTGACAAAGTTGTCATGATTCGAGTCTGAAAATAGTTTCTTGTGAAAACAGGGCAAAACTGTTTGACTGTGTACCTGCTGCCCTCCCTAGACCCAGTAGTGCAGGAGCCTCATGTTTTGGATATGTCTTGTGTTTGAGTAGCTGCAATATGATTAGTTGGCTAGTATTGAGGAGGAAGTTTCAAATGCATTGATATAACCACCCTTATCAAAGTCAAGCCAAATTTTACAATTGATATCAAAGTCAAGTTTAACAATACCGGCAACTTAGAGGGGCAATGCATCAAGTCTAATCTAATACTCATATTCACACAATGTTTAGGAACACAAGAATTAGATCAACACAAGCCTAGATGAGTCAGAGTTAAAAAAAATTTCAAAACAACAACATCAACCAGAACCCTTGTTGTCCCAACTAAATTTATTCTAATTTTTTTTTAAAGAAAAGAAAGATTCAGTTTAAGTACTTCCAAGTTCAAGCTTCAAATCACCAACTTCAATAGCTTTCACAAGTACAAGTCCAACAGTAACTGCAATTTCGCTCCATAAACTCAGCTGTAATGAATAGAGGCATGTGTTGGAGGCTGCCATTCTAATTGAAAGTTCCTTCAACAAGGTAGTCAAGTCACTTGCTGCCTCTTCATCAGTCTTCACCAGCAGCAGTATCCTCCGCATAAGTGAATCCTGTTCCAACTGAGTTATCCTGTTGAAACCAAAATTAAACAAATAAATACTCAATACCCTCAATGCCAGAATCTTGACTCCTCAAGAAGAACTACATTTGTGGAAATTAATCAAACAAATGAGAAATGCAGCACATATAGGTTACTGCACACGAACAGAAGATCAAGATGACCATGGGCATGGGGTCTTTCACTAAAATTTCACTTAGCTGGACAACTTCAATAGTTGGCCTCACCTCTTTTCTTCATAGTTAATAAAAGAAAATTAATGAGCATATGTGTAAGACCTTTGTTTCAGACGATTACACCTTTCACCAAGGCACCAATGTCCGAACTTATATACGTAGAATTTCGATGTCCGAAGTAAAAAAAGCTTTAAGGAGGATGAAACTCGGCAAGACACAAGGTCCTAAAGAAATCCCAATCGAAAATGCTAGATGAATGGAGGAGAAGTGTTGTGGTTCCAATTTACAAAAATAAAGGAGATATTCAAAGTTGTAATAACTATAGGGGCATTAAATTGATGAGCCATATGATGAAGTTATGGGAGAGAATAATGAAATCCATTTGAGACACTTAACTACAGTTACAGAGAACCAATTTGGGTTTATGCCTGGAAGATCTACAATGGAGGCTATTTACCTAATTAGGAGACTTATGGAAAGGTATAGAGAATGTAGGAAAGACCTTCATATGGTATTTATTGACTTAGAAAAAGCTTATGATAAAGTCCCTAGAGCATTAATTTGGCAAGTACTAGAGAAAAGAAGTTTTGCAAGTAAATATATAGATATAGTTAAGGATATGTATGATGGTTCAGTGACTGGTGTTAGAACAGTGGGGGGACAAAGTAATGAATTCCCGATAATAGTTGGGCTACATCAAGGGTCAGCTTTAATCCCATATCTATTTGCACTAGTAATGGATGAATTAACCAAAGACATTCAAGATGAGGTCCCCTAGTGTATGTTTTTTGCATATAATATTGTGTTGATTAAGGAGACCCAAGTGGGGATTAATACCAAATTAGAATCATGGAGAGTAGCTTTAGAATCAAAAGGCTTTAAACTTAGTAGATCGAAGACAGAATATCTAATTTGTAACTTTAGTCATGATCAAGCAGATGATGAGGTGGTGATACTTGACGATAAAGAGATTCCTCAGAGTGATTGTTTTAGGTACTTTGGTTCAATCATAAGTAAAATAGGTAATTTAGAGGATGAGGTTTCCCAAAGAATTAAAATAGAGTGGATGAAGTGGAGAGGTGCGTCCGGGGTCTTATGTGATCGGCGTATTCCATTAAAGCTTAAAGGAAAATTTTATAGGACCGTTGTTCGACCAGCTATGATGTACAGTGTAGAGTGTTGGGCTGTTAAAAAGAATCATATAGATAAACTCAGTGTAGCAGAAATGAGGATGCTAAGATGGATGAGTGGCAAAACTAGGATGGATAAGATAAGAAAGGATCATATTAGAGTTGGTTTGGGAGTTGCTCCCATAAGTGATAAGCTTCGAGAAAGTCATTTGAGGTGGCACGACCACGTTCAACAGAGACCTATAAATGCCCCTGTATAAAGAAGTGATATAATCCATATTGAAGGAACTAAAAGAGCTAGGGGTAGACCTAAGATAACCTTAGGAGAAGTGGTGAGAAAGGATATGTATAGTTTAGGCCTTGTATCTAGCATGGCCTCGAACAGAACTGATTGGAGGGCAAGAATCCATGTAGCTGACCCCATTTAGTTGGGACAAGGCTTATTGTTGTTGTTGTTGTTGTTGTTGTTGTATGTGTAAGACCTTTCTTTTAACAGTCAAGGTTCTTCTTGGTCAATTTCTATACATATTCATTACATCCTTAGAGAAGTCTACAACCTCTACCTACATGAAGACAAAATTTTTAAATCCACATGGTTTTAGTCTAGTTAGTAGAAGAGAGGAAACAATGTAAAGTCAACATCATCACTAAGGATTTTGCTTGGGAGTAGTGCCTATGTGGCACTGCTCCAAGTAGCGAACGTTCAGGATTAAACATTTAATGTTTGATTAAATCCTTACCATTGATTATCGGCATGTGCAACAAAACTCTTTTTAAGTAGTACTGACTCGGTTTAATGGTTTTAAATCGAACCGTGCGATCAGCTCGTTTCAAACCAAACAAAACAAATATTAAAAATCCTCCTTTTTGTTTCTCCTTCTCAATCGTCTTCGGGAAGACAAAGGAGAACCGTAGGAGACCTTAAAGTAGTCCATCCATTGCCGACGCTTCTGTTGCCGGAAACCACCATGACATCAGCCCCGCTTCTAGTTAACACATTACCGGTGGCTTAATCATCCTTCTCCGCCTCAAATTGCAATAACAGCCGGTCTTCCCGCTTCATCCACGCCGGAAAACCCATTAGACGTCAGTGAAGTAAAAGACAAGAAATCCCTTCTGTGGTTCTCAGAACGTTGTCATGTGGTGGACCCCTTCACCAGCACCACCCAACACAAAACCGAACATCGTCTTGTCAGTGGTTCTGTTCGACGATCTCTCACTCTCTCTCATCCTTTGTCTCTCTATGATGTGTTGATTCAAAAATCTCTACATATTACTCTAAATTGACAATTATTTCCATATTAGATAATATTGAAACACAGTAAAAGGTAACAGTGTCTGAAGATGGTTGATTTGATCAAGAAAGAAAACCTGATTATTCAAATTCTAAGGCCGGTACTTGTGCTGATTTGGTCACACGATCTTCACCGACATGGGCGAGACTTTGTTCGAAACCCCATTCCGATGATCTGAAATTGGTAGCTGCTGGTAGTTCTGAACGGTTTTCCGACGAATTTGAATGGTGTTCAGGCCCGTCAGAGTGTAGGGAGAGATTACCTTGATTGCAGAAATTGCTCAGGAGATGAAAATAAGGATAGGTTTTGGAATCAGAAGACCTCTTATTGTTTGCATCTCTGGTTTTTTTGAAGTACATGTTTGCCGCCGGCGTTGGTAAGCAGGGCTGATGTCATGGTGGTTTCCGGCAACACAAGCATCGGCGATGGATGGTCTGCTACGGTTCTCCTTCGTCTTCCCACTGACGATTGGGAAGGGGAAACAAAAACCATGATTTTTAATATCTGGTTTGTTTGGTCTGAGGTAAAACCATTAAACCGAGTTAGTACCACTTAAAAAGAATTTTGTTGCACATGCTGATAATCTACGATAAGGATTTAATCAAACATTAAATATTTAATCCTGAACATTCGCTACTTGGAGCAATGCCACATAGGCACTGTTCCCAAGCAAAATCCCATCACTAAACATGTAAAAAGTGATGGATGTAAGTTAACGACATCACTAATCCAGAATGTATAAAGTGATGGATGCATTTAATTCCAGAATGTAGGGACTGAAATTTGTCTTCTTAGCAACTCTGATATGAATCAAGAGTGCATCATCATCTGTTTGCAAATTCATTTACTTGAGAAGACATTTCTTTCAATTAAAAAGTTGACAACTCCTGATAGATGATAGTAAAATATTCATTATGTTTCTCTTTTGATCCAAATGTGTTAGTGATATGGAGAAATTATGATCAGACCGGGTTCATACCTGGTTTGACCCTCGACCCCGGTCGAGACAGAGGGAACCGACTCGCTCCCGAGCGAACCGGATCCAGAAGATGGCTTGCTGAGGAAGAAAATTTATTCAGCTACAAGCACGCCCTAATTCAACTGATGAATTAGGTTAATTACCCTAATGATGGCAGATTCAAATTGGCTGTTGCGGCTAATCATTATCGAAGGGATAATCATCGCATAACCGAAAGGTTATCTCAGGAGTCCTCTACTAGTCCAAACTAGTAGAAGTCTATTGCTCAACGGATCTAACTGTTAAGATCCAACGACTATCCGAAGAAGGCTCAAGTGCATCCAACGAAGGAGATTCGAAGGTACACTCTATATAAACCTCACTGCCATACGAGGTGACACACAATCTGAGACTCAGACTCAGACTCAGATTCAGATACATACTGGTAGACGTAAACTATCAGAGGCTGACGATCTAGATCACCTTTCCCAGTTCTTTATTCCTTAGCTCTGTGCTTCTAGCAGAGCCGTTTGTGATTAAGTTCATCAACTGACTTAGCCTTCGGAGGTGGACTCCCGACCCCGGCGGTCGGGCCACATCTGACGCTTTCGTTTTGCAGGTCATCAAGAGGAGATCTAAGGGCTGAGCAGATTTTGGACGCATCATTTGGCGCCGTCTGTGGGAAAAGACTTGAAAAGCCATGGTGACTAGATCAGCAGCCGCTGCATAGCGCGATTCCAGTGTTCAGATCCCTGGAGCGAATAATCCAGATATTCCCCAAGGAAGCCAAAATCCTATCGAGGTAGATGGTGGTTAGGGAGGACGTAATCCTCCTGATACATTCCAAGATCAATTGAATCAGGTAAAGATTCAACTCTTGGAGGTGAGCCAAGCAGTCCGCAGCTCACCAGACGAGTGGTTTTACCACAAGAACCTGATCAACGCGATTCAGGGAGACGTGCATTGCCACGTGATCAAAGATTGGCTGAAGACCGGAATATCAGTCAGAATTTTCATGAAGGAGACCGAGGACCTAGGAGGATTGACGATCAACCTAGGCGAGACGATCGGTTCAACAGACCGCAAGAGAGTTCAACTGATTCAAATACAAGGTTGGATACAGGGGTAAGAACTCACTCACCAACTGTCAGAAGAACCGTTCGTGATGATCGAGCAGTTCGCGATGAACGGAATGTTCGTGATGGACGAGTCGTTCGTGATGATCGGATAACTCGAGAGGATCGTGCTAATCGAGGTCGTGATCATATTGTTGAAGATCACCCGACCCAGATTGGTCAGGAATTGGCCAACATCAATCAGAAATTAGGACAGTTGGCTAAGTGAAGGATAACTGAGGATATTTACTCAGTCATTCGGAAGACCCCCTTTGCTGAGCCAATTGCGGGATATCAGTTTCCCCATAACTTCCGTTTGCCTACCTTTTCTACATTCGATGGCTCCGGAGATCCAACAGCTCACATTGGCTATTACCAACGGACCATGGCGGTTTCAGGTAATTCTGATGAAATCTTATGCAGGGTTTTTGGTTCATCTTTAACTGGAGCAACACAAAAGTGGTTTTCGAACCTCCCCTCTGGAAGGATCGTAAACTTTGATGAATTGGCGCGCAAATTCATAGGGCGATTCCAGAGTGGAATAAAAGTCAAAAAGACAGAGGAAACCTTGTTTACTGTCAGGCAAGGAAAAAACAAATCAATCAGAGAGTTTCTGAAAAGATTCAACAAAGTAACGATGGAGATAGAAAATTTGGATGAGCAAGTAGCCAAAACTGCTCTATTCACGGGACTCACTAATCGGAAACTCCTGGAGTTATTACTACAGGATATGCCTGCAACTTATGCTGAGTTGGTACAGAGATGCCAGAAGCAGGCCGAAGTCATGGAGATTCTAGATGCACGCCAAGGAGATAATAAAGTCTCCAAGAAGGAACAGAAGGCTCCTGAGCAGAAGTAGAAGCCAAAGAAAAATGTTCGTGATCGGGTTGGAAAATCTCAGGCTTGGCGCCAGAGGTCTCCCGGTAAAAGTGAATATACTCCATTGAATGTTCCTCGGGCTGATATTCTAAATATCATCAAAAGAAAAAATATTTTGAAGTGGCCGCCTAAAATTCTTTTGAAGCCTGGAGAGCAACAGGATCGAGAAAAGTATTGTCGATTCCACAAGGACTATGGTCATTATACAAATGACTGTCATCATCTGAAAGCAGATATTGAGAGATTAATATCTCAGGGACACTTGTCCAATTTTGTTAGTAGAAGGAGGGAGGAGCCACGTGAGCCACGCGCGCTTGCTCCTAAAAGGGATCGTTCGGTTAGTTTAGAACGATCAAGGGAGGCTCTGAAGTCTAAGAAGGGCAAGGAGGTGACTGAAGCTACTCGGTCAACGATCCTTACCATCTTTGGAGGACCAGAGCCCGAATCACTCCAGAGTTTGAAAACAAAATCCAAATTTGTCGGAACCAGAGAGACGCAGAAGCGAAAAAAGCTGAATGGTGAAGATTCTATCACCTTTGGCGAGGAGGATGAAAGAGGCGTCTGTTTACCTCATGATGATGCTATAGTCATCAAGGTAGAAATTGCACGTCGGGAAGTGCATAGAGTTTTGGTTGATACAGGGTCTGCAGCTGACCTAATTTCTTATGAAGTGTATCAAAAATTGAAGGTGGATCAAGACTTGATGGAGCCTTCTTCCACGCATCTATATGGTTTTGCAGGGTTGCCAGCAACGGCGGAAGGATCTGTCCAGTTGGACTTATCTATTGGAAGTTCCCTAAGGAAACAACCGTCCGAATCAATTTTTTGGTGGTTCGGGAACTGCCAGCTTACAATGTTATCCTCGGGCGACCATCTTTATCCAAGATAGGTGCTATTGTTTCGACAAAACACCTGAAGATAAAATTCCCGACTGATATGGGAATTGGTCAAGTCTCCTCTGACCAGAGGATCTCTCGGCAATGTTACGTTGCCTATTTAAAAGACAAGGAGGGCCCGAGGAAGGTGACTGCGCTACCTATAGAAGTTTGAGACGATCGGGAAGAAGCAGAAATGCAAAGGCCCGAACCAGTGAAGAAGCTGGAGCAAATCCAACTGTGTACCGAGGATAAAAAGAAAATCACTTATATCGGGTCTGAACAGCTGGAGGAATTCAAAGATGAGTTGAAGTTATTTCTTCAACAGAATAATGACATATTTGCATGGTCTGCTGAAGACATGCCAGGAATCGATCGGGCTGTCGCAGAGCATAAACTCTGGATAGATCCTAAGGTGAAACCAGTGATACAAAAAAGGAGAAATTTCTCCATTGAAAAGTATGAAGCCGTTTGGGACGAGGTTGAAAAACTGAAGAATTCTGGTTTCATAGAACCAATTGAATGCCTAACCTGATTAGCTAACGTGGTAATGGTAAAAAAGGCGAATGGGAAGTGAAGAATGTGTACAGATTACACAGATCTCAACAAGGCTTGCCCTAAAGATTGCTATCCGTTACCTCGGATTGACCTCTTGATAGATGCGACTGCAGGATATGAAACTCTAAGTTTCATGGACGCCTACTCAGGGTATAATCAGATCCTTATGAATAAGGAAGATGAGAAGTTTACGGCTTTCATGACTGATCGTGAAAGCTACTACTATAAAGTCATGCCATTTGGCCTGAAGAACGCAGGAGCAACATATCAGAGGGCCGTCAACAAGATTTTCAAAAATTTGATAGGGAAGAATGTTGAAGCTTATGTTGACGACATGCTTGTAAAGACCTTTACAAAAGCAAATCATATTGCAAATTTGACTGAGGTATTCTCAGTACTGCGAAAATATCAAATGAAGCTGAATCCAGAAAAATGCGCTTTTGGAGTTTCCTCAGGAAAATTTTTGGGCTTCATGGTGTCACAAAGAGGTATTGAGGCTAATCCTGCCAAAATACGAGCTCTGATTGATATGGAGGCTCCCAAAACTGTTTGTGATGCGCAGTGTTTAACAAGGAGAGTTGCCGCTTTGAATCGATTCATTTCCAAGTCTGGAGAAAAGTGTTTGCCATTCTTCAAGGCACTCAAAGATTTGAGGGGTAACAAGGAAGCAAAATGGACCGAAGAATGCCAGAAAGCTTTCGAGGAGTTAAAAGAAGCACTCGGACAACCGCCGATCTTGTCCCGACCAGAGAAGGGGGAAATATTATAGCTATATCTAGCGACGTCCCTTTCAGCGGTCAGTGCAGTACTTGTTCGTGAGAAAGATAAAAAATAGTGGCCGATTTACTATGTGAGCCACGTATTGCTAGATGCGGAGACATGATATTTGCATATTGAGAAGCAGGCTCTGGCTCTCATGATGGCCGCCAGGAAGCTAAGGCCATACTTTCAGGCTCATCCAATTGAGGTATTTACAACTTTTCCTCTCAGTAAAGTTCTTAATAAACCTGATTTATCTGGAAGGATGGTGTCCTGGTTGGTTGAACTCAGCGAGTTCCAAGTGAGCTTTAAGCCCAGAACCGCAATCAAGGCTCAGGCGCTAGCCGATTTTGTAGTAGAAACTACTGCACCGGTGGAATCCACCGTCGAGGATCCCATTATACCAACCATTTGGGAGGTATATGTGGATGGTTCGAGTAATAAAGATGGAGCAGGAGCTGGAATTCTATTGAAAAGTCCAGCAGGATTTATTATTCGATATGCTTTGAGATTTGCATTTGAAGCAAGTAATAACGAAGCAGAATATGAGGCTCTGATAGCTGGACTTCGGTTGTCAAAAGCGTTATCTATCGCAGATGTTACTATTTATAGTGACTCTCAACTTATAGTCAACCAAGTCCAGGGGGAGTACGGTATTAAAGAACCACGCTTGCAGAAATATCAAAAGATAGTGCAGGCATTTCAAAACCAATTTCGGAATTTGAAGATATCTCAGATTTCGAGGAATGAAAATTCAGTGGCAGATGAGCTATCCCGATTAGCCAATGCCAAAGAAAAGAATCTAGACCATTCGGTCTATATTGAGGAGATAACTTTTCCAAGTTATCATGAGAAAGAAATTTCTTATATTGAAGCAGAGCGTTGCTGGATGGATCCGATAATCGAGTATCTGAGAGATGACAAATTACCTGAGGATCCGAAAGAGGCAAGGTTGATCAAGATACGATCAGCGAGATTTGTCATTTAGAATGGGAGACTATACAAAAGATCTTATTCTGGACCCCTTATGAGATGTATAGGCCCCGAAGGAGCAAAGTCGGCTTTGGCTGAGGTTCATGAAGGAATTTGTGGGGCACACATGGGTGGACGAGCCCTGGCCCAAAAAATTCTAAGACTTGGGTTATATTGGCCTAACATCCAAGAGGCTGCTATGGAATATGTTCGTCGATGTGGTAACTGTCAAATACATGCTACAGTATCGAAGCGCCCGGCGGAAACCATGACTTCAATTTTAGATCCCATTCCCTTTGCGATGTTGGGAATTGATATCATGGGCAAATTCACCAAAGCGTCAGGCGGACGAGAATATCTGATAGTAGCAATTGATTACTTCATGAAATGGGTTGAAGCCAGTGCACTGGCAACAATTACTGAGAAAAAAGTGGAGAAATTCGTGCTTGAGTCAATCATATATCGTTTTGGGATTTCAAAGATTATCGTAACTGACCATGGTACTCAGTTCGACTGTCCGCAATTTGAACAATTCTTCGGAACATATATGATCGAGCATCGTATGTCCTCAGTGGCATATCCCCAGAGCAATGGACAAGTAGAGGTTACTAACCGAACGCTACTGGAGGGGATAAAGAGAAGACTCGAAGCCGATAAGGTTTCTTGGGTCGAAGAACTTCATAATGTACTGTGGGCCTATAGAACTACGGTTTCGAACACCCATAGGAGAAACTCCATTCAGGCTGGCGTATGGGTCCGAAGCATTGGCACTGGTGGAGATAATGGCGAGGACGTTACAGGATCGAGAGTTTGAGGAAAAAGCAAACGAGCAAGGACTGCTTGATATCTTGATCTGTTGGACGAAGTTCGGGCAAAGGCAATAGCACGAACTCAACATTATCGAAGAAGGATAGCATCTCATTATAATACCCGAGTGAAGAATCGTCGGTACTTAGCCGGAGATTTGGTGTTGAGAAACACCTTAGCTTCCGACCCACGTCACCAAAGAAAATTGGACCCTTCCTGGGAAGGACCTTATATGGTTGTAAAACCAGTCGGTTCAGGAGCTTACAGGTTGAAGAACATCAACACCCCGAAAGAGTTGGATCGTTCGTGGAATGCCAGGCATCTCAAAAAATTTTATCCTTGATGATGATTTCAATTTTGTTCGTGATGTAAACATTTTCAACTCAATCAACGCAATTATTGGCTTTCAACAAATTATCTTTTGATTGGGGGGCATCATACACCACATTCAAGAACAAGATCCAACTATAAGGCATCGGATGAAAATCCGTGTGGGTCCTTCAACACTTATGGAATATTTTTGGAATTTCTTAAGTCAAGGCATCGGATGAAAATCCAAGTGAGTTCCTTCCGCAAAGCGTCGGTTTGAAACCCGAGTAAGTTCCTTCAAGACTTATTGAATTTTTGAATTATCTTTAAATTAAGGCATCGATTTAAAACCCAAGTGAGTTCCTTCTCAGACTTATTGTATTTCTTCGGAAATCCTTAAGTAAAGGCATCGGTTTAAAACCCGAGTGAGTTCCTTCTCAGACTTATTGTATTTCTCCGGAAATCTTTAAGTAAAGGCATTGTTTCAAACAACTAAGACCTAATGCAACAGCGATTCAAGTGGCTAGCAAAGTTCAAGATGAAGTTAATTTCTTATTTCTTCAAAAGATCAAAAGAGGCCAGTATCAAAACATAAGACTACAAGAGCTGGATACAATCTTCGGTCAAAAAAGAAAGTCATCATCGGTGATCATTAAGAAGTCATACAAGATCGTCACAACTTTGCTAGAACAAACACATGAGTCATTCATTAGTGTGGATTCAAGGAAAAGAAGAGGAGAAATGAGGATTACAAAAAACATTTCACTATGTATAAAATCCTCCGCAATTTCATACTCTTTGTCCAGCTTGTCCAAGAGAAGTATGGTCTTCGACCAAACTTGCATTCAAGGCGAGCTCATCATAATTGAATCCTTCCAAGGGAGAGTAAACAGGAGAGTCTTCTAGATAATGCATACTATCTGGATCAGAAGGCGGAGGATCAATCTTATTTTTGGTCCAGTCAGGAGGAGGAAGGCCCAGTTTGGTAAATACTTCAGAATGGCAAACAGCACTGTAGGGAGTCGTATCAAAGGCAGGATCCTTCCTTAATATTGATTCCCATACTTTATTCTCACCATCCCGGTACGCCTGCAGGTTATAAGCATTCAGCATATCAACAAAGGGCTTACTGTGTAAATACTTGAAGACGCAGGCTCTGCAAACATCGGTTGGAAGGGATTCGGGCAAGGAAAGGAACGACTGAGCTTGCCTTTGGGGTAACGTTTGAGATCCTTTGGCTCCTGACTTTCCAACTCCTCGCTCCAGTTGCCGGATCTTCTCCCTGGCATCATCCAAGTCCGACTGAAGACGATCGATCACCGAATTCTTTTCTCCTGCAACCTCCCAAGCTAGTTTCCTAAGGCGAGCAATCTCAGCATCTTTAGCTTCAGAGATTTCCCGAAGCCTGGAAACTTCATTGCTCAACTTATTGAGCCTAGAGGCTGCTTCCACTTGGTTGTGGAAGTTACCAGTAAGACTCCTGCAAACAACTTCCGAGTTAAAAAGGAGCAGAAGAGTAGTATTCAGAATCAAAAGATAATGAAGAAAGACTTACATAACCAGTGACTTCATAAAGACTTCATCTGGAAGTTTGGAAAGAACTGCGCTCTCAGAAGTCATTCAAGCAGTGCACCATTCCAACATTTTGTCAAACTCATTTGACACTAATTCGGGCGAAGGATGAGAAGGATGAGCTGCATCACTTGTCACCCGACGGCGCTTCCTGGTGGCAAAATCCTCCAACTCCAAAGGAGAGGAGGAGGATGCCAAACAAGCACTGGAATTGGAAATAGGAGCAGCACCTGCTGGGACCACACCTTCATCAGATGCCAACATAGTTGCCTCAGATGCCCGAAGAGTCTCCTTCGGGGGTGCACCAAAGGTCTCTGCGGCAGGGGCGTCAGCAGCGCCATCAACAACGGAATGATTAAGATCTTCCTGGGAAAGACGAGCGATCACTTCGGGCAAAAGAGGCGTAGGGACGGCATCAATAAAAACTGTGGGAATCTGACTTGAAGATTCACCAACAGCAGTTCCCTTACGCTTGGAGGATTCACTAGCTGAAACCACCTCACTGGCCCCAACCACCGCCGACGAAACGATTTTCTTACAAGATTTCGCTCTGATAAAGTTCGGGTTGATCTTGGGAGCCACTATATAAACAGAAAAGCCGTATCAATGCAGATATCCAACGACGAAAGAAAAGAGGGAAAACCCTAGTTCTCTATCACTTATGAAAAACCCGATTAACTAAACCCCAAGTACTACTACTGTGTAGTTTACTCAGGGGGAAAAGGGGGAAAGAGATGAGTAATCAAAAAACTCACTTGTTCAGAGGTTGATAGAGTTATTGTTGGAGTACGAGGAATACGGAAGCAAGCAGGAGGATGGAATGTCACTTTAACAAATCTAACTTGCAGATAGCAAGACAGATGGAGAGTACCCACGAAGGCTTTAAATAGCCTCAGCTATTAAGACGATGGTTGAGAGCTAAGGACAACCAATGCCCCAGATCGAAATGACGCTTCGAAATCCGCAGAAAGCAAGATCAACGGTCGGAGGGATGCCACATGGAAACATGTAGAGGCGAGCACCCGATGCAGGGATACCTCCAATCGTCGCACCGCCATTGTAATAATGGATGTATTTCCGATTCATTGGAAACAGTGAATGGTATACCAGAGCAAGGAAACTTTTGGACTTCGCAGATACGAGAAGGAAAACGTGTGGACTTTGCAGTAAATGAAGTAGTGGGGAAGATTAATGCATCTTTCCAAAACGCATCTTCATAATATCTCTACAAGATTATTATTCGTCGAAGAATGTGAAGTTAAGTGATAAGTTTTATCATTTATATTTTGATATTCAAGACAAGATTTCAGCAGGAGATAGGGAAATGGAAAGGCCAACATGAAAAAGAAGTGTCTATTCATTAGCAAGAAGGTCAATCTTTACAAAAAAAAAAAAAGATAACTCCCTAAGCCTCTTCTTCATTGTTGCCCGAGGAGCCCTGGTCGGGAGGACTTTTCTCAGGATCCTGAGAAGAGCCTTCCTCAAGAATAACATTGTCAGAGTCCTCTTTAGCAGCAGCTTGTGACTCGGCTTGTGACTTCTCCTCTGGAAGTGCCGGCTCGTCAGCCAGATATGCCTCATATTGTGGGTCAGCTGGAAAAGGATCATTTTCTTCCCGAGCCCAGTCTGGGAGATCCATGCCTAATTTCCCGAAGACCTCTTTATGGCACACCTCACGAAAGGGAGCAGTATCAAAGGCAGGGATTGATGCGAGAATTCGCTCCCAAACGTCATTTTGCCCCAAGCGATAAGCTTGGATGTTGTAGGCACCTAGCAGCTCCGAGAAAGGTACGTTGTTCAGTTACTTCCGAACACACTCCTTCCGAAGCTCTGGCTTGATATGCTCGGGCTTGCTAGGGACCGCCCACTTCAGATGTTCTTCTTTCTCCCTACATTTAATTTCAAGCCTGTCACCGAACAACGTGGCAGCTTCTTTTTGCTTCCTGGCCTCGCGCTCGGCAGCAGCGGCACGAGCCTTTGAAGAATCAAGGGCCTCTTTGAGGGAGATCACTTCTTCCTCGTGCTTCCTTTGCAGCTCCTTGGCAGCTGCATTCAGCCGGTCTATCTCAGAATTGGCTTTCACCAAATTCTCCTCACAGGTCTGCAGCAAGGAGCTGTTGCGGCCGACCCGGCTCAATGCTTCCATGTGTTGATAGAAGCTCAACACAGCATTCTTGGGAAGGCGGAAATTATCAGAAGAAGTCATAAGAAATTATGAAAAAATAAGTAAGCAAGAAGACCGGTACCTTGTGGATTGACTAACAAGGGCAACGTCATCCAGGTTTTCAAATTCCTGGCGATGGCGATCAGAAGGAACAAGACTGAGGGAGCTCCACTCTGCAGCTTTCTCAGAGTCCTGAGTCACCCTGTCGGTCAACTTCAGGGTCCACTGAGGGATGAAGACCTCCTCACAATCCGCTGAATTTTTTGATTTTTTATGGGAGGAAGCATCAATTGTATCATGCCTCCTTTTGGTTCGGGCGGAGGAGGAGACATTAGACCTCTCCACCATTGGTTTTTTCCCTTTACCCGAAGCATCAGCCACGGGCCTGATATTCCTGATACCCCTGTAAGAGGGGTCGAGAGAGGGAACATAAGCCTCTTGATCTACGGTCAAGGCCCTGGGTGATCGTTGCTCGGCGGTCACAACGGCCCTAGCAGCCTTCACTCGCAGGTTCTCGGGGTTCATTCTTGGAGGCACTGCAAAGAAGAGCAAGAGTCAGAATTAAAGACATATCACTTCAATAAAATTAAAGGATGATGGTTAGAAGCTCACAATGAGCCAAGCCCCAGTACTGAAGGATGAAGTTATACTCCACCTCAAGTCCATGTATCTCTTGATACCATGGAATGGATTTGATCTTCCTGACGGCCGCCTCGTCTTCTTTGGATAAGGGAAGGCCTCGGTTATTCTTGGAAGAAGAAGTACACCGCCTCCAGGCGGTCGGGAAGTTAAGATCCGATGGAGGCGCTCGACAGAAAAAGTATCGTTCGCGCCATCTTTTATGGTTAGAAGGGCAAGTTCCTTTGGCAAGGATGTTGCCCCTCCAATCAAGTTCAGCCTTATTGCGTTTGGACAGAAAAACCCATCCGGGAGGATGGGAGATAGAAAGAACATGAAAATGTACAAAGAGAGAAAGAGATGGCGTAATGCCAAGTTCAAAACACAAACCCAAGAAGCCGACGATGAGATGCCAGCTATTGGGAAGGAGCATTCCGGGACAAATGTCCCAATGATTCAGAACTGCGGAGAACAAAGGATTAAAAAAGGGAAAGCGAACCCCGCTTTCCAGTGCATCTATGTACAGAGAAAATTCACCCGAAAGGGTTGAATCAACCCTCTCATCAGGATGGGGAGCCCTAACTTGATAAGAGGAAGGAAAATCAAAATCTTGGATGGCTGAAAGAAGGGTTTCCTCCTTGTAAATGGAGGGAACAGAGCCAGGTCCACCATCGGACCTGGAAGTTTGAGGCTGCCTAGAAGACTCGGCAGTCTTGGAAGATCCAGACTTGAGGAGGACAGAAGGAGTTTCGGTTTTTCTCTCTATTCCTTTTTGAGAAACTTCATCAAACTCGTGCTAGAGGACAGTTAGGGTTTTGTTATCACTATCCGACTGTTCGGAAGGAGGAGAAGCAAAAGCTTCATTACCACTACTATTACTAACACTGGGTACCAGAGAAGCCCTATTATCCGCCATTACTTGTTTCAGTAAACTACAAAAAGAAAAAGACCAGTAAACTTACTGATTCAGTGAGGCAAAAGCTTGAGAGTAGGAAGGCGCGAAGCAGACAACAAAGGTTCAAATTCCGGACAGGAAGAATGAAACCTACGAAGACAACGAACCACTTTTAAAACACCCGCACGAGTGTTCGGGAATCTGAACGATCGAGATTGATTCAAAATCGACAATCGAGATTAGAAGACATTTTGAAAGTTTGAACTCACGAATCCGAAACAGGCGTTCGAAAACCGTCGCTTGGATTACGTGAGCCACGACAGATCGACTACAAGGAGACACGTGGCCTTACCCTCACAACGCTCGAGGAAAAGTGACCACCGCATTAAATGTGATATGACATTTAATGGAACACGCAGAGACTATCGCCTGACGAAGAACCCAGTTAAAAACCAAGCCCTCAGGATTGACCGAACGCTTGGTCTGGGGGGCTCGTGATATGGAGAAATTATGATCAGACCGGGTTCATACCTGGTTCGACCCTCGACCCCGGTCGAGACAGAGGGAACCGACTCGCTCCCGAGCGAACCGGATCCAGAAGATGGCTTGCTGAGGAAGAAAATTTATTCAGCTACAAGCACGCCCTAATTCAATTGATGAATTAGGTTAATTACCCTAATGATGGCAGATTCAAATTGACTGCTGCGGCTAATCATTATCGAAGGGATAATCATCGCATAACCGAAAGGTTATCTCAGGAGTCCTCTACTAGTCCAAACTAGTAGAAGTCTATTGCTCAACGGATCTAACTGTTAAGATCCAACGACTACCCGAAGAAGGCTCAAGTGCATCCAACGAAGGAGATTCGAAGGTACACTCTATATAAACCTCACTGTCATATGAGGTGACACACACAATCTGAGACTCAGACTCAGATTCAGATACATACTGGTAGACGTAAATTATCAGAGGCTGACGATCTAGATCACCTTTCCCAGTTCTTTATTCCTTAGCTTTGTGCTTCTAGCAGAGCCGTTTGTGATTAAGTTCATCAACTGACTTAGCCTTTGGAGGTGGACTCCCAACCCCCGCGGTCGGGCCACATCTGACGCTTTCGTTTTGCAGGTCATCAAGAGGAGATCTAAGGGCTGAACAGATTTTGGACGCATCAAATAGGAAAAGATTGATATATAGGGTTTCTAATCTTTGGATGTAGTTTTAAAGTTTTTTTTTCCTACTAATTTTCTTGGGTTGTGGTCATTTGAAAATTGAAAGCCTCATGAGTTGTGGATATAGTTTTATATACATGATTTGCATGTACATTTTTTCTAGTTATATATAAATTTTCTAGTTATATATAAAAGCTATCTTGAAGATGCAAGGAATGTGCACGATTAATTGTTCCGGATGAACATCAAATCCCAAAGAAAAATATTCTTTTCAGGTTAACATAGACATGCTTGGTTTGGGTTCCATCCTCTTTATTGGTTGGCCTGGGTTCCATCCTCTTTATTGGGTTTATTGCATATCCACTTGTTCTAAATCCTATTACTTACTGATGAGCACATTTATGTGTGAAATCTTAGGGCATAAAGCATGCATTTTATACACTTAGAATGGAGTTACCTTGGGTTTTATGTTGTTTTTGCAGATTTTAGGACTTTTCAAGACTTAAGCAAATATTTGGAGTTTTGGGCTTGAATCATGCTATTTTACACGTCAAGAAGTCCATTCAAATTCTCAAATGCAAAAATGGGCCTGATTTGGAGCATAATGGGCTAGAGATGTGTGATTACGGGCCAACCCCGAAATATTGAAGAGATAAAGAAGGCAAATTTGATCTACGGCTGAGATTTTAAATCAAATCTACAGAGATATTATTGAGAGAGTCCAGATGGAAAAGAGTCCTTGCATACCTCAATATCTTATTTTCTATTTGGGATTTGATTAAAGAAAGAAAAAGAGGAAAAAGAATTATATTCAGATAAGGATGAAGCAAAAATCCCGTTTTTGAATGCCTCTATCCAGTTTCGATCAAACCCTTCATCGAACGGTCATCCGATGTCCGATCGTGCTGATTTTTGGAGGAGAGCTTCAAGACTACTTAAACCTCAAATCCAACGGTTGGATTATGCATCTGATCTCTCTAAGTCAGCGCGATTAGTACGTCAAAACCCTAATTGGATGAGTCAGATAGAAACCCTGAGTTTTATTCAAATTCAGCTGTGCTTCATATCTCATGTAAACTCTATAAAAGGAGATCATATTCGATCAAAGGAGAACATGTTCTAGAGCTTAGTAGAAGCATTCTTTCTTCTCTCTTCAGTTTATTTAAGTTTTCTTTAGTTTTCTTTGCTTGCATTAGTGAGATTTAAATTTCTAGATTAAATGTTTAGGTTTAATTTTTTTATGTAATGCAATTCAAGTTCAAGCTTCAAGTTCAAGTTCAAGTTTCAATTTTTTTTAGATTCGTTTTTCTCTGGGTCTAGCAATTGCAGATTTAGATCATTCTAGATCTAGATCTGGTTGTTAGGGTTGGTTGAGATTCGAATCGTTTGTTCAATTCGCAAGTAAGTAACCTTCTTTATTAATCTTCTATCCTCCCTCCATTCCCGCTTCTATCTACCCCTCCATATTCTTAATTTAGGATTTACTTTCAGCATTATTTATTGTTCTGCCTATTCATTCATAATCTCGGACCACATAACCGGAGCAAGCCTACAGTCGTGCCTCTGCTTCTGGTGACGGGTGGTGTTGAATCTGCATTTTAGTTATTTCATTTTCCTTTTATTGCTTTGTTTATTGCTTTGTTATTTACTTTGTTATTTACTTTCTTCGCCTATTCATTCATAATCTCGGACCACATAACCGGAGCAAGCCTACGATCGTGCCTCTCGCTTACGGTGACGGGTGGTGTTGCATCTGCATTTTCTGTCTTTTATTTATGAATTGATTGTGTTTAATTTATTGTTCGTTTCAATTCGATTGCATTAGACGTACAGATTAGGATCGTTTAGTTTAATTAATTAGTTAACAAAAATTGAATCATTCCACTCTCGCATTACTATTAAGAAGTTGAATTATAAGTGGCATATCTCCTTGAGATCGACCCGTTAGCTACACGATACCATGCGCTTGCGGTTACTTTTAAAATTCAAAAACAAGTTTTTGGCGCCGTTGCCGGGGAGGTATTAGTCCACTTTGTTTTTCTCATTCTTAGGTAAATCGAAGTGATTTAAAAAAAAAAAATTTAAAAAAAAATTCAAAGATATTACTCTTAACTTGAGTAGAAACAAAAACGTATAGTAGTCCCCACTCTACTGCAGAATCCCCAGGATTCGATTGTAGGTGGCTCCGAAGACTATACGGATTCCCTTTTGTCAAACCTATAAGCGCTCAGCTATACGGCAACCTTACAGCTTTGGAATCATTGTTTCAATCTTTGTGGTGGGAAATTCACTACTTTCATTTTGTTTTCGTTATTTTCTTTTCTTTTATTCTTTAGTTAATTTATTTTTATAAAAAAAATAAAAAAATCTAATTCTCTCATAAGAGCCATTAATTGCATTAAGTGGTTAGTGCATGTGTGTCTGGACTCGTGATTCTACAAATAGAATTGTCCGAGTGTCTAACTTGACCATGGAAGGTCTACCTCCACCACCTCCACCTAAGAGTCTTAGGGATAGATTTTATCCAACTCGATCTGCACAACCTTCCTGTATACATTTACCTGAAGTGAGGGGTAATAATTTTGAGCTCAAATCTCATTATCTATCTATGTTACCCCAATTTCATGGGCTACCTGATCAAGATGCATATTTGTTCCTTAGGGAGTTTGAGGAGGTTTGTGTCCTTATGAAGGTACAACAACTTACTGATGATGCCGTAAGACTACGGTTTATTACCTTTGCATTAAAGGACCAAACTAAAAAGTGGCTTTATAGCTTACCTAGGGATAGCATTTTCACATGGGAACAATTTACTGTGCTCTTCTTGAAAAAATTCTTTCCTTTCTCTAAGACGAATAAAATAAGAAATGATATTCTTCAATTTCGTCAGAAACCCAGTGAGTCTTTTGCTAAGGTAATGGAGAGGTTTCAAAGTCTTCTCCAAGAATGCCCTCACCATGGTATAGAATTATGGCATTTATGTCAAATAATTTATGAGGGTATCGATTACCAAACAAAGCAACTTTTGGAATCAATGTGCCCCACAGGATTTACATCATTCACTGATGATTCCGAAGCTTGAAATTTTCTTTTAGACCTAGCTGATAGAACTAGAGAATGGGAGTCAACCCAAGAGTCTGAAAGGACTAGTAGGGGATATTTTGTTGATAGCCAAGTTCATAAGGAAGTACAAATAGATAACATTTTGAAAAAGTTAGAGACTTTGGTAGTTAAAGCTGCACCACCAAGTCAAGCACATTTTATTGACAAATCTATTGCTATGTGTGCATGGTGTCGGTCTCCTACACATGTAATTGAGGAATGTCCTAGCTATTCTCGGAGACCAACATGAGAATGTCAGTGCAATGTTTCCAAACCCGTACAGTAACACGTACAATCCTGGGTGGAAGAATCATCCTAACTTTTCATGGTCTCAAGGGCAAAACCAAAATGGATTAAGTAATTATTCCACACAAAATCAATTTGGTGCCCCTCAAAAGCAAAATGCCCAATTTTCTCATTATCCAAATGTCCAGTTCCCTCAAGCCCCAAATTTCCAGAATGCCAATTTAGCTAGACCTATCAATCCACCTATTGTGCCTCATATGCCTTACATTGCGCAAAATCAATCATCACCTGGTTTCAACAGAGGTAACAATCCAGAGTTTTCTCGACTCTCTTCCTTAGAGAAGAATATGGAAGTACTTTCCAGCACCTTCATGACTTCTATGCATAATATGGAAAAACAAATTTCCACTCTTGCAAGTGCTTTATCCGAACGAGAAAAAGGTAAAATGCCTAGCCAACTCCGAGTTAAATCCTAGGATTTGATTCAACAAAGACCACAAAATCAAGTCAACCAAGTTGAATCCTCCCATTCTTCTTTAGCTTCAATTAATTCCGTGTCTCGCATTGAGAAGTGGGAAAGGGTATTTAACGGGTGAGTCACATATTAATGAAAAGAGCGAGATTAGTGACCACTGTGATGAGGAGAATGTTCAAGTATCTCTTAATGAGGGTTTGTCTGAGAAACCCATAGAAGTTGAGGATGAGCTAGTTGCTTTAGCAGTACCTAAGTTTGGTGAACCACTATCAGAAACTATGAGAAAAGAGCAAATTTCAAATGAGAGTCCTTATGTTCCTAAGGCTCCTTATCCTAGTCGTCTAGTAAATAAGAAGAAGACTGCAACTATGGAGAAAATTTTTGATGTCTTCAAAAAGATAGAAGTGAATATCCCTCTTTTGGATGCCATATCTCAGATCCCCGCCTATGCAAAAGTGTTGAAAGATTTATGCACTCATAAAAGAATCACTAGCATTCCCAAAAAGGCGTTCTTGGCAGGTAACATTAGTTCCATAATTACTCAACCTGTAGCAACCAAGTAAACCTGTAGCAACCAAGTATAAGGATCCAGGGAGCCCCACCATAGCTTGTGTCATAGGCAATACACACATTGAACATGCTTTACTTGATCTTGGTGCAAGTGTGAATCTTTTGCCTTACCATGTTTATAAGCAATTAGGGTTGGGAGAATTAAAAGCAACTAGAACTACTCTTCAGTTGGCAGATAAGTCAATTAAGATTCCCAAAGGGATGGATGAAGATGTTTTACTGAAAGTGGGAGAATTTATTTTTCCAGTTGATTTCATTGTGCTAGATACTAAACCATTTTCAATCAAAGATGAAATCCCAATAATTCTAGGAAGACCATTTTTGGCTACTAGTAATGCATTAATCAATTGTCGAAATGGTCTTTTACGGTTGTCTTTTGGAAATCGAACTATGGAGTTTAATATGTTTAGGATAGGGAAACAACCACAAATAGAAGAAGAGATCAATATGCTTGAGGAATCTTTTGATTTTCCTACTGATGTGATTACCAACTTTGAGATTGATTTTGATTCTGAATTTCAAGAATGTATGGATATGTTGGATGATGATAGTGAAACTTTCTTTTCTGAAGTCTCAAATTTTCACACACCTTTAGAGCCTATTGAACCTCTATCCATCTCCATCTCTATCCTCAAGCCCTCAGTAATTGAACCCCCCCCAGCTACAATTGAAAAAGTTGTTTTCTAATTTGAAGTATGCTTTATTGGAACAAGATAATACTCTTTCTGTTATTGTTGTCTCTGATTTAACTTCTGACAAAGCAGAAGAGTTGATCACACTGTTGAATAATAATAGAG
This sequence comes from Hakea prostrata, assembly GCF_041222555.1. Lineage (NCBI taxonomy): Eukaryota > Viridiplantae > Streptophyta > Magnoliopsida > Proteales > Proteaceae > Hakea > Hakea prostrata. The sequence goes on along the minus strand of NC_142610.1, from coordinate 460,618 downwards.
AACTATTGGGTTGGTCTATCACAAATATCAAAGGTCTAAGCTCTTCCATTTTACAACATCATATTCATCTTATGAAAGATGCAAAACCTTCTAGAAAACCTCAACGTATGATGAGAATTTTTTTTAACATTGTGAATGTTTTTCTTGAGATCTTTAGAGATGATTTTTCGATTCACGGTTTTTCTTATTTGGAGTGCCTTCCCCATCATACATTGATATTGAAGATAAGACTAAAGCTTCCCATGATAAGCACATCTTGACTGAAAGGTATACCCCTCATTTGTCTTCTTTGTTTAGCATACATGCATTGAGGACATTGCATTACTTAAGTGTGGGGATAGCTTCGTTGTAGATTTTAACTTTGACTTTTGGTTAGTATACATATTCTTTCAATTGCTATGATGTGTGAAATGAGAGTAATTTTGGTACCCATCATGAACACATAAAAACCCTGTTGAGAGGAAGGTAACTTGTATATATGTTGAGATAAGACTTTCCTTAAAAAAATAAAAGGCCCTTAACTTAAGGCGTTGAACCATCTATGAGTTTTGTGGGTCCTTGTTTCTTTGGCTAGAAGTTGAGATCAATTTTGTGTATGGCATGACAAAAGAAGAAAAAGAAAGAAAAAGAAAAAAAGAAGAAAAAAAAAAAGAGTAGAAAGTAAAAGTTGAATTCCTTGGAACTAGACAGGGCACTCCGACTCAGGAATCGAGGTGACTTGATCGAAACTCTTAGGAAGGAGATTATTGAAAAGAACTCTCGCATCACTTGTCTATGTGGGCATATGCAAAGCAAAGCTACAAAGTAACTTGGGTTTCGGTGTCTGCTCCACCATGTTATTCAAGCCAACCGTAGTGGAGTAATGTAGAGTTCACTACTCAAAAGAAAAAAAAAAAAGAGAAATAAATACAAGTGTCATCAATGCCTTGGTAAATTGTTTGGTCAAAAATACTTCAAAACCTTAGTCCTTGGTCCCCTTACTTTATGAGTGGTTTTGCTTAAAGGAGAGGTGTACTTGAAAGATATAAGGTGAGTCCTTGATTGAGATATATGCTAAGTCTCAAGAATCAATATGGGGTAATAAAGTTCAAGTGTGGGGGATCTTAAATCAATGGTGAGAAAAATTGTCATAGTTATTGATCTTGTATGAGTACTTACCAATTGTTAGAGTTGGAATTTGCAATATTTTATTTTGAGCTAAAAATTGGAATTTTGGATGTACATTTACTGCAAACATCCACGAGACAAAACTCGTCCTCTAGGGGTAACCTAGTGGTTTAAAGGCCTGTTGCACATGCTAAGTGTAACCGTGATTCCTACGAAAGTGAGTTAGGATTTATTTTGTTGCACTAGTTTCTTACCTGCATTTGTATTTTTCTTTAATTTTTGCTTGAGGACAAGCTTAGTCTAAGTGTGGGGGAATCTGATGAGCACATTTATGTGTGAAATCTTAGGGCATAAAGCATGCATTTTATACACTTAGAATGGAGTTACCTTGGGTTTTATGTTGTTTTTGCAGATTTTAGGACTTTTCAAGACTTAAGCAAATATTTGGAGTTTTGGGCTTGAATCATGCTATTTTACACGTCAAGAAGTCCATTCAAATTCTCAAATGCAAAAATGGGCCTGATCTGGAGCATAATGGGCTAGAGATGTGTGATTACAGGCCAACCCCGAAATATTGAAGAGATAAAGAAGGCAAATTTGATCTACGGCTGAGATTTTAAATCAAATCTACAGAGATATTATTGAGAGAGTCCAGATGGAAAAGAGTCCTTGCATACCTCAATATCTTATTTTCTATTTGGGATTTGATTAAAGAAAGAAAAAGAGGAAAAAGAATTATATTCAGATAAGGATGAAGCAAAAATCCCGTTTTTGAATGCCTCTATCCAGTTTCGATCAAACCCTTCATCGAACGGTCATCCGATGTCCGATCGTGCTGATTTTTGGAGGAGAGCTTCAAGACTACTTAAACCTCAAATCCAACGGTTGGATTATGCATCTGATCTCTCTAAGTCGGCGCGATTAGTACGTCAAAACCCTAATTGGATGAGTCAGATAGAAACCCTGAGTTTTATTCAAATTCAGCTGTGCTTCATATCTCATGTAAACTCTATAAAAGGAGATCATATTCGATCAAAGGAGAACATGTTCTAGAGCTTAGTAGAAGCATTCTTTCTTCTCTCTTCAGTTTATTTAAGTTTTCTTTATTTTCTTTGCTTGCATTAGTGAGATTTAAATTTCTAGATTAAATGTTTAGGTTTAATTTTTTTTATGTAATGCAATTCAAGTTCAAGCTTCAAGTTCAAGTTCAAGTTTCAATTTTTTTTAGATTCGTTTTTCTCTGGGTCTAGCAATTGCAGATTTAGATTATTCTAGATCTAGATCTGGTTGTTAGGGTTGGTTGATATTCGAATCGTTTGTTCAATTCGCAAGTAAGTAACCTTCTTTATTAATCTTCTATCCTCCCTCCATTCCTGCTTCTATCTACCCCTCCATATTCTTAATTTAGGATTTACTTTCAGCATTATTTATTGTTCTGCCTATTCATTCATAATCTCGGACCACATAACCGGAGCAAGCCTACAGTCGTGCCTCTGCTTCTGGTGACGGGTGGTGTTGAATCTGCATTTTAGTTATTTCATTTTCCTTTTATTGCTTTGTTTATTGCTTTGTTATTTACTTTCTGTTATTTACTTTCTGCCTATTCATTCATAATCTCGGACCACATAACCGGAGCAAGCCTACAGTCGTGCCTCTGCTTCTGGTGACGGGTGGTGTTGCATCTGCATTTTCCTGTCTTTTATTTATGAATTGATTGTGTTTAATTTATTGTTCGTTTCAATTCGATTGCATTAGACGTACAGATTAGGATCTTTTAGTTTAATTAATTAGTTAACAAAAATTGAATCATTCCACTCTCGCATTACTATTAAAAAGTTGAATTATAAGTGGCATATCTCCTTGAGATCGACCCGTTAGCTACACGATACCGTGCGCTTGCGGTTACTTTTAAAATTCAAAAACACTTACTAAACTCAAAACTTTTTTTTTGGTAAACCTTACTAAACTCAAAACAGAACCCAAACTAATTAGATTTTGGTTCGGTTTGGTTTGGTTTTTTCTGGTTCGATTCGATATCCAGTTTGGTTTCCAGACTGAAATTAAGAAACCCCTAATCCCCCAGGCCACCATGCTCGCTAGATGTAAAGAAGTCTGCTTGGTGAAGGATTCCAGGGAAGACCAGGAACGAGGTAGGAATTTGCATCTGTTACATCTTCTTTCTCGTCTTCCTCATCATCTTCTTGTTCTTCCGCTTCGTCTTCAAAACGATTCGATTAACCCTTTGAGGTTTCTGCACTTCAAAACCTTCCTTCAATTTAAATCTTTCACTTTCGCGGCAACAGTTGAAACTTTACTGCGGCACTTGAATCTCCACTCTCTATCCAAATTCTTTGTTCTCAGTGGATTACCGCTAAAATTTTTAATATCCAATTCTGATGTGCGTCTTTGTTTGCATCCCATCCAGGGGTAGAAGAGTCATCTCAAACGCCTCTCTTAAACTGACTTGTACCTGAACTTCGCAGATTTTACAGCAATTGCAGGTAGTTTGCAGAGATGAAGTTGGATGTGGAGGTACTGAGATATCTGACGAAAGATGATTTTAGGGTTCTCACCGCCGTTGAGATGGGAATGAGAAACGTAAGTTAAGATTTTTCTTTTAAAGAGACTAATTCTCTCATCCATATCTTAACTTCCAAGTTGAAAAAATTAAAGAAATTAATCAACTCTTAATCAGCTGCATCCATCTGTGAAACTATTCACAAGTTGAATTTGCTTGGTTCTGAAACACTGTTCTCCCCCTTGGTTTCAGCATGAAATTGTGCCGTCGGAGCTTGTTGATCGCATTGCTCGTCTCAAGTAATTTTCCATTCGTTTGCTTGTCATTGGCTTATTAATTTTCCGGATTAAATATTTTGTGTTTTTGACTTTTTTCCCCTGCCTGATATTCTGCTGGGTAAAACTAATGCTCGTACTGTTTAGGCATGGAGGCACCTACAAGGTGTTGAAAAATTTGCTCAAACATAAGCTATTGCATCATGACTCTTCAAAATGTGAGTATTTTTTTCTACAATGTGAAGTCTTGGAAAATGTAGAATTGGTCTGAAACAGATTAATCGTTTTTTCTCATATGTAGATGATGGGTTTCGGCTTACATATCTTGGGTATGACTTTCTTGCCATAAAGACATTGGTTAATCGCGGAGTATTTACATCTGTTGGTCGTCAAATTGGTGTGGGAAAGGAATCTGGTTAGCTTCTTGGCCTGCTCTCCCTCTCCACCTATATATATATATAGGAAATAGAGATAACACATTTTACTCCTTTTGTTTCATATGATAATAATGATTGAAAATGTTTTTGTTCTAGACATTTTTGAGGTTGCCAACGAAGATGGCACAATTATGGCAATGAAGCTTCACAGGCTGGGAAGGGTCTCTTTCAGGGCTGTTAAAAATAAGCGTGATTATTTGTTGCACCGTTCTAGTTATAATTGGTTGTACTTGTCACGGCTTGCTGCACTTAAAGAATATGCATTCATGAAGGTTGCTAATTGACTTTCCTTTTTCCTTCCCTTTTTTGAGGTTAAACTTAGGTTTCTGTGTGCTCAGCATCTTTCACTTTATGGTTGTATTGTTGTATGATTCTTGAGTCCCATCTCATGTAGGCTTTGGAAGAACATGGATTCCCCGTTCCAAGTGCTGTGGATTCTAACAGGCATTGTGTCATTATGTCTCTGGTGCAGGGATATCCACTGTAAGAATTCACCATTTGAGTTTTATCAATGCTTTTGTCTTTTGTTCCTGACCTTTAGTTATCTGCCTTTCTGGGTTTACCCATTGAGTTAGAGACGTAGTGATGAATGAACTCTTGCCTTTATGTACATGCAGAACTGCATTCCCTTATTTCAGAGTTTCTATTGTGGCGTGGGCGGTTGTTTTCCTTTATTAGCACTGAACATTTTTTTTGACTCTCTTCTGTTTTGTGCAGTGTGCAAGTGAGGCAATTACAAAATCCTGATACAGTGTTTGAGACAATTATTGGTCTTATTATTCGTATGGCAGAACATGGCCTTATCCATTGTGACTTTAATGAATTTAATATAATGGTACGTATATGAGGTACTCTAGTTGGTCTTGTTATGTGTTTCTGTAGTGATGATTGGATTTGTTTTATCTTGGCATTTTTCCATGGCTTAAATGCAACCTCAAATTGGTCTGATTGGCATGCAATTCTACTCATAATCTTGGTTTGGTTGTTTTTTTGTGTTTTCATCCACTCACGATGGCTGACTCTCAATTATTGTAGATTGATGATAATGAGAATGTTACTATGATTGACTTTCCTCAAATGGTCTCTGTTTCTCATCGTAATGCACAAATGTGAGTTGCTGTTCCTCCTATGCTTTCTTTCTTCTTCTTCTTCTTCTTCTTCTCTCTCTCTTGCTTTCCTTATTGATATTTCATTTTATGTTAATGCCCCCTTCATTGATTATACATGTTATTAGGAATTTTTTTTATTGTTGATCTGAAGAGGAAAGGGAAAAAAGGATGAGAAAGTCATTTTTAACCTTCACTCCCCTCGTGGATAAACCACATCAAAGGATTACATGATTAAAGAATTAATCCAAATTAGAAATTTATACCACACACTCTTCTAGTCAAAATCACTCTACAGAACAATAAACCCCTGAGAATTAATTTGGATAAGTGATGTAAAAATTCCCTTATTCTTTGAATTTTTGTATTGGGGATCTTTGGATAAGTCTTTTGCATATTGTTGGCTATTTATTTATTCTCCATTCCAATGTAGTATTGGAAATTACGGTCTTCTGGGATTGATGGTATTAATGTGTGTTACTGAAACTTGAAGCATCACTCGTTCATACTAATGGTGCTTCCTTGCCCAGTGGGTATAGCAGACTCTAGGCTAGATGGTAAACCTTTGTTGCTCATACGTTGCTGATGAAAAATGTGCATAACTGATCAAGGAGGTTGACTCATCTTTAGCCATTAGCATAGTTGTCAAAGTTTGTCTAGGCGACAGAGTGGTTTTTTGAGGCAAAGCGATTCATTGTGGTTGGGAAAACGTCACTTTTGTGTCCTATGCGGTGCCTTATTCTGTCTTAAACTAAAGCAGTTTGCTTTTTTATTTTTTATTTTATCGGATATGGATTTCTTAATTTATACGATCTGCTTTTTTTATTTATTTAAATTTATAATTTATTTTTTGTTATTTATATGTATTCTATGTACTTTTTGTCATTGCTAAATTTAGTGAACGGTGTACAATTTGAAACGGTGACAAAGTTGTTTACTTCTTAAACCTTTAAGCATAATTGAGTCAATTTGAGTCTAGTGGATTGAATCAAACAAACATGGTTGATCACAGATTTTAGTTGCCTTTAACAGCCTTTTGTCCCCTCTAGATTCATCATTCTGTTTTATATTTCATCACATTGTGAATTGTTAGTTTCTGCAGCTTTTTTCCCTCTGTACTTATAATTTTGTTTTACATGTCATCATGTTGTGAATTGTAAACTTGTAATTTAAGTCTTTAAAAGCATTTTCCCCCTTTATATTCGTAAACTTGTTTATATGTCATTATATTGCAATTTGTTACCTATTTGAGTATCACTATAAAATAATAGTGCTATATTAGGAAAATAATATTTGATCGTTGCTTAGTGGGAGCTCGAATGCTTTGGAATGCCTAGTGTTTTGACGACTATTGTCATTAGATGGGTGTCACAGAGAGTTCCTTGAAAACTTTTACATCTGATAGTAATTTAGTAAACAAGGTCTTAAGCTCTAAAGGAACCTCTGATTCTTTTGAAGGCCTTCATCCTCCAAAACCCTCGTTGATTTGTCAGCTAAGGAGGAGTTGTTGACTGAGAGATTTTGTTTCGGGGGGTTGAATTGCTTTTCATTCTCCATCTGGGACAGGTTTTTTGTTGGTGACATCCCTAACAGCACCCTGCCTAATAAATAATCTATCATCCACCCCCACTATCCCCCCCCCCCCTCAAAAAAAAAGGGGGGGGGGAAGTAAACAAAAAGAAAGTAAAACTGTAAAAATCTTTTCCTTTCCTTGGAAGTTGCATTCATTTTGTAATAATCTTTGTATTTCAGGTACTTTGACCGTGATGTCAATTGCGTTTTTAAGTTCTTCAGCAAGAGGTATGTGATTGTGGTGATTGAATTCTGATACTGATGCTTATTATGACAAACCAATATGATCATAACTTTAAGCTCCAATTCAGTTATGCGACCTACATGTGTTTGATTTTCCCATTCATTTTAACTGTTCTACACTTCATCTACGTTTTCAACATGTTACTTTTTCATTTTTTGCTTTGTTATTTGAGTCATTCTATTCTTTCTTGGTTAGCTTCCTAAGATTTTGATTGCTAACATGTTTATGCTTTAGAGATTCTCCACTTATTTTTGGCTCTATGGTATTTGGCCAACTGTAACTGGTATATATCCCTATTGTACCTGCTTTTGTTAGTTTGGAGTAGCAAGTGCATGTGTTTGTGTGATTTACATATTCCATATAATATTAATTTGTATGTCTGGTTGCCTCAGGTTCAATATCTCTTTTGAAGAGAACACAGAGGAATGTGATGAGTCCAATTCAGATATGACTGAAAATGGCAGACCCTGCTTTTCTTCCATTGCAAAATCTGCTGGGTCTCTAGACAAAGAACTTGCTGCTAGTGGATTTACAAGAAAAGACCAAGATGATATTGAGAAGGTACCAATGTGCTTAATCTGCAGTGCATTTTGGGTTTATTTTGGTTCAGCTGCTTCTTCTAGGATTCTAGATGTTCAGTTTCCAAATATCAAAAGTTAGGATCTAGTTGAAACAGTGAACAGTCAATTGGGAATCCTCACTGCCTAAAAACCAAAAAGCCCATGTCAGCCTGGGCTTATAGTACTAGTTAATTTAGGAATCGTTTGGTCTAAATCTAATACTTTGCAGCTTGATCATTGTTATTAAACCAGTTTTCTGCTCACACATGAACAGTAACATGCGACCATCCCTTCCTTAAAATCAGTGCTTGTGGGACCCAGCTTCGAGGCTCAATGCTGGGCCTAATTGAAGACTTTTTAACAGCTTGTGGTTGGTGGCTTCCTGATTTTCAGGAAGCTTATCTGCTGCAGATCTGGGTTATTAGTAGACCCCTCATTAATCAAGTTGTTGGGTATGGTTAAGTTGTGGATTAGTTGAATGTCATTATTTCTTCTCTCTAAATCTGTATCAATTTTCTAATTGATATGGCTCGTTCTTTATTCACATTCTTCAGTCTGATCAAGTTACTCTGTTGCTTTCCACTTATGGTGATGCAGTATCAATAGACTAGTTCATCAGTTTTGGTCCAACCCCAAAATGAACCGGCCCGGTGGGGTTTGGTCCAAGTCCAACAAGAGTTGGACTTAATTAAATAAATTATTCCAGTTTTAATTTTAGCCTTTTAATCTTTTTAGTTTTCCTTTAGGAGTGATTTAGAGTTAGAGTTGGAATCTTCATTTCCTTGTTAAAGTTGGTTTCTTAATTTACTAGGATTCCTCTCTTAAATAGCCTGCATCAGGCTGGAATTCCAGATTGGAAACTTATGAATTTATGTTTGTGAGAGTTTATGTGGCTGTGTGAGTGTGAGCACTCTCTTCCCTCTTCCTCTTCTTCCTATTCTTCTAATTCTCCTTCCATGAAAGCCCACCATAGCAGGTCTACCCTACACCTACTCTAATTGGTATCAGAGCTGAAGATTTCCATCCTTGAACCTTCGCCGTCCTCTTTTCTTTCTCTTCCTTCACTGACTTTGTTCTGTGAAATAGCCCTTACAAAAGAAAGTAAAAAAAGATTGTGTAACAGCAGTCCCCATGACTTCCCAAATTCTCTCTTTCTCAATTCATAAATCACTGCAGTTAACCCCATGATTTCCCTCAGCAAAAGTCATCTCTTGGGGATAAGTTTGACTATAGAAAATGATTGAACATACAGTAATTGTTTTTAATACTAGTTCATTAGTTTTATCATAAATTGTTATAAGTAGTGCAAAAGGTGGAGAGTATTCATTAATCTGTTTCAGTGCGCCCTTAGAACAGAAAGTTGGTTAGTCACCTTAAAAAAAGTTCATATCAAGTCCCAGACAAAAATGTATATAAAACGTGCCTGAAATAAGGTTAAGAGGGGAAAGTTTTGTGCGTGTGCATGCGTGTTTCTGTGTTCACCTGAGAAAGAGGGAATACAATTTCAACCTTCTGGTTGTTAGTAGTGCTTTTAATAATAAAATGTCTGGACTGCTGATTGATGTCTCACTGCCCTGAATGGTGTACAACCATTGTCTTGGTGGGTATTCCAGCCATTCTAGGGACGGGGAAGTTACAGAAAAATTTGTGAACCTCAAGGAAAAAGTTCCATTGAACTGTAAATATCTTGAATAGCTGTCACAAAGAGAGATTAGATGCTGGAGTTGAATTAATGGACTTGATACAAAACCCAAGTCTCTTCATTTGCAAGTAGAAGAAGATAAAGTAGTCCAGGTGTCTTAAACAGTACTTTGGCAGTTGGCACTTTACCAAAGCTAGTGGAATCAATGGTTTAATTTAAGTAATGGTTTATTTAATTGCTAGTTTTGTAGTCATGTGCAACTTTAATTGGTTACATGATCTTTTTACTTTAATTGGTTACATGATCTTTTTATTCGCATTGTGATGGACGTCGGCTGAAGGTGGCTTTCATTTTCTTAGTTTAAGCAAGATTATGCCTTTTCACCATTATAAGAAAAAGGAAAACCATGGGGGGCTCACCTTGCTGTTTTGAAAAATTTTCTGCTCTTTCAAGCTGCTGTGACTTGTTTCCTCCTTCAAGAAACTCCATCCAGGCCTCCTCCCTAATTGACCATCATAAGCCCTTTAGTCACTTTCCTCTTTTCAGAATCCCTGAAGAGTAACCCTAATTTGCTGTTACTTCAACTCTGGTGCACTTCCACCATTGCAACTTAACCAAACCTTCCCTGTTGTACTCTCCTCTACATCCACTTGGCATAACCCTTTTATCAAATCTGACCCTAACTCGACCAAAAACCCTGAAGTACCTGTTCATTGCAGATACTGGTTATGGCTTCTAGGTTGTCTCCTTCCAATCTAGAACTACATAGCAACTGTGCCTCCTTGAGCAACTTATAATGAGAGTGACTCTTGCTTTTCTTCTTTCTCATTCCTAATTCCAAATCTTCTCTATCACATGGTTGTTTACACCCCTAGGGTTCATCCAACTCCCACAGCCAATGCTTTTCCCTTTTTTTGTTCAGCCACCCTACTAATTCATCCACAACGGATACCCTTTCAACCTAGTGTGCTTGTCTTATACAAAATCTCCTAAAGTGCCATGTGTACTATGATCCTCTCCAGTGATATCATCTAAGGCTTTGTGGTCATGTGTCTATGGTAGTGAACTGGTCAACATAGATTTAATTTTGTTTGGGAGAGAACATGCAAGAAAGTGTGCTGGCAAGGGAGAGTGCACCCAGATAAAGTTTGGTTAAATATTTTAGTGCATTTCTGTTAATTACTCTTGCTATGTTTCATGTTCATAATTCAATTTCTCTTTGCGACACTACTAACTCTATCTAAATCATGAAAGATTCTGATTCCTGACTACAATTACCCAACATGAGTGACATTTGGTGCTTTCTTCCCAATTTATTTAAGAGTGTTCTTTCATATTTAAATCATCATTGTTCAATTTTCCCTTGGTGTTTCGGTTAATGTATTGACCCTTTATTTTTGGGAGGTGGGGTGTGGTATGGGGGAAGTTGGGACCAGGTGTATTTTTCCCTCATATAGAGGCAGATCTATTGTAAATTTGTAAATAAGCATTATTTGCAATGAGAGCCTCCGTTGATTCAGATTCTGAACCACTCAAAATCTGCCTGAGTCACCTGAACCCCAGAAAGAGTCAAAGAATCAGCATTTCAACTGATCGGCTACTGATTACTTGTCACTCTCTTTCTTTCTTTCTTTTTTTTTTTTTTTTTTTTTTTTGGGGGGGGGTGTGTTAAGGCTTCTTATTACTTGAACCAGGATAATAATTGAATTCGCAGCAGGACTTGGCTCCCACAGGTTGGGAGTGCAACTCAGGATGTTTGATTAATGCTCCCGAGTTCAGTTTCCATAAAGATATTATTTTTGATCCTCCATAATCTATAGCTTTGTAATCTCATGTATGTTAAACTCTCAGTCGCACATGCACCAGTTTGTCTCCATCATAAATGTAAGCTACTCTTGCTTCCCCCCACATCCCTTCTTTCTCTGATCACATAAAGATGAGACCTGGAACCATAAATCCTCTTTAGTTGGCAGTGGTGGTAATTAATCAGGGACCTTCATGATAAATGTTTATCATGAACAGGATCTGTAAATCATGTTTACGTTAGACCTAACATGAAGTCCATTTTCAACTTAAAATGTTATCATGAGCTATATCTAAATCATGTTTATGTTAGAATTAATGCAAAGTCCATTTTGGACTTAGCTGGTTAAGTTCATTAGTGAGATTTCTTTTGTCTGTTTCTGTGAAAGTTTATGAATGGTTGTTGGCCTATGATTTCACATTGTTAAGATATACGTACCTTTCATGAGTTGAGGTTTAGTTGACTGTCTTTTCTGTTGCATATGGGTGTAGATAATTTATCTTGGAAGTTTTTTCACTTCATTGTGTAGGTTTGTGTTTTCCTACAATAGTCTTTTGCATTATCTTTTCTAGGTAATTTCAAGGTAGAAGTGCGATCATAGGACAAATTTGGTTGGTTCTTGTTAGAAAAGGGCAATTTAGGAAGGGATTGATCCATCGAGAGTTAGTACTTTGCGCTAACTCTCGATAGGAAAGGGTTGTAGGAATTAAGAGTTTTATACCAATTGAAATAGGTTTATGCTTTCCTATATAGAATAGACTTGTAAATTAGCCTATATATAGAAAAGTTACTTTGAGGAGTTCTCACAAGATTCATGAGACTCCACAACAAAATCGTGGCTTCCATCCTCTCCTCTCCTCTCCCCCATTCCTCACCTTATTCTTTCTCAAAATAACATGGTATCAGAGCAATATTCTTTGGCATTATCACTACGAAAAGTACGAATAGGAACACCAAATTGAGTACGAATTTCAATAACAAAATTGCAAAATATGTCAAATAATTCTGAACGATTTTTCATTAAATAAAGCCAAGTGACTCTTGAAAAATCATCCACAAATGTAACAAAGTATCTGTAACCTGAAGTAGAACTAACAGGACAGGGTCCCCACACATCAGAATGAACTAGAGACAAAGGGTGGTCTGATCTGGTGTTTATACGAGGAGGAAAACTCACACGATGAAGTTTTCCAAATTGACAAGACTCACAATCCAACTTTGAAAGAGAATGAAAACTTTTATCTACCAATTTTAGGGTTTCCAGAGAGGGATGCCCCAACCGACAATGTATTTGATGGGGGATGGAAATACTAGAACAAGCAGTAGAGGATATCTCCTCGAATAGATACAACCCCCCAGACATACGGCCTCTACCAAGTATCTTCTTCGTCGTAAGATCTTGAAATAAACAATAGCCAGGAAAGAATTTCACCAAACAGTTATTAGTGGAAGTAAATTTTTGAACAGATAATAGGTTAAATGGCAAATTAGGTACGTAAAGAACTGAGGGTAGGGTAATGGATGGAGTGAGTTGAATTGTACCCACTCCTTTAACATTGATATGAGAACCATCAGCAAGTGTAACCAAAGAGGATGATGGAACAAAAGAGGAAAATATACCTGTAGCCCCGGTCATATGATCAGAAGCTCCTGAATCAATGATCCATGGGTGAGATGTGGTTGAAAGGCAACTAGTAGCATTACCTGTCTGAACAAGGGTGGCAGCGGCTGATTGTGGTTGAGTGGCCTGAAACTGAGTGAAACGAATATAATCTTCCTCAGTCATCTTTACAGTCTTACCCTCAGGATGAACTATAGTAGTTGTAGGCGCTGATTCAGAAGTGATAATTGCATTCGCCATGTGTGGGGGCTTCCCATGAAGCTTCCAACAGTATCGTTGAATATGTCCTGGACGACCACAATGATGACAAGTCTTAACTTGTCCTGGACTGTCAGTAGAGTTGTGTGAACCTGGATATTTTCCAGTATTATTTCCTCGAGTTCGTCCTATATTTTGTCCACCAAGGACCTGTCCTCTAGAGGTGCCTCGAGAAACTGTTGCCAAAGCTGAATTTTCTGTAGAGTTATTGGTACTCTCCCTTGCAACACGAAGAACTCTTGAAAATGTGTCGGCTAATGTGGGTACATGATCACTACCAAGAATCGGTGCTGTAACTGCCTCAAACTCCTTTCCAAGACCTCCCAAGAAACCCATAACAGCTAATTGCTCTCTTTGATTTTGCATAATTTTGACATCAAAGGAGATAGGTAGAATAGAGTTTAGTTCTTCATACATTCTTTTAAAATCTGCAAAATATTGGGTAATATCTCTACCTTTTCTATCTACTCGATAAAATTCCTGGGACAATTCGTAGATTCTAGCTAGATTATTCTGACCAGAATACAACACATTCAAATACTCCCATAATTCCTTCATAGTTTGTAAGTGAGTCACCAAATCTATAATGTTATCTGCCAAGGAATTAAACATCTGCCCAAGTATTCGTGCATCCACAATTGCCCAAGCATCATCATCTATGGGTACAGTCTTAGTCAAATGATCTATCTGTCCCCGTCCAGTAAGAACAATTTTAACTATAGCCCTCCATTGGTGGAAATTTGATCCACCCTCCAATTTCTTCTCAGTTAACCGATGAAAGAAAGCTATTGGTTGTAGGTGGATATTCACTGTGAAAGTTAATCCTGATGGTTCGTTAGCTCGCCTGAAAGCTCGTCTCGTTGCCAAGGGCTATGCTCAAGTTTATGGCATAGATTATGTTGATACTTTTTCGCCTGTTGCCAAGCTTACTTCCATCCGTATTTTAATCTCTCTTGCCGCTACATACAAGTGGCCCTTGTTTCAGTTGGATGTGAAGAATGCCTTCCTTCATGGAGATCTACATGAAGAAGTGTATATGGAGCAACCACCGGGTTTGTTGCTCAGGGGGGAGAAGAATAAGGTTTGTCGCCTCCGCAAATCATTATATGGTCTCAAGCAGTCACCTCGAGCATGGTTTGGACGCTTTACTACTGTTGTAATAGAATTTAGGATGACTCGTTGTGAAAGTGATCACTCTATATTCTTTAAAAACTCTGATGCAGGCAAGATCTTTCTTGTAGTTTATGTTGATGATATTGTCATTACAGGAGATGACACTTCAGGAATTGATAGGTTAAAGACCTACTTACAAGAGAAATTTCAGACCAAAGACTTGGGCAAGTTAAAGTATTTTCTAGGAGTTGAAGTTGCCCAATCAACAAAGGGCATCTTCTTATCTCAACGGAAGTATGTACTGGATTTACTTTCTGAAACAGGAATGTTGGGATCAAAACCTATAGACACTCCCATGGAATGTAACTTAAAGTTAATGCCAGAAGATGGAACCCTTCTTGATGATCCAGAGAAGTACAGAAGGCTTGTTGGGAAGCTGAATTATTTGACTGTGACTAGACCTGACATTGCCTTTCCTGTCAGTGTTGTGAGCCAATTTTTGTCTGCCCCACGAACATCACATTGGGATGCAGTTATACGAATTCTGAGGTATCTTAAGAAAGCACCAGGACACAGGCTTCTTTACACTAATCATGGACTTAAAAATGTAGAAGGATTCTCTGATGCTGATTGGGCTGGATCACCTATTGATAGAAGATCGACTACAGGCTCTGCACATTCATTGGAGGAAATCTTGTATCATGGAAGAGTAAGAAACAAACTGTGGTAGCAAGATCAAGCGCAGAATCTGAGTATCGTGCTATGGCACAGGTAACATGCGAGATGGTATGGATAAAACAATTACTCCAGGAATTAGGAATTATTGATGACACACCAATGAAGTTATGGTGTGATAATCAAGCTGCGGTTCATATAGCATCAAATCCAGTCTTTCATGAACGTACCAAGCATATTGAAGTAGATTGCCACTTTGTTCGTGAGAAGTTACTGCAAGGCATAATATCCCTCAAGCATGTGAGGACTGGAGAACAACTTGCAGATTTGTTCACCAAAGCTCTAGGGAATACAAGGGTTACCTATATTTGTAACAAGCTGGGCATGAGTAATATATATGCTCCAGCTTGAGGGGGAGTGTTAGAAAAGGGCAATTTAGGAAGGGATTGATCCATCGAGAGTTAGTACTTTGCGCTAACTCTCGATAGGAAAGGGTTGTAGGAATTAAGAGTTTTATACCAATTGAAATAGGTTTATGCTTTCCTATATAGAATAGACTTGTAAATTAGCCTATATATAGAAAAGTTACTTTGAGGAGTTCTCACAAGATTCATGAGACTCCACAACAAAATCGTGGCTTCCATCCTCTCCTCTCCTCTCCCCCATTCCTCACCTTATTCTTTCTCAAAATAACAGTTCTTATGAATTAGCAGTGCTTTGCCTATTCAACAACAAGAACGAGCCTTATCCCAACTAAATGGGATTGGATTCAGGGATCCTTGCCTTCCAATCAGCTCTATTTGAGGCTATACTAGGTACAAGGTTTAAGCAATGCATATCATTTCCCACGACTTCTCCTAAGGTTATCTTAGGTCTACCCTGGCTCTTCTAGTTCCTTCAATCTGAATTAAATCACTTCTTCGTATGACATGTTTGTCAAGGCGACAAGGCGAAACCACAGCGCTTTAAATTGAAAATGGGCCAAGGCGACCAGATGGCTGCCTAGGCGGACATTTTGACAACCTTGCCGTATAAGGGAATTTAAAGGCTTGTGTTGAACGGTTCGTCCTACCTGAATCAACTTTCTCGTAGCTTATCCTTTATCGAGCTACTCTCATACCAGCTCTAATATGATTGTTCTTTACATTGTCTTTCCTAGTTTTTCCACTCTATCCATCTTAGCATCATCAATTCTACTATGTTGAGTTAGTTTATATGATGTTTCTTAACAGTCCAATACTTTGCCCATATATCATAGCTGGTTGTGTGATGGTCCTATAAAGTTTGCCTTTGAGTTCTAAAGGAAAATATTGATCACACAAGACCTTGGATGCATCTCTCCACTATGTCCACCCTATCTTAATTCTTTGGAAAACACCATCCTCTCTATCGTCTAAAATAACCGTTTTGTGGAATCTCCTTCTCATCAAGTTTTATCGCCTCATCATGCATCCGATTGTGACTGAAGTTGTACACTAGATATTCCGTCTTCGTTCTACTTAATTTAAAGCCTTTTGATTTGAAAGTTGCTTTCCATGATTCTAACTTTGTATTAGTCCCTACATGTGTCTCATCTACCAACATAATAATATCATTGGCAAAAGGCATTCACCAAGGAATGTCTTTGTTGAATCATCCATATTAAGTGCAAATAAATATGGGCTTAAAGCTGATGTTTGATGTTGCCCAACTATATTTGAGAATTCATCACTTTGACCCTCATTTTCGTTCTTACATTTGTCAGTGAACTATCATACATATATTTTATTGTATCCACATATTTATTTGCAACATTTGTTTTCTCTAGCACTTACCAAATTAACGCTGTAGAGATTATCATAAATTTTCCTAGCTCAATAGACCATATGAAGGTCTTTCTTACACTCTTTGTACCTTTCCATAATTCTCCTAATTAGGTAAATAGGTTCCATTTTAGGTCTTCCAGTATAATACCAAATTGGCTCTCCGTAATAGTGGTTTTTTTGTCTTGAATGGGTTTCAATTACTTTATCCCATAATTTCATAGGATGACTACAGGACTTTGCTTATTAAATTTATAAACCAATGAAGAACCTGTAGTTTGGGTATTTTATCAGTGGTTGATGAGCCCCAAGTCATCTCCTAATCTGACCTCTGACCTTATCCTAGAGAAGTGTTGTGTGTTGGTTTTTTCCCTCCAATAACTTTCACTCCAATGGACATCTGGTTTTAAATATCTTCGGAATTTTGGTTGTTGGGATATTAACGAAAGCAAAAAATTGGCATGGGCTGAGAATGGTACCAACTGACGGTCCATTTGCTTTGGGTAGTTGACAAAACTTGTTGAATATATATCTTTTTGTTATAGTGGGCGTATCCTCTCTTCCTTTTTTGGGCGATAGGCACCTTGCTCATCAAATTTCTAATACGTTCTACTTTGATCTTTTACTGTAAAGTAGTTTGAAATCTCATTTCCTCTTCTTTTCACTAGAATGTATAAGATAATTTCATAAACAGTGTTTTCCTGTTGCTTTCTGATGTCACTAAATTTTGCAGTTCATAGAATGTGGAAGTGAGAAGGATTCTGGTTCTGATTCTGATGACACTGAAAATTCAAATGGAGGAAGTCTCCCGGATGATTGTGGAGCTAACCACAGCAAGTTGGAATTGTTGCAGCTAGTGGATCTGGTTAGTACTTCTCCTTCTCTCTCCTTTTTTACTTCCCCCTCCTTCAATTGCAACCTGGATCAGTACATAATGAAGACAAAAGATAATAACTAGGACTTCTTTTCATCTTTTGTTTGTTCCCCCCCCCCCCCTTCTGCACATGAAGGAACATAAAAGGATAAGAATAATAGATTTAAGAAGAAGAAGATAGAAGGGGGGGGGGGCGGGTTAAGGGATTGGCTATCTTAGCCTTGGCCTCCGCAGCTGTCTCAACTGCTGAACATGGATTGTACTCCCTAGCAGTATTAGGCCAATCAATACAGGAAACTCCTGGTTTAATCTTCTATTGCAATGAAGGGGTCTATGTATAGCTTGTAAAGCTTTACAATGAATGAAAACTTTTTAAACTGAGAACATAAACTATTGACCTAATAACTAGTGACAATAGAAACTAACTCAAATTAGGTACATACTAGGCTTATAATTCATCCACATACATAAATAACTAAATATAAACTACTAGAATGTAACCCAACTAAGCTTCTAAATCTTCATGTATTTTGATCTTAGAATCCATGTATGTTTTGGGAATATTCCCACAGCCTTGCTGGGCTGGTTTGGGGGCTTATTTCTATGGGTATATATGGGCTTCAGTCTACATTAACCCCCTCCCCAATCTCCCCCCCCCAAAAAAAAAAAAAAAAAAAAAAAAAAAAGAAAGAAAGAAAAGAAAAAAAACCCAAAAGCTACTAATTTTAGTGGTATGACGACCTACACATTGGCTTTGGATAGTAGAAAGAGAACAAAAGGACCAGGATAAGGAGGCCGTGGATTTATCTTCTTTTAATTTAGTTGATGTATGTTAAATGGAGCTTGTCATGTTAAGATTCCAAATATAACTTCTCATTAATCTTGCACAAATTGAGACAAATCCCTTGGTGTGTGTGTGTGTGTGTGTGTTTTTATTTATTTATTATTATTAATTACTTCTGTCTTCATTGAGGAGCCCTAGAATTTCAAAATTATACTGCTATCTGAATAAAATTTTGTTCTGGACGTTTACCAGCCACCAATGTGGTCATTCACTAAAGGCTTTATCCCATACATGAGTCTTATTCTCTCATTTCCCTGGAGATTTTCTGCTCAACTAAAAATAAACTTTTTCATGACAATTTCAATCCAAGCCCTTTGGCCATATCCGCCCCTTTGATAGCTGCACTGTTGCTCCATATCATACTTTCTAGCCATTCAGTCATCGATCTCGAATGCTTGTTCATTACTGAGCATCAGAAACCAACCATTGGTGGTATTACATCACATGGTTATTGATTTGTTATCTAAGAATGAATCTGTTTTGGGGCCATGCTTCGAATATTCAGATACTGGTAGGTTTAGATGTTCAAGCTCCTACTCTTTTAACGTCTTACACCTCAAATGGTGTCTGTTAGAATAGACACTTTAGTTTTTGGGTTCTAGTCAAGGATAGTCTAGGTATTCTGCTTATCTGCTTGGTTCTTATTTCTCTAGTGTCACTTGAGTCATTATATATATTGAATAGAGTGGGAGCTCCAACACTAGTGTAGAACTCCGAAGGTCACACAAGCACACAGATTCTCATATATCTTCTTCTTCCTCTTCCTCTTCTTTACTCTTTCTGGTGATGTCTGTTGGTAGTTATTTATCCTTGGACTTTGTCTTTGCATCTCAATCATATATGTATGTGTGTGTGTGTGTGTGTGTGTGTGTGTGTGTGTGTGTGTGTATATGTGGGTTAGTATTGTCACAAATATAATATCTAAACCAGGAAATATTCAGATAGATTAAAAGGAATAATGTTCAGAAGAAACTGTAGTGGATAGTTACACCAACCCCAGACCTTATCTAAGAACTTACATCTGGAATCGCTCTTTCTCAACATATGATGGAAGATACAGGGTACTCAAAACATGGTGTAGAAGTTGGTTATGACAAGTAAAGACAAAGAAAGCCTCCTTAAGTGTGACAGGCTAACATCAACAAAAAAGCCCAATCCAAAAATGAGCCAGAATAACTACTTTGTTGCTACATTTAACTTCTCAGTTTTTTGATAACAAATTTAGTTTGAGCTAAAGTAAAAGGAAGGCCATTAATTAACCAATGACAGTAATTCAAACTTCAGCATTACCCAGCTTTGATGGAACACTAGCATCATGTTTAAGTAGGGAACAATAAGGAGAACCAGTGACATATGTGAACTTCGGACCAGGCTAAACCTCTTAGAGAACCTAACTAAGACCTGGGCCCAAATTGAGATTTGACCTGGGCTAAACCTCTTCTTCTTCCTCCTCTTTACTCTTTCTTATGGTGTCTATGGATAGTTATTTATCCTTGGACTTTGTCTTTGTGTCTCAATCCTGTATTGTATGTAAGTATGTGTGTGTGTGTGTGTATGTATTTGTCTGATTCTCACTGTGCAGTTAATTTGTCCTTTGTGTTCTTTTGATGTGACAGAAGTACTTTATTTTTTTATGTGGCCTAGGAAGAGGATGACATAGATGAAAATCTGCGCTCTTCTGAAGCAGTCAACTGCAATGAACCTGAAACTTCAGAAGCAGATGAGAAGGTATGCCCATTGAGAGTCTTGTTACTTCCACTTAAAATATTCCCTGCTTTCTTTAAAGTTGACCTACATATGTTTGGAACATTTGTGGCTCGATTATAGTTGGCCTACTTTCATCTAAATAATTATGCAATTGTTACAGTAGTTATAACTATTTTATTCCAAGGTTGTCAAGGCGCCAAGGCGACCAAAGTTATTGGGTCAAAATTTTTCAATACTACTACTTTTAAATTACTTTTTAATACAAGTACTTTCTATAATAAGTTAAAAAACATTTACCAGTCACATTCATCCAAAAATGAAAGCATTCAAGAATCATAATTATGAAAAATTATCCAAAAAAAATAACATAAACATAAGTTTATCTCATCAAAGCATCATAACAATGACTATGTATTAATAGAGCGAACATGATAAATTAATAGATCTCTTTATTCCAATTTCCAAGTCATTGTCCATTAAATGATTAATTGATTCTTGATGTTGAGTATGGCTCATGTTGAGTATGGTAAATCAGAACTATAATTTCTCAAAGCAATATCAAACAAAGTTGAGACTTATGGAAAGGTATAGAGAGTGTAGGAAAGACCTTCGTATGGTATTTATTGACCTAGAAAAAGCTTATGATATAGTTCCTAGAGCCTTAAATTCGACAAGTACTAAAGAAGAGAAGTGTTACAAGTAAATATGTAGACATAGTTAAGGATATGTATGATGGTATAGTGACAAGTGTAAGAATCGTGCGGGGACAAAGTAATGAATTTCCAATTACAGTTGGACTACATCAAGGATCAATTTTAAGCCCTTATCTATTTGCACTTGTAATGGATGAATTAACAAAGACATTCCAGATGAGGTCCCTTGGTGTTAGTTTTTTCCTGATGATATCGTGTTGATAGATGACACTCAGGTGGGGATTAAAACCAAGTTAGAATCACGGAGAGTAGCTTTGGAATCAAGCGGCTTTAAACTAAGTAGAACAAAGACAGAATATCTAGTTTGTAACTTTAGTTATGATAGGGTAGACGATGAGGTGGTGAAACTTGATGATAAGAGATTCCTCAGAGTGATTGTTTTAGGTACCTAGGTTCAATCATAAATGAAAGAGGTAAGACCACCAAGCTCTCTGCATTAGCTGAACGGTAAGACCTATATGATGGTGGGTCCTCCGTGCTATATCCATGCTATGTCCCATTCCATTTCCTCGAATATGTTGATGAAACATTTTTGCTTCGAGATGCAGCTCCACTGTGGTCTGAATCCTGTATTGCATTGGTCAACTGACTCTCACTTGTGAGTCTTGGTGGTTGTCCTCCCCCTCCCTGACTCTCATGTATTGTTGGTGGTGGTGGTGGTCTATCCCTAAGATTAGCTGAATCTTGATCATGAGGCCTGACACCGTCCTCATCTCCTCCATCATCATCATCATCATCATCCTCTGGGGATGCTTGAGTTGTATCATCCTGGGGTTGGACCAAGCAATTAAATCCTCACTTTAGTTTGATGCTCTAGGGTGTGGCACGAAGGACGGGCAGGCCCTGTATGTGCACTCCCCTCTTGGGCCATGAAGTCTGCCTTATCAGCCTCCATCTCCTCTACAATCTTTCTACTAGAATAACTTCTCTCCTCATCCAACAAAGGTTCTCCATTGTCCCTGATCTAGTCAACTACTGAGTTATCATCATCATCCATCTCAAATATGTCAGCCAACTCAATCGTGTTACTCTCTCTGTCCATCTCCTGTCTAATATGATCCTCCCTCAGTCTCATATTATAGTGTAGGTAGACAAGTTCTTCTGGATGCTTCACACCCAATCAATTGTGCCTCTTTGAGTGGATGAGGCTGAATGTATTCCAATTTCGTTCACATCTAGTGGCAGAACATGTTTGGGAGAGCACTTTGCATGCAATTGTACTCAAGTGGAGTGAGTCACAACCAAATTGCCACCACCATTTAGCTGCAGCAAATGTAGACTCTAAGCCATTTCAATAATCAGTACTTAAGTTTAAGTAATTAACTGAAAGATATAATATAAGCAATTAAATATATGATGAATTAACTTACCCCCATGGGCAAATTCCCATCCTGATATGGCCACGGAACGACCGGAACTTCCAGTGGCATCCCTAAATGCCTTTGTCTATCTAATAAATATATAAAGAAGGGGGAAAAAAAAAAAAACTATGTTAATACTTAATAACTTAGTATAAAACTACGAACTGTAAATATCAAATCACAATCTAACTTTCATAAGGATGATTGCTGTTTAGATGGATCCGGTTCCAACCTCTCCACTACAGTTTGGGCGGCATCTATCAAATCTTGCCTCATCCAAACATGTCTTGGTAATGGTACTTGGGATTTAGATAGTATACTGTGTGAAAAAAAGCAAAAATAAGAGGGAATAATCAATACTTAATAGTGTGATAATATAATAAAAATTAAATTGATTAGTAGACTTAATAACTCACCAGCCTTATGTAGTGGATGCTACAACATAGACTCCCATCTAATTTGGATGATGTTGAGGATTTTTTTTATTGCCCTGTGGGTAGACCTGAGCAACTTGCTGCTTCATCCTATTAATTGCAGCCCATATGTGTGGTAGAGTAGGTTTTCTCTACTGATTTACCATCCTCAACACATGCACCACAGACTAAAGCATCTTCACCACTATCCTCACATTCTTTCAGAAAGTGTCCTCGAATATGGTCAATTGTCCTCTTCTTCCTCCTACGGATGAAGAACCCTCCTAGTTAAACCACTGCTCTGATGCAAACATGCTCTTAAGGCCAGTCTTCTTACCCTCAAAGCTCTGCAGTGCTATCCAATCGGTGGAAAATTTGGTTATGCCTGGCCTCACTAAGTCACCTTGACACTTGTCCCTCATCATCGTTAATGCATAGGTGTGCTTATAGATGAAGGTGTTAACTTGTCGGGTTTGCTCTGGAGTTTCGTTTCGATTTGCAAAAGTGCAGAAATTTCAACCATTTCAATCAAAATTTAGTCCATGCTGATTGATACCCACCAAGATGTACGCTTGTGTTGGCTAGGGTTTTTTTATTTTATTTTTATTTTTTTATATCTCGATTTTTTGAGGGACCAAGATCTCTATCAAGTCCTAGATCTCAAACCATGCCAACAAAAAAAAAGTGAAATGAGGGAAGATTTGACCTGGGGTGTAGTAGGATTAATTGTAAAACAATTTGGACTCTCGATTTTCTGCTATAAAGCCATGTGCATGAGGGTCTAGCCAGCCCAGGGTTTGCAGCCTTAGAAACTGTTTCTGACTTGAAACTACAACCGATATATCACAAATGAGCAACCTTACCATTGCACTAAGGCCCCCCACACATTTACTAAATTTCCCAATATGCCAATGTAGGCCTGGTTTTCCTTGGCCCTAGGCTTACAAACAGGGTCCAGTTTGACCAGCCAGGCAGTGCCTCAATCAGGAGGTTAAAGAGAAGTTTGCCTTTTAGACAGACTTCATGCAAAGTTAGTTCACTTTAAAAATTATGCGTGGAATCTCCTCAGGGTTTTTTTTTTTTGGGGGGGGGGGGGTAAGGCGTGATTTGGGGGGAGGGGGTCTGTGGAGTGCAAAGAAAGTGGATTTTGGCAGGAAGGAATTTGTGGAGTACAAAGAAAGTGTATGTCAACTTTGTGGTTGCATAAGCCCATAATGTCTGTTGAACAAATGATGGTTCATCTCCAGTACATTTCCATGCACTATTCTCAGAGTTCATTGAACTAAAGAGTGATTCATTTCTCATTTCCTGGTTTGTTTCCAATATTCCATGTACTATTCTTTAGACTTCTATTGAAATAACAACATTTTCATTCCATAGTATGTTTTAATGTACCATTCTTCTCTATGGTGTTCCTTTATGAGCAAAAAATTTCATGCGTGAATCATTTTCAATTCATTGATCTCAATGTCATTTTCATTTGTACTGTATCACATTTATTATATTAGTATTGACTGGTTTCAGTAGATATCCTGGCTGCTGATAGAGAGATTTCTTGACAGTTATTGGGTTGTAGGGGATGCATTTTCTCCATATCTTGACAGTTGTTGAGCAGGAAAAGAAAAGAATAATAAGATGAAGTTAAATAACTTAGTGGTATACTTCAACAATGTAATTTTTAATTCTGGTAGAAGGATAAAGCTAAACAAATAGACAAAAGATGGTATGAAATCAGAAACATCAGTGCTTAAAAAATTTCCAACAAAAAGTTGATTTCACATTTCAACTCCTCGAATTGCCTCAAACATGGATGCTTGTCATGTCGCGGTGATCCGAGGCATTGGAGAGGGTGAAAAGTAGTTTATCAACTCCCCTGGACGCTTTGACAACTGAACAAACCTGTGTGAAATTGACACAATCTATTATGCGGCCAAACATTAAACACGAATGAACTCTTTAACTCCTTACGGCACCACAATTGTAATGCTCTGTGGAAAGTTTGCTGTCAGGGCTGCTGTTTCTTCAATTTAGTTTCTTTCAAAGTGCAGGCATTTACAAGTGCACACATTTACCAGACAAATTAAGTGAGACCAAATCAGAAGCACATCTTCAAAAAATTTTAAGTCAAGGTCTATGGTGGCAGAGAAAAAAGATATTTTATCATACACTGTCAGCAAACTGTTCAAGTTTTGTAGAATAAATGAGAAATGAGAAATGAGAAATGAAAATTTACAAAGAGAAAAGGGGATGAGGTTTTAGGACTTCCATTCTTCACTTCTTATATTTGAGGCTTGGGGGATCGGCATTGGGATTGGGGCAAAGAGGCTAAATATTGGCTACCTATGTGCCAGATTTTAGGCTGTTAAGGTGAAGTAACAAGGAGGGAGACGTGCTTACCCTTGCCCTCCCCTCATTTAAGCATATTGGCAGCATTAAAAATCCCATCAGAAAAATTGCTAACTATTGGCGTGTGGTTTTTGAGTGTTGGAGACATGGCTTCCACTTTCAGTAACGCCACGGTTGAAAATATAAATATGCCAATACATCCCTGCTGGTTATAGTTAATACTAAAAGCAGGGGTAGGTCTGAATCTCCCTACTTTGATTGAGCTAATTGATTCGAGTTCAAAAACGAGGCAGTGTGAGGGCTTTTTCCATCTTTGAACTCTTAGTTGGACCAAGCAGCAGATTTCCACTTTCTTAAGAAGTTAGTTGATAGAAGATAGAAAGAGTCTTCAGCTGAAGACCATGGAACCAACCTTTGTTCCTTGAATTGGTATTAGATCTGAAAGGAAATTTGTTTCTGGACTATTGATTATAAAGGACCCTGCTGAATCTTGTTTCCATTGATCACCAATGTTAGAATTGCTACCCTGCTCATTTTCTTTAAAAAATAATTGTTGATTTGCTGATTTAAAAAGAGAGGTTGGACCTGCATGGATTATGGACGAGCATTAACACATTGGTTTTTTGATGTTCTTTTACTTCAGACGGCATAAATTACAGTGTGTCCAATGTGTACCATGCAGATTTCCATACCATCTGATGTTAGGCTAAAATTAAGAGTGGCTTAGCCCCATTTAATCCACAAATCAGAGAATTAGAAACAGGAAAAGAAATTAGGACGTAGTGGTTTATGGATGAATATCAAGTGGAGGGGATGGCAGATAGGATGTTTCAACCAATTAAATTCAGTTGCTGACCTGTTTCGAGTGGAGCAGCAGCAGCAACTTAGGAAGTAACAGAAGATTTTGAACAAGAGAAAAAGAGAAGGATGGATGGATTTAGCCTCATCAGCAAGGCTCCTCCCAAGTCTAAGATTTAGCAGTCAACAAGAAGGTTCCTAGACCCTAGGTGCTTAGCTCTCATAGAAAGCCTTCTTATCACTTAATGTGGACAAGAGAACAGTAGCTGTAAAGCAAAGCTTCATAACTTATACATTATTCTGGCCTGTACATAAGATTGCATATTTATAGAGCAAAGGGTTGCTCAACAAAAGTAGGAACTCTTTATTACTCAAATGGAAACTAGACTTCACTAAGTTATGTAGATAATATTTTCAGCAATAACAGGATAGGAACTTGCTAAAATAAAAATAAAAAACTATTAGGCTTTATAATTCAGCCGCATGTATGAATAACTAGAATGGAAACATTGATGTAGAACCTAAGAATGACATAAATATAGTAAATAAGATCTTTAGACTTCCAAAAGGTCTTCACTTGATCTGGTCTTGGGACCCAAAAGAGACTGTGATGTAAGTCTAACCCTCAAGGGCCAGCCTTCAGGATCATTTAGGGTGAATTCAGCAGTAAATTAGGGCTTTAGACACCTGCAATTATGTCTTCTAGGGCAATTCAGAGGTGCACAGCAGCTGATTTGTGCTAGTTACCCCCTGCGGCTAGGGTTTTTAAAGGTCTAGGGGGGGTTTTTGGGTTGATGGGGAAGTAGAATGGGGTTCGGCTAGTAGGTTTAGGGTTAGGGTTTCAATAAATTAAGTCTGAATTATGTTATAAAATATCCAGACTTAATTCCAAAATTGGGTTTCTAGGGGATGGTCTAGGTTAGAGTTGAGTGTTAAGGTTGGTGAGAGGGTCAGGTATCCTGGATGGAATGGGTTTTGGATGAATGGTTGAGAAGTAGATAATTGAAGTTTTAGGATTTTTTGTGGAGAAGATGAAGAGCAGAATTTAGGGTTTAGGTGAAGGGGGTGGGGAATGGGGATTGAGTGTGAGTGAAGGGAAGAGGAAGGTGGTCCTAAGTGGGTAAGGAAGTTGGGTGTTTTTTTTTTTTTTTTTGGGGGGGGGGGGGGGGGGGGGTTAGAAGATACAGAAGAACAAGGATTTTGGGAGGGTTGGGAAAATTCTGGGTTTCCCATGCTGCTGCAAGGAGGAGAAGAAGAAGAAGAAGAAGTAGAAAAGAGAGGGGCTGGGGAATGAAAAGGAATGTGGAAAGGCTGCCACATGGATTGGGGGAAAGGGGATGGGATTGCAAAAGGGATGGGGGCTGGAAATTGCAGAAATTAGGGTTGGGAATGGGGAAAAGGGGCTTTGGATGTGAGAAGTGGGGGCTGGGCTAGGGGCCCGGAGGGTACTTGCTTTAGACGAGGCTGATTAACAAAAGTTGCAGTGGACATAGAACTCAAAAGTGCCACAGGATGTCTTCTCTGGAACTCCACACATGTGATATCCCTCAATCACAAATTTTTCATCTTGCCTTGTTTGCATGTGAATGGCTTATTTATAGCCTCTACAATTAAGTATTTCCTAATAGGACTCAGCAAACAACGAGTTCTGTTTGGAAGAGAACTCATACTCGCACTATTACTCAATTAGAAATTAGGAAACTAATTCGAGAATGAATTCTATTATAAGGACTTCTAAATAAAAATAACTGCAGGAACTCCTTAACATAAGAAAGAATCCATTTTGCAAGACGACTCCAACTTGACTCTCCTG
This sequence comes from Hakea prostrata, assembly GCF_041222555.1. NCBI lineage: Eukaryota > Viridiplantae > Streptophyta > Magnoliopsida > Proteales > Proteaceae > Hakea > Hakea prostrata. The sequence continues at coordinate 433,015 of NC_142610.1, read as the reverse complement.
CTTGGACTGGGACTCTAAACGAGGACTCAAATAACAGGGTAAAAGTAGTTTTGGACTCCTAAAATTATGCTGCATCTAACCAGACTAATTGGGACTCAAAAGGGATGGTCAAAACAACCAAATTGCCCCCCCCCCCCCAATATGGTTTGGCTTTTCTGTTGGTTTTGGGCTGCAATCCTCCTGGGCTTTCAGTTCTTGGGGCTTCTCTTGAGGGGGGGGGGGTCCTTTTGGTTACATCAGACTGACACCGTTCGTGTAAATAGTGTTTGGCCTCTTTTTGGTACTCCCATAAGACCAGCTGGGCTAGATCCTATTGAATCTGGTTTAGTTCTGCCAAGGTTCTACATCACTATCACCTCCAAAATCTCCTACCGAGCACCTCCTCTTCCTTTAGAAACAAATATGGTCTTCTGGGTAAATGGTATTAGATTCAGATGTGCTGTTGTCTCCAAGTAGCGAAGCTCTGCTAATTCTCTGCTTCTCTTCCTTACGGCTGTTAGGATGGGAGGAATTCTGAGAAGGGCTTAGAATTGTAGTGAGGGAGAACAAAAGGGAAGAACACATACGCCCAACTGTCTTTGGCAAGCAAACAATGGCAGTTTAAAATTTTTAAGGCTGTGTTCTATGTATTAAATTGAATATATTGAGAAGACTAATATAGAAATAGATACTGTTCTTAGGGGAGATTACTCAAAGAAAAGCTGACAAACTAAGCCAAATCTGAAAAACGAAATTACCCAAGTAATCCCAATAAAACCTACTGATTCAAATAAGATAGAATATATCAAAACATTGCATCCAAGTATCCTACCAGCCCTTTCCAGACCTGAAAGCCAGCTTAGGACCAGTCCTTGGTTTGGGCCTCCAAAGTTTGTCACAGTGGTATACTCAGGCACAGGCAACGACCATCAGTCCCACCATCTCCCCGACCTTGCGGAGCGCCTCTCCCCCCTCTCTCTTGCTTTTTCTTCCCTTTTTCTCTTGCTACTTCCTCTCAACCCACCCCCCCCCCCAAAAAAAAAAAAAAAAAAAAAAAAAAAACCCTCCCCAATGAAATAAAATAAATAAATAAATAATTTATGAACTTCTAAATATTGGAAGGAGCTGGAACGAGCAAGAAGTCGACCATCCTTAACCATGTCTAAGTCCAAAAAACTTTTCTGCAATAAATCCTTGTAGAGTTCTGAACCCTAGACAATTCAATTTCTTTCCTATGAAATTTGTTTTGCATATTAAGGGGGTGGGGGTGCTGGATAAGATAAAGACAAAATCAGTCTTTACTTGTCTAATTTTTCTTCCTTAGCCCTGTACTAGATTAGAATATGAAAGGGGAAAACATCACCATCCATGAACACAAGTATGGGGGATAACAATTTCCATCTAGCCTTCGTTGTCATGGTATTGATTAACAGGGTTTTCACCACCTTGACTTATCAGGCTTATGTGGTGAGGAAGAAAATCTATAAAATTCTGTCATACATCATTTTGGAAGGAGCCATTTCTTGCACATCATTTGGCTCAGACTTCCACAAACTCCTTTTGGTTATTTTCTTTTCCTTCTTTCTTTCTTTCTTTCTTTTTATTTCTTCCTTTTTTTTTCTTTTTTTCTTTTGGGGGGGGGGGGGAGAGTTGGTTTGGAGCAGGCAATTTTTATATATTGGGGATGGGGCAGAATGGAAGCCACAGTCTCTTCACTAAGAGGTATTTGTCTTACCAATAGAGCAACCCCACGATGGTAGCCCCTTTCTTTTATGAACCCTACAACTTGTTCCCCCCGACCTTTCTTTGTACCCTGATCTTCCAGCTTCTGTGTCCCAGGTGATTAATTGCCCCTCAAGTTTTCTTCCTGACTTTCCTCTGTTTCTTTCTTATCCCCTATTGCATCCTATGCTCTCTGCTTGGTTCGGCTTGGCGTCTCCCTCTTCCCCACTGCATGTGATGTGGGTTTTGAGGTTAGTTGGCCAGAGATGGAGAGGAAGAAGTATTAATAAACATAATATGTATGGGCAAATTCGAAAATAGGAAGAGAATGAAAACGTATATATGAAAGTTGAGATATCCCAATATAATGCGCATGAAGCACAGCATACCCTTATATGAGACGAGATATATTGGGTGTTATTTACCCAATAGTTATTTACAATAGAGCAATTGGATGAATTAAATGAAATGGGATGAAGATGGATAGAAGCAAACTGTTCTACTCTGCCTTCCAACTCTCACACCCCCACACCTCCAGTTCTGCCACCTTTCGTTTCAGTCATGCATACTCATGATTTGGTCTAGTATTACAAAGAATTGCCAAGTGAAAACACTTAGTTATAGCTAGAGATGAAAGGGGCCACTCATAACTCAGATAGAGCTCAGGGAAGTGAAGGCATGGGTATTGATGGATGGAGTGAGTCACATTTGTTGCATAAACCCAAAGAGAAAAAAATATATAGGGTGATGGGACACATCCTTCTGAACAATGTGATGCTTTTTTACCCTTCCATGGGGAAGAGAAATTTTTTATTTGTGACTTTGACATATTGCTTTGTCTTTTGACTACATAATACCTCTCTTCCCCTACCCCATTGCATCAAAGATGCCCATTAACTGTTGCATTGTCCATGCACTAACATTCCTTTTGTTTCAGGAGGATGATGAGAACCTCAATGAAAATGATGCTGAATTGATGAAGCGCTTGAACAAGCAGAGGCGGCGAGCAATAGCTGCAGCTCATGGGGGCCGTAGGGCCATTACCTCCAGAAATTCTTACAAGGATAAGGGGGGTAAGAGTTCGCAAAATTCGAAGATCCAGAATCAATTGAGTGGTTGGTGATGGACAATGCGAGAACATTTAGTGCTAGTTTTCCTTTTGAGTGCTCATAGCAGGGTCGGTCTTCCATCAGTTCCATTTGGCAGATAGTAGGGGCTAGGATTGTTCAGAAAATGTTTGGTCAGAATGATCAGAGGTTATGAACTTTTCAGTCTCATCCTGTTGTTGAATTTTTGATGGTTGACAATAAGAGATGAGGTATATAATATTATTTGGATTTGGATAACAGTTTCACTGTTGTAAGTAGTATGGCTATTGTTAAAATTGGTGTAGTATTATTAAAGTCTTTTGATCTAGGAATTGTATGAAAAGTGAGGGCCCAAGAGCATGATGTTAGAGGAGACAAGATCTCTATGGGGACACAGGTCGAACATGGCTCAGCCGCACTCTGTATATCTCCAACAACAGGAAAAATATACATGAAAGAATTAGCAATTATTAAATCCGAATGAAATCCACATTTGATTAGGATCATCATTACCAGTTTCACACCTTTTCCCTTCTTTTTTCCCTTGTAGGGTTTGTTCGCAGTTTGCTTATTCCATCTTTGCAAATTGCCTAATATATTGGGAATAGATTGGTAGAATTTTTATTTATTTATTTATCTACTTAACTTTTTACGTTCATTGGTTTATTTGTTATGTAAATTTAAAATATAAGAAATTCTTCAATATTAGAAAAAAATTATAATTACAAGCATAATTCAGATATTTTGATTAGGATCATTGGATTGAAATTTATATGTCGTCTTAATGTATCATTTACTTCTTGTATCATCATCCAGGCGAGCTTGCGCGCACCTCAATTACATCCTTAGGGATGAGCTTTGTCATCCACAAGGGTCGAACCCAGGATCTCTTCACTAAGAAATATGAATCTTACCACTCTACCAACCCTGTGTTGACAATAAATGTATCGTTTATTGGTTCTTCTGGATATCACAAGAGAGGCTTTCTTTGATTCCTTTGATTAAAAATGTCCTAAGTCAAATTTCAGAGGTTTAAAAAAAAATATTTTTTATTTTTTAAAAATTATATAGTAAAAATATGTAGAACTTTTAACCCAAAAATAAAAAAGAAAAAAGCCATGCACTTCTTCTAAATAGATCTCCCAACAAAGAAAAAAGTGTACTGTTACCTGTAACTAGTCTAAAAGAATTTGGGTGTTTGGACTCATTGGATTGAGAACTAAGCATTTTAGTGCCTTGTATGCACTTGGTTTTATCTACATCATTCTCTTAGATTTCCAGGAGAACTAATGTCTGTGCTCACACCAAAGATTGCGACCATACAGAATAAGATGTTTTGCAAGTGTTCTACCCTTTGGCTGAAATCCATTCTACTACCTACTTCTCGGTCCTCTAAATAAAATTGTTTTCTGACTAAAAATAAATAAATAAATAAATAAATTAGTGTATGCATTCCTTTATTGGATTGTGGAAAACGAGTCATTTTATGCACCTATACATACTGATAGGTCGACTAATGATCACTTACCAGACCACGCACCAGGGGTGTGAATTTGGCCTTGAAAGCTTGAATCTATCCTGAGTTTGGATAGGGTTGGGCTCTAACCCCTGGCCCTATAGGTGTGTCAAGGCTGGCCAAGATGGTTTTGATTAGACTTAGGACTAAGTCAGAATTGGTTTTGATGTCAAGGCTTGACTTAGCCTAACCCTACGTCCTACCACCTTCTGGTAAAACTCGGGTAACAATACAGAATAGTGCATTACTCTATTGATTTGTTCTTAGGATTACAGGGCTAAGGTTAAGATTAAGTGTCTATCTTGGTCCAGCGTGACCCAACCATGTACTGTCAAGGCTAGATTAAGGTGTTTAGGATTAAGGTCAAAGTTTCAAAAAGGCTAATACAATGTTATGTAAACCTCCAGGTTGGGATTTTACGAATTCTGTGGAAGCTGAAGCCATCTTGATTCATGGCTATAGAATATTCTATAGATGACAAGACTAATTCTATCCCAACATGTTTTGTAATCGGATTTGTTTGTTTGGTATCTGAGGTTTATTCGGGTCAGCTTGCGCGCACCTCGATTACATCCTTAGAGGGAGAGCTTTATCGTCCGTAAGGGTCGAACCCATGACCTCTTCACTGAGAAGTATGGATCTTACCACTTTATCAACCTTGCATTGACAATTGAATCTGTTTGTATTTTTAGCAGTCACATGGCTTCCATCGTCATGTATTCAAGCCACGTGTTCATAGTTGAAATCTTTGGATTCACAAATGGAAGATTTATACCCGTTTGATTGTGTGAATCCCTAGATTCATGAAATTTACAGATTCACCTTTTTACACAAAAAACATGAATCAGTAGATTTATAGGTATGAGGTGGAATCCAAAGATTTCAACTCTCTTATTAAAGCGCTAAACATTTGAACCATGATTCCATAAATATTTTTTACGGATGAGTCTACAAATTTCATTTCAAAGATTCAGGTTACCTAAACAGTTAATTTTATAAACCATGACTCCATAAATTTGAAATTGCCAGATTTTTGAAATTTCGAGACTCAAGTAACCAAACAGCCCCCAAAAAATTGAATATTTAGGAACCAATAGTAATTATTTAAAAATATGGGGTTAAATGAATTTTATTTCGTATCCAATTCGGATTTTTCTTCATCTCTTTTTTTTGGTTGAAATTCGGATTTTTCTCTCAGTTGTTCACATACCCCGGTAAACGCTCGACTTCCAATTGAAAATTTAGAAGAAATACAGGGGTTTTTCGGTCTTTTTATTTCTTTTCAGAAATACAAAATTGATGAAAAGGCGGGAATTACATTGCTTGCGATTCACGCTGTTTCAAAATTTATTATTTATACTTCCTTTTCCGACAAAAAAATCCCTATAAACTAGTTCTGAGAGCACTCTCAAGCTTGTGTCGATTCGTTTTTCCTCTGCAAGGCCTATCAATCTTTATCAATTTTCTCTCAATCTTTGGTTCTCCACGAGGAGAGAGTGGTACCGTTGAGAAGATTTTCGGACTAACTTTTGCTGAAAAGAGATCAACAACGGGAGATCGTGAATCGCTTCGTCTCTTCACAGAAGTTGTCCACCGAAGTTGGCTGTTATCGAAGAGCGTTTTATGATTCTTTTTCCCCGGAAGATCATTCATTCAAGATTCAACCTTATTTGTATAGTCGATGTCGTTGCAGTTTCTGGGAGTTCATGTGTATTGATCGTCATTGTCTCTGTACTTTTTACTTGGGTTTTAGTTGAAATTTGAAAAAGAAAAAAAGGGCGAAGAAGAGAGGTTAGAAGAAAAGTATCTGTAATTCTCTTTCGAAATTGAATGAAATGTATTTTTTTCTGTGTGCGATTTTGTTCTTCTGAGTAATTGAAATTCTGCTCACAACAAATTATTGATGGAAGCAAATATGGCTTGTGTGTACTACAAGTTTAAAAGTGCGCGGCATTATTCGTGGATTTCCATATCTGTTTCGGATCTAAAGAGTGAAATATTTGAAGCCAATCATTTGTCGCGGCGGAACTCTGTTCTTATTCTTGAAAACCCTAAGAACAACGAAGGTTTGCCCTGTCTTTCTGCTAATCACTTTTGATTAATTTATGCGTGTGAGCTACCTAGGGTTTGTTTTGTTATCATTAAAACTGTACTTGGCTCCATTACCTAAGCCTGTAGAATCCGCATTCCTGTTTGTTGATAACAATAATTCCATGAATAATTCGGTTTGCTAAACATGAGAAATTTAAGATTATTAATAGTTACCCATCTTGGATTCTATTGAAACGGTTCACATCCCCAATTGTATCATCTCCACATGGAATTTTTGCAGCTGTTGCTTAATCGTTAACATATTTTATTTCTCAGAGTATCTTGAGGAAAGCATGTTGATACCGAAATATACCTCTGTTACTGTTCGTCTGGTTCCTAGACAGCACAGGATGCCGAATATTATTGCTGAAAAGCCAAGTACAACTTCTCATACCTTTAGTCCAACTTTCATTATTTTTAAAGCAAATTGCACTGGCACCCCAAAACGGAGGCCTTAAAACACTCACACCCCACTTTATGTTTGAAAAACACAGAGACCCCAAAATTGGATTTTCATTGGATATTTTTGTCAAATTTATCACTGAAAACAGTTAAATCATTATTTATTTTCAAAAATCTCCCTATAAACAGTGTATGAAAGGTTTTCAGTTACAAATTGGACAAATATATCCAATGAAAATTCAATTTTGAGTGTTTTAAGGCCTCCGTTTTGGGGTGCCAGTGCAATTTGCTCTTATTTCTATGTCTTCTATCATACGGTTTTGGGTTGTCAGAGATGGCCCTATTAACATCATTTTTGTCACTGTTTGGTATCAATAAAAACAGTATCATGATTCAGGACTTAACAATAGCCTGGAGAAACCTGTGTATTTGTTTATTTCTACTTCTGCCTCTAGGACAAACTGGTTGGTTATTAACAGAGTGAGATGGTTGCTCTATATTTTGCATCGCAGTCCAAAGTCTATGGAGGACAATGGCAAGTCTTCACAGTCACAGTCACGGTCAAAATATCTACTTTTCTCTTTGCTTCTAAAAGAAAGATTGTTGGATATCTGTCCTAACAAGTGAGATGTTTTTCATGTTTCAGGGAAAAATCTATGGAGGAGGATAAGGTGGAGGCTCTGCAGACGAATTATAGCTTTGATGCGACACAGTCATCCATTGGAAAACTTGTAAGCGTTTCTTGCCATATTATTGAATGTTTTTTACCATTGATGTAGAGATATATAATAATTGCTCGATTGGAATTGCAGTCTGAAGAACTGTATTCAGATGATTTTGGTGAAGATGTGTATGCCATTCCAAAATTGTTGCCACCTTCACACAAGAACCCTCTCGGTGGATGTTCCCTTGCCAATTGAAACCTGATGAGAGTAGCGAGGATTAGGGCACTAGTTAATACTGCAAGCATTGAATTGGCAACAGTGAGATGTTCTTCCCACTTATCTGTTTCTAAAAGAAATATGGTTGGATATCTGTCCTAACAAGTGAGATGTTTTTCATGGTTCAGGGAAAAATCTATGGAGGAGGATAAGGTGGAGGCTCTACAGACGAATTATAGCTTTGATGCGACACAATCATCCATTGGAAAACTTGTAAGCGTTTCTTGCCATATTATTGAATGTTTTTTACCATTGATGTAGAGATATATAATAATTGCTCGATTGGAATTGCAGTCTGAAGAACTGGATTCAGATGATTTTGGTGAAGATGTGTATGCCATTCCAAAATTGTTGCCAGCTTCACACAGTAACCCTCTGGTGGATGTTCCCTTGCCAATTGAAACTGATGAGAGTAGCAGGATTAGGGCACTAGTTAATACTGCAGCATTGAATTGGCAACAGTGAGATGTTCTTCCCACTTATCTGTTTCATTGGATGATCAAATTATTGTGACTTTTTCTTAATGTATTCTTTACTGTCTTATATTTTTTCTGATTTCCAATATCTGAAATTTTAAACTGTATTTGTAGAAAAACTCAAGAGGATGTCTACTCTGGTAAGGGTAATGGAAGAGGCTCAGGTGGAAGAATGATTGGAGGCTTGGGTTATGGAACTTTCTCATCTACCATGTATCTCTGTTTAATCAATAATGTTTGTTATTATTTTGTATAAATACTATCCGTTGTATGAATTCTGAGTATTATGACCTGTTTATAATAGGCCGGGCTGGGATGGATCAGATGGCACCTCCACCAGGCTATGTATGTCATAGATGCAAAATAGCTGGTATGTAAATGTTTTTTATTGTTCAACTTTCACCACCATCTGAATTTATGGATAATTTATGCAATAAAACTCATTCATTATTTTCTCTTCACTTGCAGGGCATTTAATACATGATTCCCTACAAATGGTGACCCCAACGATGACTTTAAAAGATTGAAACGCACATCTTATCCAGTTATTGTGAATGAGTAAGCTATTATGTTTTACGTGAAGCATCTTGTTCCTTAGCTTTTCATGACTGTTTATTACTTGTTCAAAGGCATGGAGATTGACTACTCTCTTGTAAAATAGGGCTGCTTTTGAGAAGGAAATTGGACTGTTCAGTTCCATCAAATCTGTCACCGAACTTCCACCGGAACTCCATTGTCCTATTTGCAAGGAAGTAATGATAGATGCTGTGCAAACAAGGAAGTGTTGTTTTCAAAGCTTCTGTGATAAATGTAAGTGGTCTCAATTTTTGATAAGCTACTATTCTTCATTCATTGCTTTTCTTTCTGCCATTCATGTTCTCTGATATGATTGACATGGAATTCCAAACAGGTATAAGGAAACACATTCTTTCAAACTCTGTTTGCATTTGTGGGGCTGCAAATGTGCATGCAGATGATCTTCTGCCAAATTTTACCGTTAGGGCAGTTATTGACAGGTTCTTAGGAAATTCTGGTCAGTGAAAATCCAAGGTTTGTGTTTCACTAATTTGCAATTCTAGCTAAGTTTTAACAGAGAAACGGTTATGTGAACCTTGCTGTTTTATTCAGGTTCAGACTCCACTAATTATGAGCAGTGCAAAGTCTTGTCTTCCACTATTTCTTTTGTATCAAGTGGAGATAAGACATCAGCATCAAAAAAGGATGAAACATTATATATAAAAGCAATGACAGATGGAGAAGATGCTATCACCAATGTTCCGCAATCATCTGTGGAGGCAGGGACTGATAGGCCTGTGAATCTGCAAAATCTGCAAAAGGACAACATACTGAAGAAAAAGAAAAAGAAAATCCACTTGCCAGTTAATGGTTAGTTTATTGCCCTTGGTTATTGTGTTTTACCTAAATCATGCTTTATGTGTTCTGACAGTATTTAATAATGTTTCATGTGTTCTAGATATGTACCACCAGTGGAATACCCCTCCAAATCTTATACCTGGAGACTGTGCGATGCCATTTTACCCTTCTGCTTGTCAGTATGGGGCAAACATACCACTTGGAATGGATGGATATATAGCTTATAATCATGGTGCCATATCCCATTCAGGTTATGCTGCTGCTGACTTCAATGTTCCCGTTAGAGGACCCATGTTTCAAGGTTCTCTTGTTGGACTTTCAGATTCTTTGTCACATCAAAGGTATGATTGCTAGTAAAAGTAAAATTTGACATCCCTACAACCTGATATTTTATTTTGGGACTTTGATCAGTTATAGTGGTGTCTTAAAGACAAACTGTAAGGGAGGAGACTCATGATACTGCTGGTCACTTAGCAGTCCCTCCTCTCTGTTTTATTATGTGAATTCTTGTCAAATTTTGCCTTCCTATGAACAGAAAAAACAACCTTATTCTGTTGCTCTTACCTGGAGAGTTATAACTATAAAATTGTTTTCTTACCTAACCATTGTGCAATTCAATTAATATATACAGGTTCCCATGAACTTTCATTGTTGAGCTGTTTTAAACCCTCAATTCATATTGTCCCACATATGTTAGCTTTCAAGTCTGATATAATTTATTTTGCAGTTATCCTTGTTATAGCTTTAGAAGTACTGATATTGTTGCTTTTCCTTTTAAGATGCAATTTCATTTCTTGCTTGCTTATTATTTTGAGTTGCTTCATTGTCGTAGTTTTGGGGTCTCAGAGCATTCACACCACAGCAATCAGTTCCACCAAACTAAGAAGTCTAGTAAAGAGCAAGATGGAAGGCTCTTCTAATATCAAAATCATGACCATCATCATAGCAAGGCTGCAACAAATAGGAAACGGAAGAGTGTTGAGTTATCTAGTACAACCTTCGATGGACAAGATTTAAGCAAGAAGGAGCTGCTTCACAGATAGGCTGATAATCCCAACAAGAAGAAAAAGCTGTTGTGTTCGGCAGAAACACTTGTGTCTTGTGGCCAGACAGACTGCAGAAGCACCCTCAATGGTGACTGTAGTGATAATGATTATGACGATGATCGAAATTTCAAAAGGAAGTCCTCGTGGTATCAATCATCACGGTCCTTTCAAGAGAGATCAATCCCAGTATGAACCAAGGCTGCTATAAGTGAAAAAACAGTATGATGCCTACTTGAAGACTGGCATTTTAACTGGAAAGACCTGATGTGCATATAAAGCGGATTGTCGCTTTTTCTTTTCCTTTTTCCTTTGGGTGGGGGGCTAACTGATGATGATTCTTGTTACATCTGTTTTAAGTTGCCACTGTAAAGAAACATTTGTATGTACGTTAGAACTGTAAAGAAACATTTGTACTGATTTTTTAAATGATAATGAAAGATGCTTTGGATTCACAATTTACTTCCTTTTTTTTAACAAGGCATTCCTTTTTTTTTTTTTTCTTCCTTTTCTGTGATGTTTGATATGCTGTTTTGGGGGGATCATTATGATCAGGTTCCTAATTCATATTCATGCTGATCTGGATTTAAACATTAGGGATCTACACACAAATTTTGTGTCAATCCAGATCTAGACCAGAGTCAGTTTAGACAAACAATCAGGATCCTGATTTTCGAGTTCTGCACTTGCAAAATTTTAACTTGCTATTTGGTGCTTGATCTATAATTTAATCGAATGAGAGCTGGCATAGTAGTTAGGTGGAATATTGATCACTCATGATGGAAACCCTGGTTTGTTGTCAACCTTTTGCTGTATTAATTCAGAATAGAACCCTGAAACCCCATCACCTGAAGACAAGAAATTAAGTTTCTTATCATATTTTGTTCTGCCTAATGTTCTAACTGGTTTTCAGTCAATCTGAATATGTTTCCCAAACGATCATAAGATTCAATAGGCCGGTTTAAGTTGCAGTTGACAAAATATATAGATACATCATAATAATGCATAAAAAATTCTCCTTACACCGTTAAGCCAAAATTGAACTGCAACTTTGAAGCCAAAGAGACAATCAGTAGACCTGTGGGGGTCTCCTTCCACTCAAGGAATTTGTGGGAACGGAGACAACAAAGGATTCATAAGGGTTGTCAGGGATTAAAATCCTCTCCAGTCTTCAGCATAAGAATGTGGCAGAACCATCTGAAAAATACCCTAAGATAGGTAGAGGACTAGCCACTAACCTTGTGGGTCTCTAGTTTTGGAATAGGCAAATTAACTATGGGAATTGAGTTTTAAAATGGCATGTTATGACAGTGAAATCTTCATTGCACCTCACTGGCAGGTCAATGTGCTGGAGTGGATTTTAATCCTTTCTGTTGGTAATACATCAAAAGTAATTCAATTCAATTAATTGATGGGGGGAAAGATTCCTTACCTGGATTCGCTTTCCTTTACTTGAAGTATTCGCAGCGGAAGTCTAGATCCACGTTCTCGTTCCACCACCAAAGATTTACCGGCGAGATTCCACAATCACAGGGAAAGGGAATAATATCCACAACCCAAATGCCGTGGATTAATGGAATGAAGATCAAAAACTAGGAAAGAAAAATTTCTAAGCCTGCGAGTCTAAGAGAGAGGGAGAGAGAGATGGAGCCGCCGTTTCTCAGAGATTCGCTCGTTCGAATGAATCACTCAGTTACTTACTCACTAATGCAGTGGTTACCAAAATATATAACCCTATTTTGTAACCGCCCTAATAGTGAGTTTCCAATATTGCCCTTGGGCATTTAATTTATTAATCAAATCAATAAATTCCAACAGCTCCCACTTGCACAAGGGCAAGTGTTAATCTTTCAATGTGTCCCAGACACACTTGTATATCCTAGATATATACATTCAATCTCTCTGCTATGTATCCCAGATACATAGACATCTTGTGTCCCAGACACACATGCATATCCCAGATATACATATTCAATCTCTCTGCTATGTATCCCAGATACATAGACCTCGTGTCCCAGACACACATGCATATCTCAGATATACATATATATTGATCTCTTCATTATGTATCCCAGATACATAGACCACCTGTGTCCCAGACACTAATATCCACAAGTCATACTGGCAAAATGGGTTGTGCGACCGGTGATATACCTGCACGCGTGAGCCCCAAACTAGAAACCTTCCCAGAAGGCCAGAATGGCACATCACTCATAAAAACAAATCAAATAAGCATTAGTATAACACAGTGTCCTAGGTTTATTCAAACTCACCAGACTAAAGGTATCTCGATCCCTCTGAGAGATCACCTTCTTGTCCTTAAAATGTTCACTACTGTAACACATACAGTTGGCGCCAGCAAACACTTTTTAGGGTGCAGTTGAATCAAACCTTTCCTTTCGCCCCAGACCATCACTACACTTAGGATTGACTCATTTCCCGGTAGTGCCCCTTTAGGTCGAATCTATCATGACCATAGGTAATACCCCAAAGTAGCCACATCAACCCTTCGTTTCATGATGTCGTCGAAAGTCACTAAGAACACTAATGGACCATAAGGTCCCGGGACTCACACAATGAGAGGAGCAGGGATCCATCCTCTCATTTCCAATGATCGCTAAGCACACATAGTATGATATATGTGCTATGGTGGAGCATTCTATATACAATAGAACGTATGTCCATCTCAACACCATACAGGTCTTAGTCTAGTCGCAACCTCTTGCGCCTAACCCGAGTTTCTTTATTGTCGCCACCCTAGCGCCACATAAAGTACTCGCACCTTGCTCCTATAAGCAACATGAATAGTGGGAACATTCATGTCGATTCTCTTTACAATAGAGAAACTCATCTTGATTCCAAATCAAGGCGACATCATGATTATGAATTGACCTACACAAAGTCATTCACAATCCGTCTCATCTCTCGCTCGCCTCCAAGGCGCCGAGAGGCGAATGCTCGTGTGAGTGAGCCATTCTCTTGCCTATTGACATATATTGTTTTATGCTAGAAGAAACACAATCACACAGAAAGTGAATAAAAAAATGCTGGAATGAACTCATATTATTCATTAATAAGAAAGTCTCAGTACAAAAATAAGTCACAATCTACGCAAGCCCAATGATTTTACATGAGAAATAAAAACATCCTTGGCTATAGGTTTGGTAAGAGGGTCAGCTACCATCTGACTAGTAGATATGTGCTTAAGTACAACTTTCTTCCTTGATGTAATGTCTCTAACAAAGTGATATCTCAACTGTATATGTTTGGTCTTCCCATGATACTTGGGGTCCTTGACATAGCTAAGAGCTGCCGTACTATTACAATAGACAAGGGCAGCCTCTTTGGATGTCATCACAATCCCAGTATGTCGAAGGAATCTTCTCAACCAAACAGCCTCTTGAACCGCAGCTGAGCATGCCACATACTCTGCTTCCATGGTCGAGAGGGATATACAAGCCTGCTTCTTGCTACACCATGAAATGGCCCCGCCATTCAGCAAGAAAGCATATCCAGAGGTTGATTTGCGCTCATCGATGTCTCCATCCCGATCGGCATCACTATAGCCAACTAACCGCAAATCCGATCCTTGGTAACACAACATGTAGTTACTCGTTCCTCCGAGATATCTCAATATCCTCTTGATCGCTTTCCAAGTGCTCTATGCCCGGGTTTGATTGGTATCGACTAACCAAACCCACCGCATAACAAATATCCGGCCTAGTACACATCATAGCGTACATATGGCTACCCACCGCACCGGAATATGGAACTCTTTCCATCTTGGTTTTCTCCTCCTGGAGTCTTAGGATCCATATCAAGGCTCAAATGCAAACCCTTCTCCACTGGAGTATCAATTGGTTTGCAGTTGTGCATCTGGTATCTCGTCAAGACATTGTCAATATAGGTCTCTTGAGATAAACCCAATAATCTCTTTTGCCTATTTCTGACAATCTTGACACCAAGCACATAGCTTGCTTCACCCATGTCCTTCATATCAAATACGGAGGACAACCATTTCTTAATGTTTTCCAATAGCTCCTTGCTATTGCTAGCCATAAGTATGTCATCTACGTACGGTGTCGAATGACATAATTATTATCGGATCTCTTGGTGTAAACACGGTGGTCTTCCTCAAGCATGGAAAAACCATTTTCCATCATAGCTTGGTGGAAGCGCACATTCCACTGTCTAGATGCTTGCTTTAAGCCATATATGGACTTCTTAAGCTTGCACACTTTGCGCTCAAGTCCATGTGCTTCAAAGCCTTGAGGTTGATCCATATAGATCTCTTCCTCAAGTTCTCCATTGAGAAAAGCAGTTTTTACATCCATCTGATAAAGCTCCAAGTCCAACTGAGCAACAATGCCTAGTATGAGGCGAATTGAGGCAAACCTAACCACAGGGGAAAAAGTTTCCTTATAATCAACGCCCTCTCGTTGGGTGTAGCCCTTAGCCACTAAACGAGCCTTGAATCTCTCAATAGATCCATCCGCCTTTCTTTTGATCTTGAGAACCCACTTGTTCCCAATCGCCTTCCGGCCTGGCGGCAAGTCAACCAAGTCCCAGACATGATTAACTTTCATCGACTCCAACTCTTCCTTTATTGCTTTTAACCATTCCTTTGAGCTTGACCCCGCAAGAGCTTCCTGCACGCTCTTTGGTTCAAGCTCATCGACTGAAATCATCTCACAGTCGATCTCTTCAAGAGTTACCATGTAGGCTTCATCCTCTAGTTCGAAACGTCGACGAGGAACTAGCCCGCGCCCACTACGGTGCAAGTGCATGTCAGATTGCTCACCGTCTAAGGTAGCTATCACATCTGCACTCCCACTCCCACTAGGATCTCTCCGGATGAACCCCGGGTTCATTATCCGGAATCTGAATCCCTGGAGTGACAAGACCACTATCTTGTATCTCAAAGAATTCCGATGATTCTTTGTTAACTCCTGAAAGAGATGGAAAATCATTCTCCAAGAATGTTGCATCCCTAGACTCAAGTTCCGTTCTCCTCTCACTCTCATCTAGTCCAATGAAGACATGGCCCTTTGAGGGTTCAGAATATCTCACAAAGATACACTTTCTTCCTCTGGGTCCAAGCTTTCCATATTGGTGAGAAGTAGAGTGAACATATGCTACACATCCCCATGCGCGCAAGTAACTCAAATCTGGCTTCCTTCCGGTCCACAACTCATATGGTGTGGAAGGAACCGATTTGGTTGGAACTCGTTGAGGATATAGGCCGCAGTCAAGCAAAGCATCTCCCCAATAAGAGATGGGTAGATTTGCCTGCGCCATCATGGATCTCACCATGTCTAGCAAGGTTCTATTCCTCCTCTCAGCAACCCCATTTTGCTGTGGAGTCCTTGGAATAGTAAGTTGTCTAGATATCCCCTTTTCGTCACATAACCCTTTGAACATATCGAAGAGATACTCTCTTCCTCTATCCGTTCTAAGAGTTTTAATCCTTTTATCTAACTGATTCTCAACCAAGCTCATGAATTTCTTAAAACATTTTAGAGCTTCTGACTTATGAGAAATTAGATAAATGTGACCATACCTTGTATAGTCATCTATGAATGTGATGAAATAAGACTGTCCTTTTCTAGTATGCACATTCATGGGTCCACACACATCTGAATGGATAAGTTCTAAAGGAAAAGAGGCTCTCAAAGCCTTTTTAAATGGTTTTCTAGTTGCTTTTCCTGCTAGACATGACTCACAAAGTTGGCAAATCGGATAGTGAACCTTGGCCTAAGAGACCTTCTCTTGCCAACCTGTTCATCCTATCTAAGCCAATATGTCCTAGTCTAGCATGCCACAAATTAGAATCAATACACACAAGTATTTTGGCAAACAAAAACATTACTAGAATTAAATGAATAATCAATTGTATCCAATACAATGAAACCATTATCAAGAAAACCATAACCATAAACCGTATCACCCAGATACAAAACCAAAGAATTGTTTTCAAATACAATTCTAAAACCATGTCTTAAAAGATAAATAACGAAACAAGATTTCGCCGAATGTCCTGGAGCATACAAAGACATCATGGAGTAATGACGTCGGCCACCTTGCAAAACTAATTTGCATGTGCCTATGCCATGAACCTCCACGCTTGAGCTGTTCCCCATCGTTATCCTTTTGCTTCCTCTTGGAATACGACGGTATTCCACGAAGCTCGAGCGTTCCCTTGTTATGTGTTCTGTCGCACTTGAATCAACAATCCACAAAGGATTTAGTTCAGCAAGCATAGTAGAACTTGTTACATAACAAGATGAGGTATAACACACAAGACATACCTCTTGCTCGGTGCAATCACGAGCAAAATGACCAGGCTTTCGGCACTTGAAGCAAATCAAAGCTGATTTCTTCTTGCCAGCACTAGTCCCCCTTGAACGCTTGGGCCCACTCTTGTTTTTGTTCCCACCCGGTTACTTTGCTTGGACCGCTGAGGTTGAGCTTTCTCTCTCTTGCGCTTGAAGCCCCGCACCCTTACTAGTGCTAGCTTCAGCAAGCAAATACATCGGTTTGAGGGTTATCGGCCAACATCCGATCCTCATCAAGCTCAAGGTGCTTGGCAGCTTGATCGAAAGTCTTGACGTCATCGGCATGAGTCAAGAAGATCTTCATATGCTCCCAAGTCTTTGGCAATGACCCGATGACTGCGGAGACTTGCTCCTCATCGGTCTTCGGCGCCCACATGCGCTCAACTCACTAATCATGTTAGACATGATGGTTATATGCTGCCTCATGGTGTGACCCGGCGCATCTTATAACCGTCAAAAGTGAGTCCGAGCTGGCGGCCTCTTGTGGTGGAAGTCCCTCCATACTGGAACTTCACAGCCTCCCACAAAGACTTTGCAGTCCTATGCTTCTCATAACGAAGCATCAGGTCATCCCTCATGGAGCTCAGGATTGTAATCCTGGCTACCCGGTCTTTCCTCTTCCAAGCATTGTATATATCAAGGTCCCTGCGATGCTGTGCAGTGGTACCTTCCTCAGGTGGGTTCATGGTCTGGTTTATGGTCTCTAGCATATCCTGCTCTTCCAGAGATATTGCACCTTTCGGTGCCAGAGGTCATAATTCCTCTCATTCAGCTTATCTCCTTTAGTGAGGTCAGCAACAATGCTCTTGGTAGCAGCCATTTTTTCTAGAGATATTACATACAAGAATGAGTTCAATAAATCTAGCATAAAACACAACTCATGCAACAAAAATCACACTAGCATAGTCAACCTATGGGATAAGCACTTAAACCAAAAGAGATGCTAAAAAAACATTCAATCAAATTCTCATGCAAACCCACATAGACTTATACACTAACTTCATTCTGTGCAAGAAACATGATCGATAGACCCATAAATAAAATAGTTTTATTAAAATAAAACATGCAATCATGTTAAAGCTATGAGGTGGTTCACACAGAACACTTCTACCTCATTAGCTCCCACTAGGCCCCAATAGGCCCTCAATGCCCAAACAGCACACAGATTGTCGGGCCATTGGTGTCCAGTAAGTTAGAAATACATTCTGAACTGGACAGACCAATATCCAAAAAAATCCATCTCCCAGACG
The DNA here is from genome assembly GCF_041222555.1 of Hakea prostrata. Taxonomy (NCBI): domain Eukaryota; kingdom Viridiplantae; phylum Streptophyta; class Magnoliopsida; order Proteales; family Proteaceae; genus Hakea; species Hakea prostrata. The sequence continues at coordinate 414,798 of NC_142610.1, read as the reverse complement.
GACTGCCGTCTACCCAGACGGAATTCCGTCTGCCTTTTATGCCCAGACGGATGACCGTCTCGCCGCACGGAAATTCCGTCTGGCATTCTGTGACCAAACTGATGACCGTCTGGCCCAGACGGATGACCGTCTCCCAGACGGAAATTCCGTCTGGGTCACTGTGACTACTCTGATAATAGACGGACGACCGTCTAGTCAGACGGTCGTCCGTCTGGTCCACAGTGACCAAAAACGGTGATTTTTTCAATTTTTCTTGAACAAAATTTTTTTTCAAAAAAAACGGAAAACACCTTTTTTCACCCAAAAAATCATCCAAAAAATACATGAAAAAATCCAGCATTAATTATTAAACAAAAATAATTATCATCATGGATTATCAATTCATGCAAATCTTTAATAGGGAAATTCACAAGGATCCTCCCACTCGGATCCGAACCCAAAACATAAAGGTTTTCAAAAACCCTATCAATTCTCCCATGGGTTTCGTATTAAACCCTTGATCCTCCCATTGGATCCATACAATAAAATTAAACAATGGGGAGGAACAAAAAAACGTGGGAACCAATGGCTCTGATGCCAATGTTGGTAATACATCAAAAGTAATTCAATTCAATTAATTGATGGGGGGAAAGATTCCTTACCTGGATTCGCTTTCCCTTACTTGAAGTATTCGCAGCGGAAGTCTAGATCCACGCTCTCGTTCCACCACCAAAGATTTACTGGCGAGATTCCACAATCACAGGGAAAGGGAATAATATCCACAACCCAAATGCCGTGGATTAATGGAATGAAGATCAAAAACTAGGAAAGAAAAATTTCTAAGCCTGCGAGTCTAAGAGAGAGGGAGAGAGAGATGGAGCCGCCGTTTCTCAGAGATTCGCTCGTTCGAATGAATCACTCAGTTACTTACTCACTAATGCAGTGGTTACCAAAATGTATAACCCTATTTTGTAACCGCCCTAATAGTGAGTTTCCAATATTGCCCTTGGGCATTTAATTTATTAATCAAATCAATAAATTCCAACACTTTCATTTGATGTTATCATCGCCTCAGAAACTTCAAATTTCAATTCCAAAGAAAAAAAGTCCAAAGAAAAAAAGCAAGCTATGGAAATACTCCGATAATCACATACACCATTATTCACTTATATGAATCATATAAGTAGTAGTGATGTGCATGTTTGTTAATTGAATGCCTTACTAGAAAGAATGACTTGAAGTTCGTCAATCATGTCACAAGTTGCTTCATACTCAACAATCAGGCAAAGAAAGAAATAATATATTTGAAATTTTTTGTCGAAAGGACTCTTCTGTTGGGAATTGTGATCATGAGCAACGCTTAGAAAGGGACATAAGTGCAGAAATTTCTATGTTGTCATTTTGGTACAAGTGCTGCTCAGGGTTGTTATGTCACCTACTTAGGAAGGGATCTATGGGCTCCCACTCAGGTTCATGGAGATGGAATCAACTTTCTTATTTAGAAGACCAACTTGTTTGAAGTTTTATCATTGACAAGCCTATATCATTTAGCTATCATAAGGGGTTTTGCAAAAGCATCTCTATGTGAAGTTCAATACTTTTCAATTAGCCTTTAGGGCACCAAAGGGTGGAATATTACTGATGTTGTCTTTCCTTATCATTAGTAGCACAGAGCCAATGCCCTGCTTTTGAGAGTAGTTAACCTTTTTTGTCCTGAGGTTTGAGACTGACAAAACATAAACTCAACGCAAAAATTTTCATTTTTGCAGCTGAAAACCTCAAAATGTGCGGATTTGATAGCCACCAGAAGAGAATTCAGCAATTATGAAATTCCATGGATGTGGTATTTTTTTTAGGGTACATGTAGGCAATAAGTCAAACCACTCTAACTCCCTTTCAGAACACAGAGGACAACTTGATTTAAATTGCTTGAAAAAAAAAAAAAAAAAAAAAACAGACCTATTTGCCAACATGCAGATGCTACAGTTACTGTCTGACCCAAAAAACAAAGTCATTCCTTGTTGCCTCTATAACTTTGGTTATGCTAATTGACACTCTAGTTAAGGGATGCATGAAAGCCAAAACCTAGTCGATACAATCGTATGCGGCAACTCAATGGGATTTAAGATGTGTAAGACATGTATTGTGGTATTGTGGGAGGAATGAAGGAGAGTCATCCAAAAGTTTCTGGAAAGAATATGAACTCTGAGAGCAAAAAAAAGCTACTGCACCAAAAAATATAGGGTGCGATTCTGGGTCAAAGGAATTGGAGTTCTTTGATCATAAAAGAAAATAAGGATATTTGGGCTATAAACGATCATAACTATAAATTAAAATCATAAAAGATGAGCATTAGATAATTTACCATAATTATATTGACTATAATGGATTTAGACACAGGAGGTGTCTCTTTGCGTTCCCTTTCTCTTTGATTTACCTTGTGTATCTTTTAGATTATTTCTACACTTTCAAATCGAGGAATTATACAGTGATTGAGGTTTAGGATTAGCTTCTCTATTTGGAGAATTCGCAAAACAAAGGAGAGTATTTTATTATCAATTATCCATTTGGTATTCGATCCCTCTATTTATAATATTTTCTCTTAACCCTAATTCCTTAATTATAGTTTTAATTAGACTCAATTAAATGAGGAAAATCATAGGGTACTGCTTAAACTCAAATAAATAGAGGTTAGTCATCCTGAACTACGTAACCATTTTGCCGCCACCTATGGCACAAATTGTAGTGAAAACATTTGTTGGAATATGCTCTTTGAGCATGAGTGAATAATAATCTGGTCTTTACCAAAAAAAAAAAAAAAAAAGAATAATAATCTGGTCCTTTATGATTATACACACACCACAGATCGTCAACCAAAATTGTTGTTTTGCCTTTCATCAGTAATTAGAGCAGCCGGAGTTCCATTAGGCCAACACACTCAAATTTGAAAACAACCGACAGGGTTTTATTTGGAATCACAATACGCTCAAGAACAGAAAGGAAGTTTGGAAAGAATGAGATGAAAATGAAGGATTGAAGGAGATTGATCATTAGCTTAAATACCAAGTTGGAGGAGGAGAACAGGGAAGCCTGATAGAAACAAAAGGGAAAAGACACATAACAAGAAAGTTGCTTTTCTTTGGGAGGTGGGAGAACACAAAATCCACAAGCATCTGAAGCCACAACCAATATTTCATCTATTTAATATGTTAAATTGTATTGGGTCGGGTCATAACCCGTACCTAAGTAGAGAGGGTAAGGCGGTGGAAATAAGCCTATAAATTGTGGATCATTGTAAAACCCTAAACTTAATGAAAACTAAAGTAGCCTCCTTTCTCCCGTGGACGTAGGCCTCTGGCCGAACCACGTAATTTTTTCTTGTTCCTTCCAGATCTCACATCTTCTTCATTGATTTCATTGATTTTATATTGATTATACAATTAACATGGTATCAGTCAAGGTTCTCGATCTATCCCCTCTTTAGCTGTTGCAAATTTGATTTGTTAAATCAGTTTTCCATCATATATGTTATTCGGCCGGGGAGTTCGTACTTCGTGACGAGAGTTTTGCGCTGTTCGTACACCTGTTCCACGTTTTTCTCTAGCCAAATCAGATTGAATTTCATTCAAATCAGATAATGGAAGTCCTGGAAGCCCTCAACCTTCTGCTAATCTATCTGGTGAGTCTATTTGTTGTTCCTCTATTTTTTCATCTCATTGGATCATTGATACAGGTGCCATCAATCATATAACCCACTCTTTGCATCTTTTAAATAATATTAAACCTTATGCTAATTCTAAACCTATTCGTCTACCCAATGGTACATCTGTCCCAGTGACTCACAAAGGGACTGCTCTCTTATCTTCTTCTATTCAACTTCATGATGTGCTTTATGTTCCTGATTTTCATTATAATTTATTGTCTATCAGTCAACTCACCAAATCTCTGCATTGTGCTGCTATTTTCATTCATGATTTTTGTGTTTTTCAAGACCTCACCACGAAACGGGTGATTGGGAGTGGTGAAAAGCATGCTGATCTCTACTCTTATTGTGCTCATGGTCACTTTGCTCCCTTTGTTTCCCAAACTTCACATAATTTTGACATGTGGCATTGGCGACTAGGGCATCCTTCTCATTTTCCTCACAATTTTTATCTCAAAATAATTTTGATGTTACCATTTCACTTCAACATTGTGATATTTGTCCTCTTGCTAAACAATCATGTTTACCTTTTCCAATGCATGTTAAACGGACTAATTGTCCTTTTTCTCTTTTACATTGTGACATATGAGGTGATTTTTCTATTGCTTCTTTTTCTGGTGCTCATTACTTTCTTACCATTGTTGATGATTATTCTCGCTGTACTTGGATTTTTCTTATGCGTCACAAGTCTAAAACTCAATGTCTTCTTAAAATTTTTATTGCCATGGTAAAAACACAATTTAATTACCTTGTCAAGAAAGTTCGTAGTGATAACGATCTTGAGTTTTTTTTTTTTTCTTTTTCTCTCTCTCTCTCTTCTTACTTTAATGAGTTAGGCATAATTCATGAATGTAGTTGTGTTGCTACTCCTCAACAAAATAGAGTCGCTGAACGTAAACATCGACATATCCTTGAGGTTGCTCGAGCTTTACGTTTTCAAGCACATCTACCTTTAACTTTTTGGGGGGAATGTGTTCAAACTGCAGTTTATCTCATTAATCGTCTTCCTACCCCCTTGTTAAAGGGTAAAACTCCAAATGAGCTTGTGACTGGTGTTTCACCTAAGTATTCTCATCTTTTTTGTTTTTGGTTGTTTATGTTATGCTAAGAATTTAACTCCTCATCAATCTAAGATTTCTCCACATGCTATTCCAGGGATTTTTGTTGGGTATCCATATGGGTAAAAGGCATATCGTATTTACAACCCTGTCACTCGTAATATTATCTCATATTTCATGAGATGATATTTCCATATTAGCATGCTACCTTCTCTCAATCCATTCCTTCTCCCCACTCCTCTTCCCCACCTGTCCTTCCTTGTCCTGCAATTGATGATCCCATATCCCCTCCTCATCCTACTCCACCCCCTCTTTCCCACCTGTCCTTCCTTGTCCTGCAATTGATGATCCTGTATCCCCTCCTCATCCTACTCCACCCCCCTCTTTAATAGAATCACACTCTGAGGATCCTAGAGTCCCTTTTCGTCGTAGTACTCGTCCTATTCGCCCTCCTCCTCACCTCCAAGACTTTCAGTGCAATGTTGCTTCACTACCTTCTTGTCCTTATCCACTCAATAATTACCTCTCGTATTCGGATTTTTCTCCTACTCATCGTGCTTTCCTTTCTAGTATCTCTACTGATTCTAAACCTCGTTCCTTTGTTGAAGCTTCCCATAATCTCAAATGGTGTGCTGCCATAGCTGATGAGATTAAGGCTCTTGAGCTAAACCATACTTGGAGCTTGCAACCTCTTCCCCCTAGCAAGGTTGCTATACAGTGTAAATGAGTATACAAAATTAAATATCGAGCTGATGGTTCTATTGAACGCTACAAGGCTCGCTTGGTTGCCAAAGGATTTACTCAAATTGAAGGTGTTGACTACCAAGAAACATTTTCCCCTGTTGCAAAATTAGTCACAGTGTGATGCCTCCTTGCTATTGCTTCAATTAAAGGTTGGCCTCTTTTTCAAATGGATGTTAATAATGCTTTTCTTCAAGGTGATCTAGATGAGGAAGTTTACATGTCTTTGCCACCTAGTTTTTCCCGAAAGGGGGAGAATAATTTGGTTTGTCGTCTTCATAAGTCCATATATGGTTTAAAACAAGCTTCTTGCAATTGGTTCTCCAAGTTCACTTTTGCTCTACAACTTGCTGGATTCAAACAATCATTGGCTGATTACTCCTTGTTTGTATCTTCTAGTGGGTCTAGCATCACTATTGTTTTGGTTTATGTGGATGATATAATTATTACTGGAAACGATCTAGTTGCTATCAATGCTTTGAAATTGTTTCTTCATAGTCGCTTTCATATCAAAGACTTAGGCACTCTTAAATTCTTTCTTGGCATTGAGGTTGCTCGATCACCTAAAGGTATCTTCCTTTCTCAAAGGAAATATACTTTGGAGATGCTTAATGACACAGGTCTACTTGGATCCAAACCCATTAATTGTCCTATGGAGCTAAACTTAAAATTGAATAGTGAAGATGGCGAACTTCTTCCTACTCCAACAGAATATAGAAGACTTATTGGAAGATTGATTTATCTCACAGTCACTAGACCTAATATTGTTTATGTTGTGCAAGTTCTCAGTCAATTTATGGAGAAACCCAGAAAGCCTCACTTGGATGCTGCATTTCGAATTTTATGCTATTTAAAATCTTGTCCAGGGAAAGGCATCTTGTTATCTTCTGCTAGTGACCTACACATCAATGCCTATTGTGACTCCGATTAGGCAAGTTGTGCCACTTCTCGTCGTTCTACTACTAGATATTGTGTTTTCATTGGATCAAGTCCTATCTCTTGGAAGAGTAAAAAGCAGTCAACTGTTTCTCGATCTTCTGCTGAAGCAAAATACAGATCAATGGCCACGACAACTTGTGAATTGACTTGGTTGCGTTATTTACTTAAGGATTTAGGAGTTTTGCATCCAGAACCTATGGATCTATTTTGTGACAATAAAGCGGCTATACACATCGCTGCAGATCCAGTCTTCCATGAGCGTACAAAGCATATTGAGATTGATTGTTATGTGATTCGTGAAAAACTTCAGGCTCAGCAAATTCAAACAGTTTATGTTCTTTCTAAGCATCAAGTGGCATATATTTTTACTAAAGCTTTGAGTCAAGAACAATATCATTTTCTTCTTAGCAAGTTGGGTGTTCATGATGTTCATGCTCCAACTTGAGGGGGAGTTACCCAGGTAGAGAGGGTAAGGCGGGGGAAATAAGCCTATAAATTGTGGATCATTGTAAAACCCTAAACTTAATGAAAACTAAAGTAGCCTCCTTTCTCCCATGGACGTAGGCCTCTGGCCGAACCACGTAATTTCTTCTTGTTCCTTTCAGATCTCACATCTTCTTCATTGATTTCATTGATTTTATATTGATTATACAATTAACACAATACGAGTTCTAGCTGCATGGTTTCATGGTACAAATGGAAGAAACAAACACTACTACTTTAACTCAACTAATTTGCGACTTTAGAAGTGAAATCTTCACTCTCTCGCAATTCCATCAATGACAATACAAGAATCAAACTCTAAATGATGCTACAAAGCAGAACATAAAGTAACTTATCCAATTGAAATACAGATCAAATTGGACTAGGTTCATCTCTGTCTGGACATCCAAATGGTTTTGTGTCAGCCCAAAGTAGTACTTGCATCACCTCTAAACCACCATTTGACATCCAATCCAGTGACAAGAACACACAGGATATATAGCACAGAACAATCTAGGTAATTAAAGAACTGATAAAACATACATCCACCCAAGAACTAGTTGGATTAACCCATTCCAGGTTCAACAAGGTCTTCTTCTCTGGTTTCTGAATGAGGATGGGTATAGCATAGGATCAAATGTTCTTAATCTAACAATCATGTTAAACTGATAACTATTTGGACCATTTTAATAGTCTCTGTAGATAGATTTCTTAAAGAGCAAAGACTCTTTGTGAAAGCAGGCTGCAAACATTATGACCCTCCGCAGATACCACGCTGACTAAAGCTTGATGCACTTGGCATGCCATTTTTACACAATATAGAGCATCTCTAACCAAGCTCTCCTATCTATTGCAGTAAAAAAAAAAAGACTAGACCATGAACTTACATTTTTGAAGCTACTACAACAAGAAGGAGAACAATTACAATGGGAGAAAGAAGCAGAATAGAGGAGAAAGTCCCCATATAAATATGGAAAATCCCTGCTCATGATCAGCAATTTGCATAGAGAGAGAGAGAGAGAGAGAGAGAGAGAGAGAGAGAGAGAGAGAGAGAGAGAATAATACACAAAATAAGTAATAAATTGCCTCTGATAAATACATAGACAAACAAAGGCACTTATATGTTTCGCAAATCAGAGGTGTACCAAAATCGCCGGCAACTTCGGCTGCATCCTTTGGGGGGGGGAGGCTGCAACTGGGCCGGGCTTTTGCAATCCCAAGCCCAGCCCTATATATTTTAATCTAAGCTCATTTTCGTCTTGATTAGCCCTGATTGGCCTTGTCTCTGGCCCTAGCCCTGATTGACCCTATATTTGGCCCTAGCCCTATCTTTGTCCCTATTCCTAATTCATTGAAATCAAGCATCAGAGACAAAATTGGGGCCAAGATTAGGGCTAGAATTAGGGCCAAAATCGAGGACGGGTTGGAACAAGCCCGACGGGCCAAAGAGTAATTCTAGGCCAGGCCAAGGCCAGCCCTTGGCCCTAGTCAGGGCTAGAATATTTTGGGCATTAAACCTGCCCTCAAGGCCAAAATCTTGAGTCCAAGCCCTATTCGAGCTCAGGGTAGGCTTCGGGCGGGTCAGGGCCAAACTTGCACCCCTCGGGGGTGGGGCGAAGATAGGGGAAGGGAGGGTAGGGGAGGACGAGGGAAAGGGAAGGAGGGTTGGGGGAGAGAATGGTAGGATCAATGTTAGAAGAGGAGTGAGTAGGGGGTCTCAACCAAAGGGGAGAGAGAGAGAGAGAGAGAGAGAGAGAGAGAGAGAGAGAGAGAGAGAGAGAGAGAGAGAGAGAGAGAGAGAGGAGGGTAGTAAATGAGACATAAGGAGGAAGAGGAGGGACGTAGTAAATGAGAGCAGAGAATGAGGCCAAGGCACTTATATATTACCATTGCAAATGTAGACTAGCATATTCACTCCTGTTGCAGTTATGAAATTACAACTCTTAATTATATGACAAATATGATAGTCTACATTTTGCAAATTGCAGGAGAAGATGGGTGAGAAAGAGGAAGAGGCGAGACGAAAAATGGAAGAGATGAAATTGAGAGGTGAGGAGCACAAAGATGAAAATCGACAAAGGGCTGGAGAAACGAAAGATATGGAGGGCAAGAGGTTTGTTAATGTTTGATTAATTTTTATTATGGTGTTCAATTTGACGATTTGATGCAGGGGAAATGCTACAAAAGTAGGCATATTGAGCTCCACTGGGGGCGTCGCGCGCAGAGACCATCAAGGGGAAACTAACGAACATAGGAGAACAGAAACGGGATGAGCAGACTGAATGGCTCAGTGGTGCTGGTGGTGACAGAATAGCAACTAGAGAGACCATAGTAGTAGAGACGACGGAGTCTCCGGCAGGCCGAGGTGGATACGGTTAGTGTCAGGTCGTCAGAACGTCACGGCAAGATGTGATATCACATTCTACTGATTCTCTGCATGCGTGGAGCCGGGTGCTTCCTGCAAATTTTGTGTTTATATATGTTCATAGTTTCTTCGAGAAGATCCGTAAATGTGTTTAGTGGATCTGATCTCACTCTGTTTAGTCTTTTATGATTCATTGGTTTTTTTTTTCTTCTTTTTTTTCTGCAACTATTATGATCTGATACTTATGAGGTTAGAGGAATAAAATGGTCGAACAAGTATTTTTTTCCGTGTGTGAATGGTTGAACAAGTATAAAACCATAAATTATCGTTTGTTTGCTTTCTGTTGTTTTAATGGCGGATCGGGCATTATCCCAAAAAAAAATGGCAGATCCAAAGTTGGGATAGGAAGAAAACCGTCGATTTAGCTTTTAAACCTAGTCGGATCCAAATCTGATAAGATTGCAATCAATTAATTCAAATTGATTCGATTTAAGTCTGATAGACAAGGGTATAATAGTCAATGCAATAATATAATTAATAATTTTAACAGAATATGACCTGTGTTTTTCAAACATAAAGTGGGTGTTAGTGCTTTAAGGTCTCCATTTTGGGGCGCCAATGCAATTTGCTCTTAAAATTTTAAATTAACCCTGAAACTGTATATTATTTGGTTACACTATATACTAAATTACATTACTGATCTTTCTTAATCTATCTAAAGAGGGTGTTGCGTCTAGAACTTCTTCGAGGGCCGGATACTGAGATGACCGCCTTAAGAAATCACAAGCCAAGTTGGAATAACTAGGATGTTTGCACACACAAAGAAAGCAAGAACGGGTCCGGCCTAGTTTTGGCCGGGGAGCCGCCTCTGACGCCCAAGTCAGCCTAGGCAACAATAAGAGTTCTTGAGAGAGTTCTCAAGAACGTAATGAATAAATGATCAGATGATTTCTCGTACCTTTTTCCATGTAGGAGGTGGGTTTATATAGAGGTTACCTGGAGGCGGCGCTTCCTTGAGTTTAGGATCGACAGTTGAAGAGTGAGTGGAATATCTTCGGAATAACGGCTCCTTCTTTGTCGGACCAGATAGAGCCGTTATCTGATGACTCATCTCCCCAATTCTCGGAACGGCTATTCGAGTGGTTATCTGAACTAACCCTCTTGACTTGGTCACTCTCAATGGTATGCTGGACTTAGTCTCAAGACTCATGAGTGTACTCCGAATCTATCTTCCAAGCCGTCTCCCGAGTCGTCTCCATTTTACATTTCAAAAAGGGATGTGTGCTATTCCCGATAGGGGTCCCTAGCCCCTTTTATAAGAAGACCTTCTCGTCCCGTGGGGGTGTCAATAATGTGTTATCTGTATAAGAGGATTCTCAGAATCCTCTCAAGATGATTTCTTTACCCGGAATGGGGTGTACGCTTGTCCCAAGGGGGGGGGTCCTCGGGATATATGTTCTCCACAACAGAGCCCCTCATTCCGTGCGGTTGGTTTCTCGAACGCATGGAATGTTATACTTCTTCGAAAGTCTCCTTTCTTCTTGGAGAAATTTTAAGACGTCGTCTTGAATAATAGTCATTTTTTCTCCAAAGCCTTCTTAAAAGTTGGGGTTTGTAACTCCCAACCATTGTATTAATTCACCTTTATTGCAGCTCCTGATATGCCAACGGTTACACAATCGCAGTAGTTGATATACCTGATCGTAGACCGTTCGATTTAGATCTTAAGCCTTCTCAATCTCAACCGTTGTGTCTGTTCATCGCTGGTCGTTGGATCATGACCTTTCATATACCAAATCTCAACCGTTGCCTTGGTTGATTTCTAACCGTTGGATGTGTCTCTTCATCTTCCTCCTCCTCACTATAAATAGAGGTTCAACCTCATTTTCACTTTTTTGCTTGCAAATTCTCTCTGGAGTCTCCCTCACTGCGTTGCTAGCTTATTGCTTTCTTCAACTCGCTCTTCCAACTCTTCAACCAGTAAGTCATCTCTAACTCTTCTCATTTTCTTTCCTTAGTCCTTTGTTGCTCTCTAAGTAACTTCTGTAATGTGGTATTCCAAATTTTCTTCAGGTATTTCTCGGGAGGGGCACATTATATGGGAGAATGCATGATTCGCTCGGAGCATCTGACTAACCACCTTCGGGAGGTTGAGAAGGCTCGTGAACGGTCCGTCATGGAGCTTTCTGAGTCTATTAAAAAGGTTGAAGCTTTGAAGAAGCGGGAGGAAGAAAAGAGTTTAAAACTGAAGGAGGTGTCCAAGAGAAAGTCAGCCTTCAAAGAAGAGCTTTCTCTGACGAAGAAGGATTTGGACGAGGCCCTTAAAGATAAGGAAAAACTTGCACGTGAGAAGGCTGAAATGGAGTCTATTGCCTTTCAGCTTTGTTATGAAGTTCGGGTAGGGAAACTTCCCGTTAGTGCAGACGAGGTGCCTGACGTCGTCCAAAAGGAGATCATCACTTCTTACCTTGGCACCCCTCAGTTCAAGAAACTTCACTTGGCTCTCTCCGTTTCAACCTACCGTCTTGGCCTCAATGACGCTTTCACAGAAGTTCTTCGACGGGTTGATATTCCTAACCCGAAGGAATTAGCTGGGATGTTGGATGGTAAGGTTTATGAGACTCTCGAAAGGGCTGTGCTTGAAGGTATTGAGTGCAAGGAGCCATTTAGCCCTCCCGACCCTCTTCTCTATGTTGACGGAGATGAAGAAGTGGGCTCTGGAGAGAGTCTTGAGAAAGGGTGTCCCGACGAAGAGCTTCCCGAAGGAGAGGATCCTCCCGAGAACTAAAAACTTAACTTTTCTTTGCTTCTATCATTGAGAAACTTGAATACTTGAATTTTTGCTTCTGTCACTTGGAATTTTTATAAGTATTGTTGAATTTGCATTTTTTGTAATATTGGTCCTTGTGGCCAAGTATTTTGAATAGTAATTTGTAGTTGTTTGCTTCCAACTGAGGCATTGTGCTTCTTTGACTTGTCCCGAGTATCTACCCGAGTCACTCCCCTAGCGGAATGCCTTAGAGGTTATGATGCATTGAGTAACCCCTGGCTCATTATTCCAGATGGTCAGCCCGAATAGGGTCCCGAATGTGAGGCCTTCGAATAGTCCTTTGAGTCTTCTCTTAGAAGGAAATGCATGGATTTTCTCCCGACGTCTACCCGAGTGCTGTCCCGAGATGAATGTCTTGGAGATAATTGTATCTTATGAGAGCTTTCCTTGGGCCTTCATAAGAGGTGAAGAAATTCTCCCGAGTGGCTACCCAAGTGAGGTCTTGAGTGTGACGCCTTTGAGAAATTCCATCTCATGAGAGCCTTCATTGGGCTTTCATAAGAGATGGAGAAATTCTCCCGAGTGGCTACCCGAGTGAGGTCCCAAGTGTGATGCCTTTGAGAAATTCCATCCCATGAGAGCCTTCCTTGGGCTTTCATAAGAGGTGGAGAAATTCTCCCGAGTGGCTACCCGAGTGAGGTCCCGAGTGTGACGCCTTTGAGAAATTCCATCTCATGAGAGCCTTCCTTGGGCTTTCATAAGAGGTGGAGAAATTCTCCCGAGTGGCTACCCGAGTGAAGTCCCGAGTGTGACGCCTTTGAGAAATTCCATCTCATGAGAGCCTTCCTTGGGCTTTCATAAGAGGTGGAGAAATTCTCCTGAGTGGCTACCCGAGTGAGGTCCCATGTGTGACGCCTTTGAGAAATTCCATCTCATGAGCTTGTCAAGAACTCTCTTGGGTTTTTCGTTGATTTGAAGGGCGCTCCTGGGTTCTTAAACTTGTTAAGAACTCTCCTGGGCTCTTCTTAAGAATGCTCTCGGGTTCTTGAACTTGTCAAGAACTCTCTTGGGTTCTTTGTTGCTTTGAAGGGTGCTCATGGGTTCTTAAACTTGTTAAGAACTCTCTTGGGCTCTTCTTAAGAACGCTCTCGGGTTCTTGAACTTGTCAAGAACTCTCTTGGGTTCTTCGTTGATTTGAAGGGCGCTCCTGGCTTCTTAAACTTGCTAAGAACTCTCCTGGGCTCTTCTTAAGAACGCTCTCGGGTTCTTGAACTTGTCAAGAACTCTCTTGGGGTTCTTTGTTGATTTGAAGGGCGCTTCTGGGTTCTTAAACTTGTTAAGAACTCTCCTGGGCTCTTCTTAAGAACGCTCTCGGGTTCTTGAACTTGTCAAGAACTCTCTTGGGTTCTTCGTTGATTTGAAGGGTGCTCCTGGGTTCTTAAACTTGTTAAGAACTCTCCTGGGCTCTTCTTAAGAACGCTCTCGGGTTCTTGAACTTGTCAAGAACTCTCTTGGGTTCTTTTGAAGAAATGCTTGTGTATTCTTCGCTATAACTTTCTTTTTGAGAAAAGGATGTCAATAATGAAGACGTAGATTTTATTGAAAATCAAATGGTCTTTCGACTTGCTTGCAAATGCTACATATCATGACTAATTCTACTGATAGAATTTTCGGAGATTCATGGAATTCCAAGTTCGGTCTATCGTCTCGCCCGTGGCTAAGCTTTTTAGCTTGTAAGTCCCTGGTTTTGTCTCTTGCTTGACGAGATATGGCCCTTCCCATGTAGGTGAGAGCTTGCCTTGGTTTCTTGGGTCTGATGCCGCAACTTTGTGGAGCACTAAATCACCCGCACGATGTCTTCTATTTTTCACCCGAGCATTGAAGTATCCAGCTACTCGGTTCTGATATCTTTGATTTCGGTATTTTGACATGCTCCGTACTTCGTCTATTAGATCAAGATTGCTCTTCAAGCCTTCTTCGTTTGCTTCTTCATTGAAGTCTGTATATCTCTTTGATTCTGCCAATACCTCCACCGGGACAAGTGCTTCTGTGCCGTAGGCTAGCCGAAAAGGTGTTTCTCCCGTAGGAGTTCTGGCAGTGGTGCGATATGACCAAAGGACGCTTGGTAGTTCTTCCACCCATTTGGCCCAACTTGTCTCCAGACGCTTCTTTATTCCATCCAAAAGCGTTCGATTGGATATTTCAACTTGCCCATTGCTCTGCGGATACGCCACATATGACGTTCTATGCTTGATATGATATCTTTCACAAAAATTCTTGAAGCCGGCTCCGATAAATTGTTTTCCATTGTCGGTCACAAGGATCTTTGGAATTCCGAATCTGTAGATTATCCTTTCTTGAAAGAACTTTTGCATTTGTTTCTCAGTAATGGATGAGAGAGGTTCGGCTTCCACCCACTTAGTGAAATAATCAATTGCCACGACCAAATATTCTAGGCTATTGGTGGCCTTAGGAAGTTTTCCCACCAGATCCATTCCCCACATGGCGAAAGGGATCAGACTGGAGATAGATGTGAGAGGGACAGCCGGAGTTTTCGGAATAGATGCATGAAGTTGACATTGTTTGCATTTCTTGACATAATCCACGACATCTTTCTGAATAGTCGGCCAATAAAGTCCTTGACGTATTATTTTGTGGGCCAAAGCCAAACCTCCCATATGCAAACCTCCCATATGCACTTCGCATATTCCTTCGTGTACTTCGGCTAAGGCATATTGAGCTTGAGAAGGGCCAACACACTTTAGAAGAGGCTGTGTGACTGATCTTTTATAAAGTTGTTCTTCAATAATGGTGAACTTCGCTGCTTGATTCTTAATTGCCTTAGCCTCCTTGATATTCTGAAAGGATATCATTCTTCAAATATGTTATAATCGGGTTCATCCAACTTGGCTCTTCTTCAATCTCCATTGCCTCGGCTTCCCGAATGCTAGGGATTTCCAACTGTTCAATATAAACGGCTGAGCCTAAGGTTGAGTACTTGGATAAAGCCAACTTGGATAACTCGTCTGCTACTTCATTTTCCTTTCTTGGAATTTTCTTTATTTCAAGATGATTGAAATAATGGCGACAATCATCAATTTTGGCTAAGTAATTTGCCATTCTTGTTTCTTTTGCCTCGTACACGCCGCGAACTTGATTTACGATTAACTGAGAGTCACTTCGGACTTCCAATTCTCGGACTCTTAGGGCTCGGGCAAGTCTTAGTCCTGCCAGAAGGGCTTCGTACTCGGCCTCATTGTTGGAGGCCTTGAAGCTGAATCTTAAAGCATAATGAATAGTGAATCCATCCGGGCTTATTAGCATTAGCCCTGCTCCACTCCCCGAAGAGTTTCTTGAGCCGTCAACATATAAAGTCCATAACTCCTGATCGGGTGGAATTTCTACTCCCGAATTGGACATGCTATTCTCAAGAACAAAGTCAACCAATACTTGTCCTTTTATAGCCGGACGAGTTCTGTACTCGATTTGGTATTCGCTTAACTCGATGGCCCATGTTACCATTCTTCCTGCTAAGTTTGATTTCTGTAGTATCTTCTTTAACGGGAAGTTGGTCAAGACTACAATTGGATGAGCTTGGAAGTATGGCCTGAGTTTCCGAGATGCGATTACAAGGGCCAAAGCTTGTTTGTCCACATCTGGGTATCGTGTCTCGGCATCTACTAGGACATGACTTATGAAATAGATAGGGTTTTGCGAAGTACCTTCTTCTTTTACTAACACCACGCTCATTGCTGATGAAGAAATGGCTAAGTATGTGAATAGTTGCTCTCCCGTTGAAGGTCGGGCTAAGAGAGGTGGTGACCCGAGCTTCTCCTTCAACTTCTCAAACGCTTTCTGACATTCATCAGTCTAGAGTGTATCCTTTTCCTTCCCGAGGTCTTTAAGAGCCTTGAAGAAAGGGAAACATTTTTCACCCGATCTCGAGATGAATCTGTTTAAGGCAGCTACTCTTCCGATTAGGCATTGGATATCCCTAATCGTCTTTGGTGACTCCATCATGAGTAAGGCTTTGATTTTTTCTGGGTTGGCCTCAATTCCTCGTTGGGATACCATAAATCCAAGGAATTTTCCGGAGGAAACTCCGAACGCACACTTCTCTGGATTTAGCCTCATCTGATATGTCCTTAACGTATCAAAGACTTCTTCAAGATCTTCCAGATGACTTCTTTGGGCTATACTCTTAATGAGCATATCATCCATGTACACTTCCATATTTCTTCCGATTTGGTCTTTGAAGACTTTGTTTACCATTCTTTGATAAGTTGCCCCGGCGTTCTTCAACCCGAAAGGCATTACCTTGTAGAAGTAACTTTCTCGATCTGTCATGAAGGCTGTATCCCGCTCATCCTTGGGATTCATCATTATTTGATTGTATCGCGAGTAGGCGTCCATGAAGCTCAATACTTCATGTCCTGTTGTAGCGTCGATCAAGAGGTCGATCTGGGGAAGTGGATAGCAATCCTTTGGGCATGCTTTATTCAAGTCTGTGTAATCCGTACACATTCTCCAGTTGCCGTTGGCTTTCTTCTCCATTACTACATTCGCCAACCATGTTGGGCATTCTATTGGTTTTATGAAACCCGATTGCTCTAGCTTCTCCACTTCGGTTCTGATGGCAGTATGTTTCTCAAGCGAAAAATTCCTTCTTTTTTGGATCATGGGAATTGCATCTTCCGTAATCCATAGGCTATATTCTGCAATTCTTCGATCTATTCCTGGCATGTCTTCGGCCGACCATGCGAATACATCAAGATTGTTCTGGAGAAACTCGGTCAGTTCTTCCTTGAATTCTGTAGGTTGTTCTGAACCGATCATAGTTCCTTTCTCGGGAAAATCCGGATGAAGTTGAATTCGCTCAAGCTTCTCAACAGGTTTGGCTCTCTGTATAGCTTCTTCATCCTGGTCATCCCGAATTTCAATACTCATTGTATTGCCCGATCTCTCGGTTCTCTTGACTTTCTTGAGATAATTAACATAGCATTGTCTTGATAGTCTCTGGGTCGAAGAGCACTCCCCGATGCTTGCCGTTGTTGGAAACTTCAACTTCATATGTGTTGGAGAAACCACAGCCCCTAGGGCATTAAGAGTTGGCCTCCCGAGCAGGACATTGTAAGCTGAGAAGTCCCGAACCACCATGAAGGTTGCTTGGATTACTGCATCCCGAGGGGAGATCCCGATCCTTAGATGCAGTTGGATGGTCCCTTCGGATATGGTGGACGACCCGGCGAACCCATATAAGTGAGTCCCGCATGGAGTCATCATCTCGTCCTCAAACTTCAATTTCTTAAATGCTTCATAGGATAGTAAGTCGGTGGAAGATCGCATGTCTACAAGAACGCGGTGAACTTCCCGATTTGCCAATTTCACTTTGATAACTATAGCGTCATCATGAGGAGAAGTCACGCCTTTGAGATCTTCATTTGTGAAGGTTATTGGATCTGGACATAAGTCGTTTCTTCATTTTCTTGGCAACTGCATCGATCAAACGAACTGTGCTTTTTGCTTTGGCTTCTTAATGGATTCTTCGGTCGGATTTCCCAAAACAATCTAAATGGGAGAAAATTCCCGATTGTCAGGTTTCTTCTCGGGATTCTTATCTGCCCTCTTGGGACTTTTGGACCTGAGTCTTTTTGTTGATCTAGGTGGGGACTTCTCTCAATCTTATCACTTCTTCTGAAGATACTTTTCAAGATGCCCTCCTTGGATGAGTTTCTCGATCTCGATCTTAAGATTTTTCTGCACTCATCCGTATGGTGGCCTTAGTCCTTGTGAAAACGACAATATTTTGTCATATTCCTATCTTCGGGTCGGGCTCTTATCTTGCCTGACCACTTCAAGTTTTCTTTATCTCTGATCTATAATAGAATTTCTGACCTCTTAGTATTAAGAGGTGTAAAGTCCCCGTTGGCGAGTCTTTCTTTCCAACCTCCTTTTTTGTCATCTTTTGCCCGAGCGTTTGCATTCTGACCCTTTTCTACATAATTCTTCTTTTCCTTCACCCCTCTGGTGGACTCTTCTCGGGCTTCGATAACTTCTGCAACTGTTGCTTGTTTTTGGCATTTCTTAAGAAGTGCTCCATAAGTCTTTGGCTTATCTTGGAGCAATACCTTAAGCAAATGTTTTTGAGTTATTCCACTCCATAGTGCATTGTATGCAACCGAGTCATCCAACTCTTCTACCTCGATAGCCACTTTATCAAATCTTAGAAGGTAGTCTCTAACGGACTCATTTGGTTTCTACCTAATGGCGAAAAGGATATTTGCTGTCTTCTTACTCCCGACGCAACTTCGGAATCGGGCAATAAATTTTCTCCCGAGTTCTCGGAAGTTTCGGATGGATCTTGGCTGTAGGCTAGAAAACCACTTTATCGCCGGGCCTTTGAGAGATGCCGGGAAAGTTCGGCATAATAGCTCATCTTCTCGGCCAATAACAGCCATGCCAGATTTAAAATAACTAATATGTTCTCGAGGATTAGACTTACCTTCATAGGGAGTAAACGTCGACATGATAAAGTTAGGTGGAAGAGGTGCTCTCATGACTTCTTCTGAGAAGGGTTCTCTGTCAACCACGTCATAGTCGTCGTCAAGGTCTCGATCATCAAGCCTTCTTTCCATAGCATCTAATCTTCTCCCGAGACCATGCGGCTCTTGACGTTCTTGCGGAGACCGAACACTTCCAAGATCAGAATATTGGGAAGTTGGTCCATGAGAAGATCCATACTGACTAATCGATCCTCTCGGGTCACCAGATCTGGAATGGCCTCTTCCGTGGCTTTCGCCTTCTTGTTCCCAAATTCCTTCATTTCGGCGTCCCCTTCTGGGTAAGTCTTGAGTCTGTCTAAGCCCAGCCAAATGGTTGAACACACTTCCCCTCGTCCGATCTTCTCGGTGATGTGGTTCTTCAATACGAACTCCTTGAGATCTTTCTCCAACTCGTTCGGCTGGTCGCCTCGGTATTTTGGGATTTCTCCTTTCTTCATTCACCGGGCATTGCTTATCCTGAGTCTGTTGGACAGCTTCACGCCTTCGTCCTTCTTGGGAGTTTCTAGGGGGTCCGGGTGGTACCCCGATTTGATGGACTAAGCCTCGAACAACTCCTTGGATTTCCAACATTTTTTGTTGGACAACCCTTTGCATATTTTGCAAATCGGCCACTATCACTGGAATTGGAGGTTGATTCGAACCTCCTTCTCCAAATGGAGTTGGAATAGTTAACGGGGATTATTCTGGAATCCCTTCTTGAACTTCCTTTGTAATAGGAATTTGTCAATCTGGAGAAGGGAGAGTTTGTTCTTCAACACGTCCATTTTCTATCTCCCTTTCTCTCGCTCGAGTAATAACTTGATGAGAACTCGTCACCCGAGGAGTAGTACGTCTCGTCATGACTTTCTGTGACGATTCCCACAGACGGCGCCAATTTGTTGCGTCTAGAACTTCTTCGAGGTCCGGATACTGAGATGACCACCTTAAGAAATCACAAGCCAAGTTGGAATAACTAGGATGCCTGCACACACAAAGAAAGCAAGAACAGTCTGGCCTAGTTTTGGCCGGGGAACCGCCTCCAACGCCCAAGTCAGCCTAGGCAACAATAAGAGTTCTTGAGAGAGTTCTCAAGAACGTAATGAATAAATGATCAGATGATTTCTTGTACCTTTCTCCATGTAGGAGGTGGGTTTATATAGAGGTTACCTGGAGGCGGCGCTTCCTTGAGTTTTGGATCGACAGTTGAAGAGTGAGTGGAATATCATCGGAATAACGGCTCCTTCTTTGTCGGACCAGATAGAGCCGTTATCTGATGACTCATCTCCCCAATTCTCGAAACGGCTATATCGAGTGGTTATCTGAACTAACCCTCTTGACTTGGTCACTCTAAATGGTATGCTGGAATTAGTCTCAAGACTCATGAGTGTACTCCGAATCTATCTTCCAAGTCGTCTCCCGAGTCATCTCCATTTTACATTTCAAAAAGGGATGTGTGCTATTCCCGATAGGGGTCCCTAGCCCCTTTTATAAGAAGACCTTCTCGTCCCGTGGGGGTGTCAATAAGTGTACTCTCGAGGGGGTATGTGTTATCTGTATAAGAGGATTCTCAGAATCCTCTCAAGATGATTTCTTTACCCTGAATGGGGGGTGTACGCTTGTCCCCAGGGGGGGTCCTCGGGATATATGTTCTCCACAACAGAGGGAAAAGAGAAATAACCATTTCTTCTTTTACCCTAAGGAAACAAAAATGACTACTTTCCTCACAACATTAAGCTTGAGAGGATCTACCTATTTTTAGGCAACCGGCATAGCAAGAGAACTTTGATTATTCATCCAAAAAAAAAAAAAAAGAGAACTTTGATGATTGTTGGGTCTTATCTAGTCTCTCACAGCATTTCCAGCCACTAGTGGAGACTCTTTTGTTGCCTAAGAAAAGGAGAAACTGAATCTTTGATTAAAATGAGAAGAAACCTAAAATGATTCATTCTAGCCGACTTTAATGGTAGGTGTTTTTTTGATTTTGGTAGGAGATCTTGATAGCATTCACCCTGTCCCAAAGCAAAAGTTTTGGTGGATACAGACCTCTGTTTATTGTGTTGAAATTAGCATTTAAGTAATGTAGGTGTCATTATAACCCTAATTAATGGAGAGTAGAGTAGAGAATCCCATTATGTGTGAATGCCTTCCTGTTTTGAAATTACAAAAGCTATGCCACTATCTACAACTCAGTTGTGTTATATTTATTCTTCATTCGTTTGATTTCAGTTTGGCCCCCAACCGCCCCCAAAAAAAAAAAAAAATGATTTCAGTCCCCATCAATGGCATCTATCGAAGCAATCTAGTCTGTGGTTCTAAACCAACTGTTGGGTTCGGTCCTATGACGGCTTCTAGCCTTCCACTGCAATAAGATCCATTTTAGTGCTGTTCGAAACTCATGAAACTATCGCTTGATGGCACTCTTTTTTCTTTTTTTTTTTTTTTTTTTTTTTTTTTTTTTTTTGTAGCTAGCGAGTTTATATTAGGGGGTATATTACTAATATAGGTGCCACCGGATGGGTGCTAACCCAAGACCTCCCCATGGGAGTTTGGGCTTTTAACCGCTCAACTAACCCATCATTGGCCATTGACGGATTTTTATGAGGTACATTTCTGACAAGCCTTGTCAAATGGACGACACTTGTCCAACCTATTTCTAATGGTTAAGAATAAATCAAAATTAAATGGGCCCTTTATCTTTCAAATCTCTTCTCCTACCTCTCTCTTGTGTTTCACTACTTCTCTTTCTCTACGCAACTGACGGCGGCAACCACAACAATTGACAACCCTTCAGCTTCACTGGTTTCCCCAAATCTCACCTGCCAGATGCGTCAACCACGAGAACCACTATGGTCGCCACACCATCTCCTCGACGGTTTTAGACCAGCATTTGTGGTACCCTAAAGGGTGTCAAAACCTAACCCGAACTGTTAAAATCGGATCGCAATGGCCCGTTATAGCCTGAACCGAAGCTTAATTGGGCTGAATAACCTCAGCCCCCACTGGTTCGGGCTAGGTCGGGCCAGCCCGTGTGTAGCCTGCTAGCCTGAACTGTTTGGCCCAAAACCAGAAAGAACCCGAACCAACCCATTAAATCCATTATAAATAAATAAAATAAGTTAAATTTAAATGTAAAAGACAGAAAACCCCCAAGTATCCATTTGTTTTCCTTAATTGTTTTGCTTTGTGTTAATACAACCAAGAGGGGGGGGGTGATTAGGTTGTATCTAGTGGATTATCCTAAATTCTCAGTTTAATTGCAATTTCAAAGTAAATTGAAGATTTAAATGAAATTATACACTATCAAGCAATTACAACACAAGAATTTATAGTGGTTCAACTTTAGAAGTCTACGTCCACTCCTCTCTTAGCCTCAAGAGAGTATTCCACTAATGAATCTCTTTCAATACGATGGGTAGAGAATCAAACCCTTACAATCTTTGTTGCGGGGCAAGAATACCCTTTACAATCTTTGTTTATCAAGTAGGGCAAGAGCACCCTTTAACAAATTATAATCAACCTACACTAGAATATCACAATCAATACAAGTATAAGAAGTGTTGGATATTACTTAATAAGGAAAGTGACACTTTACCCCTTGTGTGAATGTGATGCAATGAATAAATGCTTCAATAAAGGCAATGCATCAACAAGAAGTCTCAATGACCTTCAATAACTCCAATCTTGACTCTAAGGTCTTTGCTTAATGACTTTGGAATGTTCTTCAAAGTTGAGTGGAGTAAAACTAATAATCAATGCAAGATCACTTGAGTAGTTGCTTTTCACTTAAGAGGGAGTAATAGCTGTGAAACCCAGCCCTAACCTTGACTCGAAAAAACCCTGTTGTTTGTAGGACCGACAACTCGAAGTAAAGCAAGAAGTCAGCTTTGGGCCATCCCAGTGGAGGACTTGGTGTCTGGCTTTGAATCCATGAGTGTTGATGACAATGTGCTATTTATGGAAACTGAATCTTGATGAAGATCGGATTAGTTGATGGACTTGGAGTGTTCTCTATCATGGTTTGAAGGCATTTCTACCTATTAGGTAAGTCACTTGGTGTGTGTGCAAAACCCCTTTATGTTTGGATTTGATCTGAGCCTTCAATTCCCTATTTTGAACTTGCTGAACTAATTGGTCAACTGGACCAGTCGACCAATCCAATCGACCAATGGGTTCTGTCTTTGGTAATTAGGTCTTGCTTGCTCTATTTAAGTCCAATCTCGAGTCTACTTCGTATTTTCTGCCTCCAAACTCTTTGGAACGAACCAAAGACTTCTGCAAGTCATCTCCCTTGCGCTCTTGGTGTTTATCTTGACGGATCTTCGTCAAAACTTGTGTTCTTATACAAAAAGGTATGTTTACACTCTCTTCTTCTTCATCATCCTTGTTTTCTTTCCTTTTTGAATTGAGACAGTAGAGGAGATGCTGCATTCTCTGTTGCAAACATCTCTGAACTTATCTCTCATGATCTTCCTAAGGATTAATGGCTAAAGCAATGTCCGTAATCATGATCATTGCAAGCTTTTGAAGGAATCATGATCTAAATCATGATCTTGTCTTCGTTTGTCTTTGATTTAAATTCTGATCTTCTTAGATCTATTTTACTGATCATATTAGTAGTCAATCGCTGTGTTTTCCTTACATGATCCATGATCTATCAATCTCTAGTTGTTTCTCCTCTATCATACCATGCTTTCTTCAAGTATCATGACTGATACATCTATGGTAAGTTTTGTTTCCTTATTTAGATCCAGGTTCTTAGATCTATTTCTTGAAGACCTATGTATGCCTTCTATGATATCTTTATCAAAATCAATGATTCATTCTCCTATTGTTCGTGTCTATGATTTGTATTTTTAATTCTTCAAGAACCATGATTAATCTAATTATGGTAACTTTTATTTCCTAATTTGTAACTCTAAAACTTGATTCGATTGATGTTTTGAAGTCCTCTTTATGTTAGGATACTACCAATGTAGTTTACCCCTTGTTTAGTACCCTTTTGAACCACCAAATTCGGCTCTTTATTCTTAAAACTCTGATTTTGTAGGCCCTTTGTCTCGTTGGTCGACTGATTGGTCGACTGGGACAGTAGACCAATCCAATCGACCAATGAGTACAGCAACTCCAGATTTGGTCTGTTTTGGATGTTTTGATATCTTTTCTTTTAGGGATCTTTCCTAATATGTTGTATACACTTGTCTAGGACCTTCTTCTCAAGTTTGTCAAGGTCTTACTTGAATTCTTAAGATTCCTTTGCAAGTTATAAAAGGTAAGGATGGTTACTTCCTTAACAATATAAATTGTATATCTTAGTTTCTATATTTGAATCTTGTTAGTATATTTCCTTAATAAGATTCTTACAATGTTATACTACTGTTGTACTGTCTTGATATCAGTAGCATTACTTGTTTATATTAAATAGACTGATGTATGATTTACTTACCAGTTATATACAAGTTGAATGTTATTGTTGATTTCTTTCCATATATGAAGTTACCATATATGTGAGGTTATGGATTGATGCTTGTGTATGCTTAAGTATGGTTTGGAAAGGGGAGGTGTCCTCTTGACACTTCTGTCCTAGGACTACTACGGGAATATTATGGGATGTTTCCGGAGATGCCCTTTGGACACCTTCCTAAACTGTTGGATGACATATTTAGGACTGTCTAGTAGTGTTTGGCTAGGATGTCCCGTTATGTCAGACCCTAATCGGAGGGGTATTGAGACCGAACGACCCGTGGTAGCAATGGGGATTCATGGGCGCTCAAGACCGGTAACCAATCCGTGAGAGGACAGGAATCACATTGTGGGGACCATTTATCGGTAGGGTTGCATATGGTTAGACTTGGGCTCACGGGCGCTTAAGACCGGTAACCAACCCGTGAGAGGACGTGAGAGCTTCTCGTTTACCATATGTGGATGACCTATAGGGTTGATGAGTCCGTAGTCAGGGACTATGAGGACTCTTGTGTGAAGGATACCGGAAAGGATCGCCCGGGGCGAGGAATTGACGTATCTGGATCTGACTTGATGTAACTGAGTAGGAGACTTGCATTTGGCTAGGCTTGACCCTGACATGCGCCAGTACTTAGACCAATGGTGATGTGAGAGAGTGGTGACTTGACCCCAGCCATGGAATGTCCCGAGGGATGCCGGACCCACTACCAAAAGGCGTTGTGTGATGAGACCTTCCCAAAGAAGTATGGTGGTATGACTTAAAGCATGTCTGCCAATAGAGACCAGCATACATAGAGTTAGATTCATACATTCATTGTTTGTCTTATACCATATTGCATTTATGTTTGTTTTGAAATCCTGCCATTTATGTTATTACGGTTTAACTGCCTTACTGAGTTTCTTTGAAACTCATTCCTTTTGTACAATGTTATGTTAGATTACTCTACAAGTTCTGAGTATCATGACTGCTCGTATGAAGAAGCGCAAGGAGAAGAGGCATATCTCCAGGAAGGTGATTGCAGTTACGACAATTACACTGAAGATTCCGCGGGTGGTTATGCTCCGTACGATGCTTAGTCCGACCATAGAGTGGAAGCGCCCTTGTGCCATTTATGAGATTTATACTTACAGAGACGTTGTCTATAAGATTGAGAACAATTTAGTTACCTATTGTACCTGCTATTGGGATTAGATTTTATCTTGTTCCTTTTCTTTTAGAAGTACTTTTCCGCTGGTTGTAGAGTGGGATTCCGCCTCACTTTACTTATTGATTTAGACATTCTGATTATCTTTCGTACTCTGATCATATACATGGTTTATTATTTCCTTATTTGGATCTTTGGTTTATCTGTTGCACATCGATTATTATTGTTCATGATTATGTTATTGTTTATGTGGGAGGTTGATTACTCGATACCTGATCTTCGGGGCTGTGGATCACACTCTCGGGTATGCCAGTTAGGGTACCGGCTGGGAGGATGTGATAATAGCTTTGTTGGCATGATTAAACACCTCAAATGGGGGTGGTTGAGCTTATAAAGAAGTCTTCCAATTGCTTGGCCCAACTTCCCAATGGATATAAAATTTCAGTGAAATTTTACTCCAGACAGTCGTCCATCTAAAAAACTAGCCGTTGAAATGTAGCCGTTATACTTAAGTCAGGACTAGATGGAATTCCGTCTGGCCTATTTTAAGTTGCATTTGCTGATAGTAAACCAGACGGTCGACCGTCTGGTGCATAGTTGCTGAATTAGCTTGGGACATGGACTTGGCTTGGGTTTTTTGTCATTTTGGTCAACCCTAAGCCACATACACCTTACTAACATGTCCTAGGTCAATCTAGTGACATGAATTACATATTATCAATGAGTTTACATGTGTGTGTATGTGAGAGTGTCCTTAATCCTAATTCAACATAAGTCTTGATCTTCGACTTGGTCTTCGTCTTGATCTTGTGCATCGGACTTGATACTCATCTTGACTTTGGTTCTTAGTCCAAGATAGCTTGACTTGACTTAAGCTTGAATATCCGATAATTGTTTGGTCCCGTCATATTGCATCGAGATCCGCTTAAGTGATGAGCTAGATAAGACACATCTTAATGAAAGCATTAGTAATTGTGTTTGTCATCATCAAAACTGATAGAGGCTGATGTGGAAAATGCTGACATGACATTTTCCAACAATCTCCCCCTTTTTGATGATGACAAACATATAAGTGATAGAATGATAGAAAAACTTAAAAACTATCATTTATACACTTGGATAATCATATAGCCATGAAGTAACTAATTTCCCCCATACTTTGGAACATTCATAAATCATCATGTGAAACTCATATGACATACAATAATCATCATGCTAATATGTTCCAAACTTCATTCTATTACGGTTTACAGTCTAAAAAGAATTTTAACGACTGTAATATTTATCCCCCTTTGTTATTAACAAAAAGGAGAAAAAGCATGTCATGCTCCCCCTACATATGAAGCTCCCCATAAACATGAGCTTCTCTTGCAATAAGAACAAGATGACAGTAGAGAAGAGAAACATAAATTTGCATTTCATAACAAAACATGTCATTTACATCAATGATACCAAGATTCATGTGTAAAGACAAGTGTTCACCATACAAGAACTATTCAACCGAAAACATCATAACATGAAACAAGAGCTGTTCAAAAAAACATTCTCATAAAGCAAAAGACAACTGAAGCTAGTCTTCATCTCCACTGCCATCCTCTTCATCACCACTATCACCTACGCTGCCAATACCACTTGCCTCAAAATCTTCTTCATCCCATTCCTCATCCTCATCCTCTTCTTCATTGTCTTCCGCATCTTCAACTTCTGGAGATGGCATAAGAGGAATTTCGAGATGAGTCATCATATGTTGCATCATGGCTGTATGATGAGTCAATATGCCTTCAAACGAGTCCATGCGAGTACCCATCGAGTCAAAACCGGTGTCAAAGGGCTGTTGCATGGTGGTGAGGCAAGAATCAAGAGCCTGAAACCTCGAACTGGTGGAAGAGTAAGAGGAAGGCTGTTGTGGCCCTTCTATACCCATGGCGTGAGATGTACTGATTTGGTGGGCTTCTGCTGTTTTTCTTTTGCGGGATGGAAGAGCCCCTTTGTTGTCCAGATTGGGTGGTGGGTTCCTAGAGTCTTCATTTCTTAGACTGACATTAAATTGCCAGAAGACTTTGGTGAGGAGACTACCATATGGTAGACACATGTTTCCGGTTCTACCAGATTGAATCATGTATGATAGGATGATGTACGGGAGGCATAAAGGTTGATGATTAAGGATGCAGTAGGTAACATATGTCTGAAGAGACGTGATATTAGACCGATGTCCTATTTTAGGAATGAGATTCCACTGAGTGATTTTGCTAACTGCTTTAGCCTCATCATGGAACATTGTTTCCTTGATGTCCTTGTGGTAGCTATGCCAATTTCCAGGTTTTAGGAGACTTTGATAGACATCATCTATATGAAGATCCTCAGGTGGGGTGTTCTTGTAGGTCCTGAAGCGAAGATCTCCCTCAGTGGAGATCTGAAACAGGGTGTGAAATGAAGGGATGGTGAGAGCAATGTTCACCCCTTTTACATAGGAGGTGACTTTCAGGTTTTCACCTGCTCCGTCATGACGAAGATTGGCATAAAAATGATTCACAAGTCTGAGATAGGTGACCTTAGTGGCACAAAGCATGGGACCCCAACCCATGGCTTGGAACATATCCTTGATGGGAAATCGAGAGAAGTCATCAAGGTCAATAGATGTGCCTTGCTCAATACTTCGTGCGACAATTTTAGGATAGATTCTTTTGGCTTTAATGTCCCTAAACCACTTATCTAGTCTAGGGGAAACCTCAGGAGACTCTTCATGGGATGGTGAAGGAGGAGGGACTCTAGAGGAAGAGGCCTTGGAGGTACCACCTTGAACTGAAGGGTTCTTGCAGGAAGACATGATAATCTGTCAACCAAATGATATACCAACTAGTATAAGCAATTGCATTTTATAGACATCTTTAAGATTTCAATAGCACATACATGATGAACTTTAAGAGGGATTACTCATGAGTGCTCAAAACATGTTTGAGATTCAGGTTTGGCAACTGAAAATCATAGAAGAATCCAAATTTTTTGAAACATAGTAGAAAATGAGGATTTCAAAATCTGAGGTTAGATGCAGGGCTAAACCAGATTTTGAGAAATGCAGCAATACTTGCATTTCAGGGTTTTGCATCCACAAGTTTGAAAAAACAGAGAATGCAGCTAACATGATTTGAAAAACAGATTTGCCCTAGAAAACATGTAATCTCATAATGTTGAAGATGATTGATTGCTGTTACTCATCTAGAGTCTTGTTTTAACCAATAGATATTCAAAAGAATATGATTTTAACAAGGAGCTTAGAGCATGGTTCTAATAGAAGTGAAAAAAAGGGGAAATCAGATTTTTGAAGGGAATCATTTTTGGCTATTCAAGTACAGCAGGCAAAGAAAATCAGAAAAGAAAAAAAATCTGTGAATACAGAATTTTATTCTTATATGGGTTTAAAAAAAAAACAAAGTTTGCTGTAAAACTATTGCAGTTTCAACAGTAACTCAATGAAGTCATATAATCCCAAAAAGATCTATGGGTTAAAAACAATTTCTTTAACAAAGAAAGTGCATGTTATGTATGGTTCTTGGCTAAATCATAGCAAAGTGAAGCCCATAAATTTTGTAGGGTGCAAGCCAAAAGAAAATTCTGTTGTTTAAGAAAGACAGTAACTCAGACCCAAAATCTTATCTTTCAAAAGCAGAACACATGTTTGATCAAAGACTGCATTTTCAAAAACTGCTTTTGGACTTAAAATGATCCATGATTTTATAAAAAGATTTCTTTAACAAAAAAAATACATGTTGTTGAAGAACTTGAAGCATATGCAGCACATGGATTTGAGTCATCAAAGATGAGCTTACCAGGAACAATCGTTTGTGGAAGTGGGAAGTCTAGGAGATGTCTGAGCTTGTATGTTCCTGGTTGGAGTTCATGTACTACCAAGTAAGGGCCCTCCCATCTAGGAGATAATTTCTTTCTTCCTCTTGGGGCTGAGATATCAACTTGTCGGTGGCACATCCCCCTAGCCGGTACCCTACCTGTAATACCCGGAGGTGTGATCCACAGCCCCGAAGATCAAGTTTGTGGCGATCATATCCCACATAGCTCAATAATATAATTAAGAGCAAGAACAAATCTTTGTATTTAAGTAAATTAAGAAACAATCAAGTATGGATCTCAAAAGAATTACAAAAGAATATCAGAGTGTAGAATAAAAGATACCAATCAAAGAGAGTAGCGGAAAATAACTCTACAAACCAATGCAGAAGGTAGATCAAATCTAAGATATTACAACTGAATAAACTATGGAAATTAAAGAAACAAAGAAGTCTAAGGGTCAAATCAAGTCTTTCATCGATTCTTCTTCTTCTTCTTCTTCTTTGATCTTCGTCTTCTTCACCATGGGTTTATGCACTTTCATCTTTGGATCTTCATCTAACTCTCGATCCCAACAGCGAGCAAGATGGTGTCTACAACTATCAATAGGATCCATCAAAGTGATCCATACTGGTGTACGGGTCGTACCACTGGTCACTAGCTTCTCCCATTGTGTCCGCAACTGTATTATATAAGGAAGGGTCCTTCGTAATTGTGCATCGGATCTCTTCTGAACCTACAAAGTCATCTAAAAACATATCCCCCAAAAGGTGAGCTCAAAAGAACTTAGCAAGCAGTTCAAACACAATTAACAATTATAAACAACCATAATCTAACTCTATATATGCTAGTCTCTATTGGCAGATATGCTTTAAGATAGATCACCATACTCCTTTGGAAAGGTCTCAAATCACTCTCCCTCAACCATCTCGGTATCTTGGGTTCTCTGTTGGTAATTGGGTCTTGCATCCCTCTAGGATATTCAATGGCTGGGGTTTAGGGCAACACTATCGCTCACCACCATTGGTATGAGTATTGGCGCATGTCAGGGTTAATCTTAGCCCAACACAACAAATCTACTTAGTTATATTAACTTAGGGTCGGATACTTCCATTCCTCGCCTCTCGCCATCCTTTCCGGTATCCTTCCCCCAAAGTCCTCTTATCCTATGGCTCCGACCAACTTGGACGATGGACTTTTAATCTATTGGTCATCCACAAATAATAAACGGGAAGCTCTCTTGTCCTCTCACGGGTTGGTTGTCAATATTGAGCACCCATGAGCCCAAGTCTATTAAAAGAGACCCTACCAATGAATGGCCCCTCACAATGTGAATCATGTCCTCTCATGGGTTGGTACGGGTCTTGAGCGCCCACAAATCCCAATTGCTGCCATGGGTCACTCAGTCTCAATTCCCCTCCAAGAGGGTCTGATATAACAGGGTATTTCCTAGCCAAACACTGCTAGACATGCCCTAGGTATGAAAACCAGTAACCAGAGAAAGTGCCAAAGGGCACCATAGGAAAGTGTCCCATACTACCTCCACTGGTGTCCAATGACAGAAATGCCAAAAAGGCATTCCCCATTCTCCAATCACAACCTAAGCAATCATATCATGATTCCATACATATATCAAAGAAAGATCCATTCACGATCCAATCATTCCCATTCATAATAAATATATAAATCACATCATGAATAGCATACTATAATTACAGAGTTAAAACAATATAAAAAAGAATCTAAAATAGTAGCTATCATATGCAAACCAAATCAAACAACATATAGAATGCAATATGTCAATTGTGAGTGAACGTACTCACCATGAATTCGATTCATAATCCTCGAGAAAGAGATCAAAGGGCAAGTCCAAAATCACCCAAAATAACCCTAAACAAACTTGTATAGAACATAAGGAACAAACCCTAATGATCGGAGACGAAACGGAAGCAAAACAGAGAAAATTGTTGTCACTGACCTTGTTGGTCGGTCAGGCTTGGTCGCTTGGACAGACCAAAGGTCAATAGACCAACCCTGCTGTGTACGGACAGCAAGCCCCTAATTTGGTCGAAAACTCTTCATTTGAAGTTCAATTGCTCCAAAAATTCGAAGGGGAGTTCCACAACAACATACTAAGACTATCTATGATGATCTAAGCATCAAACATGGTTAATGGAATATAAATCCAATCGAATCATAAAATAGGATTAAACCGAAATCAATCCGCGGATTTCACGGAGAGACTAGAATAAATGGGGATTCATTTTAGAGATGAGAAAATAGTAGATCATGCTTAGAAAACAACCTAGGAATAGATTTAAAAGATATTAGAAATCAAACAATTCAGATTAGAATAAGATCATGGTCATCATCTAGGTTAAACACCGAAATCACACTGTATTGTCTACAGAGAGAAATAGAGTGAATGGGAATTCACTCTAAGACTATGAGGATCTGAGATTAGGTCATTATAGTAGCAAAAGAACTTCCTCACAATCACGAAATTGGGTAGAAACAGAAGAGAGAGTAGGTATAGAGAGAAACAAATCGATTACTAACCTTGTAGAAGAGGATTTGATGGAGAAACTCTTACAGATGCTTGGAGATCTTCCTTGGCTTCGAAGAGGAGGTTCTAAGGTTCTTCCCATGTCTCTAGAGGCTTTAGAACATTATGGGATGATTAGAACGAAAAACACTTAAATAGGGTTTCAAAAACCTGATTTCCAAGGAATTGACCAAACTGTTCGTGGCACCTTAGGTCGCTTGGAGTGACCAAGCTTGATCGACCAAGGTGGACAGTAAGATCTAAAATTGGATTTTTGATCTTTGAAAGCCACAAACTCCACTGGGGTCCTCTTCCAACTTAACAAAGGGTCTTACCTAGCATTGTAGGACCTTCCAAAGGTGTCAACATTGAAATCTTGGTTCGCCTTTCTAGTCAAACTTCATTCTAATCAAATCATCATCTAAACTCACTCGGGGTTTCCATAATAAGATCTTCATCATCAACCCCCAAGGGTTCTAGGTCAGCCGTAATGGGTTCAAATTTGGATGGCCCACAACTATCTTCTTCCTTCACTTCGGGTCTTCATATCTACACTATGGATTTTCGCATTAGGGTTAGGTGGGATTTCATAGTCGGAGGACTAGATCTCTTGCCAAAAAGTCTTGCTATGTACTCGAGAGTTATAATATTTAGCAACTTTTTTCTGATAAGCCACATTTTGGTAGAATGCTGCTTCTTGAACTTCATCAACAAACTTCAAATTAGCTTGAAGACCTTCTTCATTTGCCATTTCATTATAGTGTGTTGATCTAAGTGATCCTGCTAACACTTCCACAGGGACCAATCCCTTAATGCCATAGAATAATTTGAAAGGTGTTTTCCCCGTTGGCGTTCTTGATGAAGTCCGATAGGCCCAAATAACATGAGGCAACTCTTCAATCCATTGCTGGTGACTTTCTTCCAAACACCTCTTAATTCCATCAAGTAGGGTATGGTTAGTAACCTCCACTTGCCCATTGCACTGAGGTTAAGCTACTATAGCCCTCCTAAAGTCAATGTGATAAGTTTGGAAAAATTCTTTAAATGCCAGATTGTCAAATTGCATCTCATTGTTTGTTAGCAGTATCTTTGGCAAGCTAAATCTTTAAATAAATTTATTGAGGGTGAACTTTTCCATCTGCTTTTCATTGATGGTTGCTACAGGTTCAGCCTCCACCCATTTCATGAAGTAATCAATGGCCACGATTAGGAATGTTTTACCACATGAAGCAGCTGAAAATGGACCCAAAAGATCCATCCCCCAACGTGCGAAGGGCACATGACTTATAATAGAAATCAGTGGCACTGTTGGAGCCCTCTGTATGGATGAATGTAGTTGACATGGTGCACAGTGGCAAACATAGTCTTGAGCATGCTTCACCATGGTTGGCCAATAAATCCCTTGCCTTAGAATTTTAAAGGCTAGAGCTTTAGCTCCCATATGTTCTCCAGAAATACCTTCATGCACTTCTGCCAAAGCATAGTGTGCATCTACAGGACCCACACATTTCAAGAGTAGTCCCTCACTAAATCTCGTATACAACATGCCTTCTACCAGAGTGAACTTTGCTGCTCTTCTCTTGATGATACGTGCTTGTGCTTGATCCTCTTGAAGTTGATTATGTTGGAGATATGAGATCAATTCTTCCATCCATGATGGCCCAACTTCACCAATTTCCATCATTTCCAAAGCGTCAGGACTTGGTTTATGAAGAGTTTCTTGATAAATAGAAGCTTCAATACTTTCCACACCTGCTGACGCCAATTTGGCCAATATATCAATCTTTGCATTTCCTTTCTGGGAATTTGGATGATCTCACATTGAGCAAAGTGAGCCTTAAGATCGTTCTCTTTGGTGAGATATTGCACCATTTTTTCTTCCTTTGCATCATGGATGTCTTGAACTTGACTTACGATCAGTTGTGAGTCACTGTGTGTCTTCAAGCTTTTGACACAGAGGGAGTTAGCTAAACATAGCCTTGCCAAGAGGGTTTCATATTCAACTACATTGTTTGTTGTTGGGAAGATGAAATGAAGGGTATAGTTGATGGCAAAGCCATTGGGACTTTGTAGTACCAAACCAGCTCCTCTGCTCGTGGCATTACTAGCTCTGTTCCTTGCTCTTCCTTGTACTACAACCTGTGATGGACTCAACCACAAAATCTGCCAATGCTTGTCCTTTCACAACAACTCTTGGTTGAAAATCAACTTGATGCTCACTCAGTTCAATGGCCCATATGACCAATCTCCTCGATAAATCTGGACGATGTAGAATCTTTTTTAAGGGTGCATTGGTGAGGATTGTTATAGGATGGGCTTAGAAGTAAGGGATAAGTTTTCTAATAGATACCATTACAGCCAAGGCTTGTTTCTCTATCTTATGATACCTAGTCTCAGCATCTAAAAGAACATGAGAAACGTAATAAACAGGCTTTTGAATGCCTTTTTCCTCTTGTATTAAGACATAACTTACAACTTGAGAGGACGTTGCCAAATACATACAAAATCCCTGCCTAGGACTTGGACAGGTAAGAATAGGAGAAGAGCTTAACTTGAGCTTTAACTCTTCAAAGGCTTTCTAGCATTCTTTAGTCCAAACAAGCCTTGAGGTGGTATTGAGGGTCTTTAGTGCTGTAAAGAAAGGCAAACAATGCTCTCTAGAATGTGCTAATAAAAAATTGAGGGCAGAAACTCTCCCTGTTAGGCACTGAATTTCCTTCTCCATGTTAGGAGGTTGCATGTCTAAGATAGCTTTGATTTTTTCTGGATTTGCCTCTATACCCCTTTGTGAGACTAAACCCAAGGAACTTTTTGGATGAGACTCCAAAAGCACACTTCTCAAGATTTAGGTTCATCTTACGTTCTCGGAGAACACCAAAGACCTCCAATAAGTCACTGATGTGGGTATTTTGCTGGACTTTTTTGACTAACATATTGTCTATGTAGACCTCCATGTTATGTCCAATTTGTTTACAAAAGATTTTGTTCACTGCGCACTTGTAAGTGGTTCCAGTGTTCTTTAGACCAAAGGGCATGACTTTGTAGTAGTAGCCCTCCCTGCTGGTCATAAGGGCAGTGTGAATTTCATCTTCTGGCTTCCATATGATTTGATTGTACCTAGAGTACGCATCCATGAAACTCAACACTTCATGTCCTGCCATGGCATCGATTAGTAGATCGATGTGAGGCAAAGGATAACAATCCTTGAGGCAAGCTTTATTGAGATATGTGTAGTTTGTGCACATTCTCCACTTCCCGCTTGCCTTTCTCACCATGACTACATAGGTCAACCATTTGGGACATTCGATTGTACTAATGGAGCCAGACTTCTTGAGCTTTTTTGCCTTAGTTTGGATGGCCTGATGCTTTTCAGTAGAAAATTTTCTTCTTCTCTAGATTACTGGAGTTGCCCCTTTGTTGATCCATAAGTTGTGCTTTGCAACATTCCAGTTTATCCCCGACATGTCTTCATCTTACCATGTGAAGACATCAGCATTTTGGGCCAAGAAGGTTGTCAGCTGCTACTTAAAATCTTGTTGCTATTCTAAACCAATATTGGTTCCTCGCTCTGGATGGACAACACTTTGCGGAACTCTTTGCAATTTTTCAATAGGTTCTACACATTGCATTTGGCTCTCATCACGATCATCATGAACCTCAACTGTGAGGGCCATTCCCTCAAGTGGTGTTGTGGTTTGCTTTCTAATGAAATTAAGATAACAGGTCCTAGACTACCTCTGGTTAGTCTTGCAGACACCAACTCCTTTAGCAGTTGGAAACTTTATCATCATGTGCCTAGGGGAGATTATGGCTCCCATCGCCGTCAATGTGGAACGGCCCAAAATGATGTTATAAGAAGACAAGTTGCGCACAATCATGAACATCGTGCGCAAAGTCACTTGTTGGGAAAATGCTCCCACTGTCAGATCTAGCTATATATGGGATATTAGCGATGGTGGTATGGGACACCATCCTCTGATGTCCCCAACATTTTTCATAGTTACTGTTTGCCATGACTAAGAGGTCTAGAAGAGTATGGTTATGCATCCTATCATATCACACCCTATTTGCATGGGTGTTGATGCCGAGTGACTTGTGGCAGCAGTGTGGGGTGGTGGGTGCTCAAGACCGGTAACCAAATTGTGAGAGGACACAACCACAATATGGTGGGGGCCATTCATTGGTAGGGTTGCATATAATAGGCTTGGGCTCATGGATGCTCAAGATCCGTAACCAACTCGTGAGAGGTTATGAGAGCTTCCCGCCCATTATATGTGGATGACCAATAGATTTAAGAGGAGGCATAGTCCAAGTTGGTTGGAGCCATAGGATATGTTGACTCTAGTAGGTGAGGAAACTAAACCCAGAGTGTGAGATGCATAAGGGGAGGTATGTGAACCTAGGTTGATGTGACTAAGTAGTTGACCTGCATTGGGCTAGGTATACCCTTGACACGCTCTAGTTCTCATGTCAATGGTGTTTGAAAGAGTGGTGACCTAAACCCCAGCCATGGTGATAGTCCAAGAGGGATGCCTTTACCCCTTACGTAGGATCTCAAAACCGCTAACCAACCCGTGAGAGATTAGAGTGATGGGACATACCCAAAGGAGGTTGGTGTTCTATTTTAATGTGTGTCTACCATATAAGGCTAGCATCAGTTAGAGTATAGTAACATTGGTGCATTTTACTTCATATCAAGATACACTATATGATGTTTTGATTTAAACTATGATTATGATTATATGCTTTTGTGAACTACTCACTAAGTTCTTTTGAGTTCACCCTTCGGGGAATTTGTTGCTTTAGATCTTATTGTAGATATAGATGTTGTGTATCAAGATTATGAAGCACAGGCGACAAACCCATATAGTATACAAGATTTTGGGACTATGAAACACACGATGACAAATGTTCGTGTCACAACTGCGTGTACCAGGATTAGTGCAACCCATGAGTTGGTCAATACGATTCATGACCGGAGATTTTTGAGTTTCGTAATTACATTTTACTTAAGGTCACTTACCTGTTGTAACCTTTAGAATTGACTAGACTTTTCTTTCTAGTTAATTATTTCAGTTTTGACATCACTTTCGCACTCAGATTTGGTTTTGAGATTCTTTTGAGATCCATGTTACTTGATTTACATTTTAATTATTATTTATAACATTGATTTATTCTTGCTCATGATTGGTCTATTGTGTAGAATGGTATGTGATTGTCTGAGACCTGATCTTGTGACTGTGAATCATTTCCTTAGGTATTTTTGGGTGGATGTGACATTGAGTCTATCCCTAAGCCAATGAAGTTATACTACGATAATACTACTGCGTTGTTCTTTGTTAAGAATAATAAGAGTGGAAGTCAAAGTAAACATATCGATATTAAGTATTTAGCAATAAGAGAGCACATTAAGGCTAAGATAATGCTCGTAGAACACATAAAGATAGATAATATGATTGCTGATCCGTTGATAAAGGGCATGCCACCTAAAGCTTTTGAGGATCATGTTGTCTGTTTGGGACTTTGAGAAGATTTATCTTCATGAAAGGTAATTATTACACATTCTGATGTAGTGATCATTATATAATTTGTTTCTCATTTCTAGTGAGATTACAAACATGTTATTGGACCAAAAATAAACATTAAAGGTTTATTCATAAAGTTGGGTTTATGCAGGAAAAGAAAGATTGTGTTGTAATACATGGAAGGTATCACCTAAGTCAAAGGTGTCTCCCGCCATGATTTGTACAATTCTATTTTTATGTTTGAACATTAAGATGCAATGTTGTTTGGGCCAAGTGGGAGAATAATAGATTTCCTTTATTTAAATTAATAAAAATTAGGAATTTAACTTCTCATAATTATGATGTGGCCCAAACATTATTAGTTCAAGGTAACTGTCTTGATAACTGTTAGGCGGTACCTAGAGGTATTTGATGGTAACACCATTTCTACAAGGCTCATTTGAACTTGTATTCTAGAGAAAAACATTACCACAATTTTTTTGTGAACTTTCGTCCTTAGTTTTATTAGCAAGTAAATTCCTTGTCTCTCCTCCATCATTCAGTTACTAAGGAAAAGAAGGAAAAATTGGATTTCTTCGAC
The DNA here is from genome assembly GCF_041222555.1 of Hakea prostrata. NCBI lineage: Eukaryota > Viridiplantae > Streptophyta > Magnoliopsida > Proteales > Proteaceae > Hakea > Hakea prostrata. Next base: position 377,120 of record NC_142610.1, on the reverse strand, counting down.
ATTGAAGAGGACAATCTACTTGGAGAGGAACTTGCAAATGACTTCCATAAACAAATTTCCATGGCTGGAGTTAAGTATCTTATCCTGTCTTCCACATGATTGAAACAAGGACGACATTATAGTATGGTTCTTGAGTTCAAAATTATGTAAATTATATACTTTGAATATTTCACATCCCCCCAGCCGGTACCCTATCTGGAATACCCAGAGGTGTGATCCATAGCCCGAAGATCAAGTTTAGGGCACTCATATACCCACATAGCACAATAATATAATCAAGAGTAGGAACAAATCATTGTATTACAGTAAATTAAGAAACAATCAAGTAAGGATCTCAGAAGGATCACAAAAGAATATTAGAGTGCGGAATAAACAAGATTAGAGTAAAGAGTATAGCGAAAATAAACTCTAAAACTAAAATGGAAGTTAGATCGAAACTAAGGTATTACAACTGAAAGAAATAAAGGAAACTAAGAATTGTTCTAAAGCTAAACAAAATGAGTATCTATGTCCATCAAACAAAATCTAGACTCAAATGTCTCCGACCCCAGCACGAGACTCTATAGCTCCAAGGTCCAGCTAATTATAGTACACTCTGTCATCACACGGTTATGCTTCATTGTATTACTCGTAATCGCCAAAATATTGGAAACCATACCAGTCACACGCCATGGCCTCGTAGTTCAGGATCTCGCAATCATCAGTACTTGCAACACAATCTAAAGAAAACAAGTTCCCCGAAGGGTGAGCTCAAAAGAACTTAGCAAGTAGTTCAAACACAATTAACAATTATAAATTGTCACAACCTCAAGAACGAGAAACAAGGCATAAATGCAAATGATATGAGACAGTATGCAAGTATGCTTCTAACTCTATATATGCTGGTCTCTATTGGCAAACAAGCATTAAGATAAATCACCATACTCCTCTGGGTAGGTCTCAAATCACTCTCCCTCAACCCTCTTGGTCTATTGGGTTCTTCGCGGTAATTGGGTCAAGGCATCCCTCTTGGACATTCCATGGCTAGGGTTTAGGTCAACACCATTGCTTACCACCATTGGTATGAGTATTGGTGCGTGTTAGGGTTATACCTAGCCCAATGCAAGTCATCTACTGAGTCACATCTACTTAGGGTTGGGAAACGTCCACTCCTCGCGATCCTTTTCGATATCCTTCCCCCTAGAGTCACCGTCTCCCTCTCGGATATATAGACTCGTAACCCTATTGGTCATCCGCATATAATAAACGGGAAGCTCTCGTGTCCCCTCATGCCTCTCGCATTATTGGGCTCCCACGAGCCCAAGCTTATTATGTGCAACCCTACAAATGAATGCCCTCCACAATGTCATTTACGTCCTCTCACAGCTCTGATGCACGTCTTTTGAGGAATACCCATTGCTACCACGGGTCACTAGGCTTCAATACCCCTTCCGATAGGGTCAGATATGATAGGACATTCGCCATTCCACAACCACAACCCAGGCAATCACATCACATCATGATTCCATACATATGTCAAAGCAAGATCCATTCACAATCCAATATTCATATTCCATACCAGCATGTAATTCGCATCATGGATAGTATACTGTAATTACAGAAGTATAACAATAAAGAAAAAGCTCTGAAATAGTAGCTACCATATGCATACAAATTTTATCATAGTATAGCACATAATGATGTCAATTGTGAGTGAACGTACTCACTTTATATTTAACTTCGTAATCTTTGAGAAAGAGATCAAAAGGCAAGTCCAAAATCACCAAAATAACCTTAAACAAACATGTAGAGAGTACAAGGAATAAACGCTAATGATCGGAGTTGAAACATAGTTAAAATGGAGAAAGTTGTTGTCACATACCCCTTTGGATTGGCTTTTGGTTTGTTGGATTGACCAAAGCTACTGTGTATGGATAGTAACTTCCAACTTTGGTCAAAAACTCTTCGAACGACATCAGAACACTCTGAAATTAATAGGAAATTCTAAAATAACATACTAAGACTATCTATGAGTGGGGATTCATTCTAACAATAAGAAAACAGTAGATCATGCATAGAAATCAACCTAAGAATAGATTTAACATAGATTAGAATTAAATAACTATAGTAAGAATAAATAATGGCTTCATGCTAGGTTAAAACATAGAAATCACACTATATTGTCTACTGAAAGAATAGAGTGAATGGGAATTCACTCTATGAATATGAGGATTAGATATTAGGCCATTACAATAGACTATAAGACCTTCCTCACAATCAAAACAAAGAGTAGAAACAGTAGAGAGAACAGATCAATGAAGTGTATGATCAAATACTAACCTTGTAGAAGAAGATTTGATGGAGAAACTCCTACGGATGCTTGGGGATCTTCCTTGTCTTTAAAGAGAGAGCTATAGGGTTCTTCTCACATTCTACAGAGGCTTAGAAGCGAAGTGGTTAGAATTAGATTGAAGTTTGAATATATAGGGCTCCAAAAGCCTAATTTTTCCAAAATAGACAATTATGTCCTTGGGCTTGCTTTGGTCAGTAGCCTTGGTCAATTGGATCAACCAAGGCAATTGACCAAGCAATGCGAAGGGTTAAACATCAGCTTTTTGGTATCCAATAGCCTCAAGCTTAACCTGGGTCCTTCGCCAACTTAAGAAAGGGTCTTACTTGACTTTATAGGACCTTCCAAAAGTGTCAACACTATATTCTTGGTCCTCCTTTCCAGTCAAACCTCATTCAAGTCATATCATCTCCAACTCACTTGGGGTTTCCACGCTAGGATTTTCATTATCAACTTCCATTGGTTCTAGGTTAGAGCAAGTGGGTTCAAATTTGGATGGCTCACAATTGTCTTCTTCCTTCACTTTGGGTCTTCGAATCTACACTAATGGATTTTCGGATTAGGGTTTTTGCGGGAGTTCACAGTATATTTTCTTACAAATAGTAAAATTTGTTTCAAGATTATGAATCATTCTCTTGTTCCTATGTGTATAGTGGTAAGTCGATCTGTTCCGAAAACCACAAGAACTTATTTCATTTTTCTTCCACTTCCCGCTTGGCCTACGTTGACAAATGAAAGGCACATTATAGATGGAATGTGGGTTCATGGAAGAGTTGTGAGAATTAGTGGATGGGAAGGATATGGCTAAGGTTGTTCTTCCCAGGGTTGTTTAAGAGCAGGTAAATTGGTGGAGCTAGTGAAGAGTTCAGTTCACTCAGCTCGTTGAAGGGTTTCTCAAGGTTGGTGGCCAAAGTCAGGGAGGGCTCTCTTAGTGAGTGACATAGTGTCTTGCCTTAGTTTCTGAGGCTTTTGTTGAAGTGTCAATGATGGTGTAACCATGTAAGAACACACACCCTGCAAGCAACCATCACAAGCGAGCCAAGTGGTGGGGACATACTACCCCAACTGCAACATGAATGAGCTAGATTTCCCATCCATAGTAATATCCGTTATCCAAACCTTTCATGAGGCGTTTTTCAACCAGAAATTTGGTTGAGTCCAGATCCTCTGTCCCCACAACGGTGCCCCCAAAATTTTTCTCTCACAACCCACCTAACATAGGTGGGCCAAGGTGGTCTATGTCAAGTGGGTTGTGAGAGGGGATTTTGGGGATATGGGAGTAGTGGGGGTGTGTATTTGGTTTGCAGTTTGGTAGATTTTCAAAAGACCACTTTGTTTTGAAGGGTTTTTGACAATTCAAGCTAGGGTGTGTGGTTGGATAAAACAGATAACATGGACGTCCATATAACAATGCCATTTAATTAAGAGAGGGATGAGAACTGAATATTCTTATAAACTTTAAAATATTCTATGATATGATATGATATGATAGATACACATCCATATTTGATACAACTAACATGATGCATATCATCAATACCAAGTCTCTCTATTCAATTGCACTATAATACATTGGTCAATACGATACAATTCTCAATACTAGATTATACGTCTTTCAAAATCACTTGACGGGTAATATTCAATATTAATCCTTTAAACCTTGATTTTTACCAAAAAGAAGAGTTGGAGAATTAATGTTTGCAAAATAAAATAACCGCAAGCGCACAGTATCGTGTAGCTAACGGGTCGATCTCAGGGAGATATGCCACCTATAATTCAACTTCTTAATAGTAATGCGAGAGTGGAATGATTCAATTTTTGTTAACTAGTTACTTAAACTAAACCAACGATCCTAATCCATACATCTAATGCAATCGAATTGAAACGAAAAATAAAGCAAACATAACCAACGCAGAAATAAAAGACAGGAAAAATAATGCAAATGCAACACCACCCGTCACCAAAGCAAAGGCACGACTGTAGGCTTGCTCCGGTTATGTGGTCCGAGATGATGAATGAATAGGCAGAAAGTAAATAACAGAGCAATAAACAAAACAATAAAAGGAAAATGAAGCCTTAACCAAAGAGAGGCACGACTGTAGGCATCTCTGATCAAGGATCCAGGGGAAGGGAGAACAATAAGTAAATGCTGAAATTTAAATCCTAAATTAAGAATATGGAGGGGTAGATAGAAGCGGGAATGGAGGGGGGAGAGAAGATTATTGAAGAATCTTACTTACTTGCATCTTCCAAACAAAACTTGAATAAACGATTCGAATCTCAACCAACCCTAACAACCAGATCTAGAATAAACTAGATCTGCAATTGCTAGACCCAGAGAGAAAACGAATCCTCAAACTTGAAACTTGAATTTGAACTTGAACTTGAAATTGCATTGATAAAACTAGAGGAATTACACTTGCATAAAAGAAAAATTACACAACTTCAATCTTCCTAAACATTCAATCTAAAAACTAGAACTAGAGCCCACAAATTAATCAAAGAACTAGAGCAAACTAAAGAGAATAGAAAGTGCAAGATTAAAATAAAACTAAAGAGAAAGTAAAGTGTAAAACTAAAGTAAACTAAAAAGAAAATCAAGTGTGTTAGACCTAAGAGGGAGGTAATATTTATAGAAGAATGAGAATAATTTACAAACAAGGAAAAATAATGATAATAATAATAATAAGAGTAAAATAGAAAAAAGAAAAAACAAATAAAGAACGAGAAAAAAAATTCGTTAGAAAGAAAGAGAGAAAGAAAGAGAGAAAGAAAGAGAGAGAGAGAGAGAGAGAGAGAGAGAGAGAGAGAGAGAGAGAGAGAGAGAGAGAGAGAATAAGTGGATAAATAAAATAAAATAAAGTAAAAACTTGCTTTTGAAGTTCACGTGGAGACAAGGTGGAAGAAAGAAAGAAAAGTGGAAGAAGGAAAGAGAAAGAAAATAAAATAAAACAAAAAATATATATATTTTGTTAACAAAAATATAGGTGGGTTGGTTATTAAGGAAATAAGAAAGTAAATAAAATAGAAAGTGGGAAGAAAGAGAAAAAACTAATTAGAGAAATAAATATAATCTAACAAAATAAAATATTCTAAAAAAATAGAAAATCCTAGTCTTTGACTACTTGTGGGCCCCATACAATTCTCAATTACAACAAACAAAAATAAAATAAAAATCCTAATCTAATTTTACAAGATATTCTGGAGTTGGCCCATAATTACATCTCTAGCCCATCATGCTCCAAATCAGGCCCACTATCGCACTTGAGAATTTGAACGGACCTCTTGATGTGTAAAACCGCATGTTTAATACCCAAAACTCCAGATATTCGCTAAAGTCCTAGAAATTCATAAAATCTGCAAAAACAACATAAAACCCAAGGTAGCTCCACTCAAAGTGTTAAAAATGCATGATTTATGCCCTAAGATTTCACACATAAATGTGCTCATCAGATTCCCCCACACTTAAACTAAGCTTGTCCTCAAGCAAGAATAAAAAAAATGACATATGCAGAAAAGAAACTAATGCAACAACATAAAAAATCACGGTTACACTTAGCATGTGCAACAAGCCTTTAAACCACTAGGTTACCCCTAGAGGACGAGTTTTGTCTCGTGGATGTTTGCAGAGCATATACATCCAAAATTCCAATTCAACTCAAAATAAAACATTGCAAATTTCAACTCTAACAATTGGTAAGTATTTATACAGAATCAATAGCTATGACAGCTTTCCTCACCATTGATTTAAGATCCCCCACACTTGAACTTTATTACCCCATATTGATTCTTGAGACTAAGTATATATCTCAATCAAAGACTCACCTTATATCTTTTAAGTACACCTCTCCTTTAAGCAAAACCACTAATAGAGTAAGAGGACCAAGGACTAAGGTTTTGAAGTATTTTTGACCAAACATTGCTACCAAGGCATTGATGACACTTGCATTTATTTCTCTCTCTCTTTTTTTTTTTTCTTTCTTCTTTCTTTTGAGTAGTGATCTCTACTTTACTCCACTACGGTTGGCTTGAATGACATGGTAGAGCAAACACTAGAAACCCAAATTACTTTGTAGCTTTGCTTTATATATGCCCACATAGACAGTGATACGAGAGTTCTTTTCAATAATATCATTCCTAAGAGTTTCGACCAAGTCACCTTGAGTCTTGAGTCGGAGTGCCCTGTCTAGTTCTAAGAAATTCAACTTTTACTTTCTACTCTTTCTTTTCTTTTCTTTTCTTTTCACTTCTTTTTGAACTTTTGTCATGCCATACAAAAAAAATTGATCTCAACCTCTAGCCAAAGAAACAAGGACCCACAAAACCCATAATGGTTCAACGCCTTAAGTTAAGGGCCTCTTATTTTTCTAAGGAAATTCTCATTTCAACATACATACAAGTTACCTTCCTCTCAACAGGGTTTTTATGCGTTCATGATGGGTACCAAAATCACTCTCATTTCACACATCATAGCAATTGAAATAGTATGTACACTAACCAAAAGCCAAAGTTAAAATTTACAAAGAAGGTATTCCCCCCCACACTTAAGTAATGCAATGTCCTCAATGCATGCATGAAAAGATAAACAAGGACAAGGCAAAAGAGGGGTATACCTTTCAATCAAGATGTTCTTATCATTGGAAGCTTTAGCCTTATCTTCAATATCAATGTATGATGGGGAAGACACTCCAAATAAGAAAAACCATGAATAGAAAAGTCATCCCTAAAGACTTTAAGAAAAACCTTCACAAGATGAATATGAGCTTGTACAACGGAAGAGCATACACCTTTGATATTAGTCATAGACCAATCCAATGCTTCTCTATTATCATTCAACAGTGTGATAAACTCTTTTGCTTTGTCAGAAGTTAAATCAGAGACAACAATGATAGGAAGAGAATTATCTTGTCCTAAGAAAGCAAACTGCAAATTAGAAGGCAAATCTTTCAATTCTAGTTGCTTATAAACATGATAAGGCAAAAGATTCACACTTGCACCAAGATCAAGTAAAGCATGTTCAATGTGCGTATTGCCTATGACACAAGCTATGGTGGGGCTCCCTGGATCCTTATACTTGGCTGCTACAGGTTGAGTAATTATGGAACTAATGTTACCTGCCAAGAACACCTTTTTGGGAACGCTAGTGATTCTTTTATGAGTGCATAGATCTTTCAACACTTTTGCATAGGCAAGGATCTGGGATATGGCATCCAAAAGAGGGATATTCACTTCTACCTTTTTCAAGACATCAAAAATTTTCTCCATAGTTGCAGTCTTCTTCTTATTAACTAGACAGCTGAGGAAAGAGGTCTTAGGAACAGAAGGACTCTTAGTTGAAATTTGTTCTTTTCTCATTGTTTCAGCTAATGGTTCAACAAACTTAGGTACTGCTACAGTAATTGGCTCATCTTCAACTTCTATGGGTTTCTCAGACAAACCCTCTTTAGGAGGTACTTGAACATTCTCCTCATCATAGTGATCACTAATCTCGCTCTTTTCATTAATATGTGACTCACCTATTAAATACCCTTTTCCATTTCTCAGTGCAGACATAGAATTAATTGGAGCTAAAGAAGAAGGGGAGGATTCAACTTGGTTGACTTGATTTGATAAATCTGATGGTCTTTGTTGAATCTGAATCCTAGGATTTAACTCAGGTTGGCTAGGCATTTTACCCTTTTCTCGCTCAGACAAAGTACTTGCAAGAGTGGAAATTTGTCTTTCCATATTATGCATAGAAGTCATGAAGGTGCTGGAAAGTACTTCCATATTCTTCTCTAAGGAAGAGAGACGAGAAAACTCTGGATTATTACCTCTATTGAAACCAAGTGTTGATTGATTTTGTGCAGTGAGAGGCATATGAGGCACAACAGGTGGATTGACAGGCCTAGCTAGATTGGCATTTTGAAAATTTGGGGCTTGAGGGAACTGGACATTTTGATTATGAAAAAATTGTGCACTTTGTTTTTGAGAAGCACCAAATTGATTTTGTGTGGAATAATTGTTGAATCCATTTTGGTTTTGCCCTTGAGACCATGAAAAGTTAGGATGACTCTTCCACCCAGGATTGTACGTGTTACTGTACGGGTTTGGGAACGTCGCACTAACATTTTCATGTTGGCCTCCAGAATAGCTAGGGCATTCCTCAATTATATGTGTAGGAGACTGACACCATGCACATATAGCAACAGATTTGTCAACAAAAAGTGATTGATTTGGTTGTGGTGGTGCAGCTTTTACTACCAAAGTCTCTAGCTTTTTCAAAAGACTATTTATTTGTGCATCCTTATGAACTTGGCTATCAACAAAATATCCACTACTAGTCCTTTCAGATTCTTGAGTTGACTCCCATTCTCTAGTTCTATCTGCTAGGTCTAAAAGAAATTCCTAAGCTTCGGAATCATCAGTGAACGATGTAAATCCTGTGGGGCACATAGATTCCAAAAGTTGCTTAGTTTGATAATCAATACCCTCATAAATTATTTGGCATAAATGCCACAATTCTAAACCATGGTGAGGGCATTCTTGGAGGAGGCTTTGGAACCTCTCCATTACCTTAGCAAAAGACTCATTGGGTTTTTGACGAAATTGAAGAATGTCATTTCTTATCTTATTCGTCTTGGAGAAAGGAAAGAATTTTTTCAAGAATAGAACAGTGAATTGTTCCCATGTGGTAATGCTATCCAAAGGTAGGCTATAAAGCCACTTTTTTGCTTGGTCCTTTAATGCAAAGGTAATAAACCGTAGTCTTACGGCATCATCAACGAGTTGTTGTACCTTCATAAGGACACAAACTTCCTCAAACTCTCTAAGAAACAAATATGCATCTTGATCAGGCAACCCATGAAATTGGGGTAACATAGACAAATAATTAGGTTTAAGTTCAAAGTTGTTACCCCTTACGTCAGGTAAACGTATACAAGAGGGTTGTGCAGATCGAGTTGGGTAAAATCTATCCCTAAGACTCTTAGGTGGAGATATGTTGCCCATGGTCAAAGTAGATATTCGAACAAGTCGGTTGGTGGAATCACGAGTCCAAACACGCATGCACTAGCCTCCTAATGCAATTAAAGGCTCTTACGGAAGATGAGTTTTTTTTTTTTTTCAAAGATTGAAACAATGATTCCAAAGCCGTAAGGTTGCCGTATAGCTGAGCGTTGTATAGGTTTGATAGCAAGGGAATCCGTATAGTCTTCGGAGGCACCTACAATCGAATCCTAGGGATTTTGCAGTAGAGTGGGGACTACTATACGTTTTTGTTTCTACTCAAGTGAAGAGTAATATCTTTGAATAAATTTTTTTTTTTAAACACTTCGATTTACCTAAGAATGAGAAGAATAAGATGAACAAATATCTCCCCGGCAACGGCGCCAAAAACTTGTTTGCAAAATAAAATAACTGCAAGCGCACAGTATCATGTAGCTAACGGGTCGATCTCAGGGAGATATGCCACATAGAATTCAACTTCTTAATAGTAATGCGAGAGTGGAATGATTCAATTTTTGTTAACTAATTACTTAAACTAAACCAACAATCCTAATCCATACATCTAATGCAATCGAATTGAAACGAAAAATAAAGCAAACATAACCAACGCAGAAATAAAAGACAGGAAAAATAATGCAAATGCAACACCACCCGTCACCAAAGCAGAGGCACGACTGTAGGCTTGCTCCGGTTATGTGGTCCGAGATGATGAATGAATAGGCAGAAAGTAAATAACAGAGCAATAAACAAAGCAATAAAAGGAAAATGAAGCCTTAACCAAAGAGAGGCACGGCTGTAGGCATCTTTGATCAAGGATCCAGGGGAAGAGAGAACAATAAGTAAATGCTGAAATTTAAATCCTAAATTAAGAATATGGAGGGGTAGATAGAAGCGGGAATGGAGGGGGGAGAGAAGATTATTGAAGAATCTTACTTACTTGCATCTTCCAAACAAAACTTGAATAAACGATTCGAATCTCAACCAACCCTAACAACCAGATCTAGAATAAACTAGAACTACAATTGCTAGACCCAGAGAGAAAGCGAATCCTCAAACTTGAAACTTGAATTTGAACTTGAACTTGAAATTGCATTGATAAAACTAAAGGAATTACACTTGCATAAAAGAAAAATTGCACAACTTCAATCTTCCTAAACATTCAATCTAAAAACTAGAACTAGAGCCCACAAATTAATCAAAGAACTAGAGCAAACTAAAGAGAATAGAAAGTGCAAGACTAAAATAAAACTAAAGAGAAAGTAAAGTGTAAAACTAAAGTAAATTAAAGAGAAAATCAAGTGTGTTAGACCTAAGAGGGAGGTAATATTTATAGAAGAATGAGAATAATTTACAAACAAGGAAAAATAATGATAATAATAATAATAAGAGTAAAATAGAAAAAGAAAAAACAAATAAAGAACGAGAAAAAAAATTCGTTAGAAAGAAAGAGAGAAAGAAAGAGAGAGAGAGAGAGAGAGAGAGAGAGAGAGAGAGAGAGAGAGAGAGAGAGAGAGAGAGAGAGAATAAGTGGAGAAATAAAATAAAATAAAGTAAAAACTTGCTTTTGAAGTTCACGTGGAGACAAGGTGGAAGAAAGAAAGAAAAGTGGAAGAAGGAAAGAGAAAGAAAATAAAATAAAACAAAAAATATATATATTTTGTTAACAAAAATATAGGTGGGTTGGTTATTAAGGAAATAAGAAAGTAAATAAAATAGAAAGTGGTAAGAAAGAGAAAAAACTAATTAGAGATATAAATATAATCTAACAAAATAAAATATTCTAAAAAAATAGAAAATCCTAGTCTTTGACTACTTGTGGGCTCCATACAATTCTCAATTTCAACAAACAAAAATAAAATAAAAATCCTAATCTAATTTTACAAGATATTCTGGAGTTGGCCCATAATTACATCTCTAGCCCATCATGCTCCAAATCAGGCCCACTATCGCACTTGAGAATTTGAACGGTCCTCTTGATGTGTAAAACCGCATGTTTAATACCCAAAACTCCAGATATTCGCTAAAGTTCTAGAAATTCATAAAATCTGCAAAAACAACATAAAACCCAAGGTAGCTCCACTCAAAGTGTTAAAAATGCATGATTTATGCCCTAAGATTTCACACATAAATGTGCTAATCAGTTAATATTATGAATTTAATACATAGCTCAAATTTGGTACCATGATATATGGGATATGGGGTTGGGTTTGATTCAATAGGTTTTTCTATTGATATGATTCCAACCCAACATCATAATAAATCGATATTATAGCAAAAAATTATATTCTAACTGTTTCGCCCCTCACACAGGATATATACAAACAACAAAACTACATAATCAAGAAGCACTAGAAAAGATGACAATGAACTGCTAATGAAGTTGATATCATGACTGGAACATACTCAGATCATAACATTATCCATATCAAAAGCTCTAATCAATGACATTTCTTTTACAAGAAAGCAGCTCAAACCCTGATCCATTGCAACTCGTGATGTTACATTTTTATCAAATTACAGATCTTTACAAAACCACAAGTGACTCAACTTAGGGATGAATCTAATTTTGGATTAAAAAACAAAACACTATCAGTCTCCTGGATTTGTACTTCCCAAAACCCACTTCCTGCCATTTTCTCTGTTGTCCACAAAAAATCAGTGTAATGCTATTGCTAACTGGGGCAGTAGAGATCACCACTTGGTCTCTTCTCAGTAACAAATCAGCTTGATAACAAATTCCAAAGCTTGAACCAATTCACCAAGTTCCTGCACAAGTAGGTAGGTAAGCATGATAGGATTTAAAATTCACACATAGCAGGAGGGAGAGAAAAAAAAGAAAAAAAAAATAAAATTAACTGGTTCAGACTTTGCATTAAAAATTGGTTTCTCAGTTTCTGCTTCAGCTCCCAAACTAAGCTTCAACCAGGCTGTGCAAGGCTACCCTGGTATGATGAGTTTACCTCACTGAGCCGACATTGAAAGAATGAAAGATTGAGGACAACCTATCCATCCATTGTTTTAGGTTGGCCATTACCTTAAACTGCACTTCCTGGACTGGGCCAACTCCTGGTATGAAATGGGTGCAGTTTTCTGCTTCCATCTGTTAGTTCTAGTGAGGGCCACAAAGCTACCATGTAACGTGGTTGAGTGCTCACTGCTGGGGTAAAAACCACTTAAGTGGGAAATTCAATTTTGAATGACCAAGTCGACGCCAAAAGTCATACAAGTACCAATAGCACCATCTGTCAGTAGAGTAACTGGACTTTGTTCAAGGTTCCTGCTTGTTCCAACATTACTATCAATTGTCCTGAGAACCCTGGCAGTGGATGATCATTGAGCCCCAAATGTGGACGACTTCTACTTTGAAAAGATGCTGCATTGCGAAAAAGGATAAAGTGAGTATGTTGTAGTTTATAACTTACGTGAGGGTTGATCATTTTCAAAAGAAAGCTACTGGTTTTTTCCTTTTCAATTAAAAAATTGAGGCACTTAAAATTTACTAACCATCACCAACAGAAGCTGAAGAACTATAGGATGTCTCTTTGATCGAGGTACAGTAGGAAGCATTGCAACTGGTTAATATTCTGTTCGGACGATCTTCCCACTGAACCTACATAAAGACAATAAAGGAAAAATATCAGAGTTACTTCTCACCCCTTGATCCAAAAAAATCATCAGGGTATGAACAAGAGGAAGAGAAAACAACCTTAAGACATCGCCACTTTGAACCAGGCCACCTGATAGGATCTACATCTTTCATGCCAAGAATTGTACCACCAAATCTGGTTTGCTAACAGAAAAAATAAGAGTTTTCATTACAAGAATTTAAGATGAAATAGGCATCTAAAAGATTTACAATGAAGTGGTATTCTTCACCTTTGCTCAGGTCTATCTTCTTCAGCTTCAGCCTTCATTCTGAAACTCGTGCCAACTGCATAGGGGGCTTCGATTGATGCTATGCATTGATCATGAGGTATTATGAATTCAGAATGAGTTGTTCTATTGAAAACCTGGATAAAAGTGTGGTCAGACAATTTGGGCTTCCACATAAAACAGCTAAACACAAATCAAAGTCCAAGTGTAGAACAACTATTACTTACAGACTCTTATGATAGTACAAAACAGCACATAAAGTAACATATTCAACTGAAATATAAATCAAACTGGACCGGATTCATTTCCATCTGGATGTCCAAGTGGTTTTGTGTCGGTCCGAGCTATGTACTTGCATCACCTCTAAACCACTGTTTGATATCCAATCTAGTGATAATAACACAGAGGATATATAGCACAGAACAATCAAGGTACTTAAAGAACAGATAAAACGTGCATCTACGCAAAGAACTAGTTGGATTAATCCATTTTAGGTTCAACAAGGTCTTCTTCTCCGGTTTCCCAATGAGGGTGGGTACATCATAGGAACAAATGCTCTTCTCCAACAATCATGTTAAAAATGAAAAACTATTTGGACCATTTTAATGGTCTGTGTATACAGATTTCTTTAAAATAAAGAAATAATTCTTTGAGAAAGCAAGCTACAAACATATGACCCCTCCAGATCCTGCAAGTACAAACTGAAGCCTCATGCACTATTCATGCCATTTATACACAATACATGGCAACTCTAACCAAGCTCTCCAATATATTGAAGTCAAACAATACACTAGATCATGAACTCACATTCCTAAAGTTACTACAACAACAAGGAGAACAATTGCAATGGGGAAACAAGCAGAACCGAGGAGAAAGTTGACACATAAATATGGAAAATCCCTGCTCATCAATTTGGGGGGGGGGGGGGGGAGAGAGAGAGAGAATACATATTCACTCCTGTTGCTGTTATAATATTACAACTCTTAGTTATATGAAAAATGAGAGGATACCAAAAATAACTATTGCCAGATAGTGCCAAAAGGAGGCACTTTTTTTGTGTAAGAAATGGAGGTGGTTATACATTACTACTTAATATTTTTGCACACTCAAATAAAGAATCCCAGTAATACAATATAAACCATTATATATAGAAAAAAGAATAGTTCATTATAGCTGTGATTAATTCTATATCCTTATTAATTAGGCCCAACTAGAGGTGGTAATTTAATGCCAGCTAACTTCTTACAAATAGCTATAGTAATAATTATCACCATTAAATAAAGATTACCTCTACCCACTTGCATCATGATTAACACTTTTCAACTTTTAATTGGTCAATCATAGGCACTCTATAATAACTGAAGCCAAAATAGTGACAAACAGAGGGTGGTAATACCTTACAAAGTAAAACAATTATATATGATTCATGGGTTTTAACCTATGTATGATGATGTTGTTTTCTCACCCCTATTTAGTGAGGTATCCAGCAATGATAAACATTACAACCATGATAGAATCCACCAAAATGCAGCATCTGCCATGATATTTCATATACTCGATATGAGTTCTAGCTGCATGATTCCATGGTATACATACCTTGGGACTTCATAAGTGAAATCCTAACCCGAATTTATTATGACTCCATCAACGACAATAAAAGAAATCAAGAAATCAAACTCTTTATGATACTACAAAACAACGCATAAAGTAAGATATTCAACTGAAATATAATTCAAACTTGACACCGGATTCATCTCCATCTGGATATCCAAACGGTTTTGTGTTGGTCTAAGGTATGTACTTGCATCACCTCTAAACCACTATTTGATATCAAATCCAGTGAAAAGAACACACATGATATATAGCATAAAACAATCAAGGTACTCAACAGATAAAACATGCATCTATCTAAAGACCTTTGTCGTAACAAAATGCTAAAACTCTAGTAAGGTCTTCATCTCTTGTTTCCCAATGAGGGTGGGTACATCATTAGGAACAATGTTCTTAATCAAACAATCATACTAAACTGATGTTTGGACCACCTTAATAGTCTATGTAGATAGATATCTTAAAAACTAATAAGTAAATATTTGCAATATAGCAAATTGAATGAAGCCTCATGCATTGGGCATGCCATTTTCACACACTATATAGCAACTCTAGCCAAGCCTACTAGATCATGAACTCACATTTTTAAAGCCACTACAACAAGGAGAACAATTACAATGGGTAAACAAGCAGAATAGAGGAAAAAGTCCCATATAAATATGGAAAACCCCTGCTCAGCAATTTGTAGAAAGAAATAGAATACACATAGGAAAAGTAATAAATTGCCTCCGGTAAATAAATAGACAAATAAAGGCACTTATATGTTTTCATTGGTGAATGTAGAACGTCACATTCGCTCCTGTTGCAATTATATTATTACAACTCTTAATTATATGACACATGAGGGGATACCCAATTAAACTATTGCCAAATAGTGCCAAAAAGGAAGCCCTGTTTTTGGAAAGAAATGGAGGCGGATATACATCACTACTTTCTATTTTTGCATACTTAAATAAAGAACGATGGGTAATACAACATAAACCATTATAATATCAAAGAAAATAATTTCTTCTAGTTACGATTAATACCATACCATTAATTAGGCCCAACCAGAGGTGGCAATTTAATGCCATTGCTAGCTCCTTACAAATAGCTACAGTAAAAATGATCACCATTAAATAAAGATCACTGTTACCACTTACGTGATGGTTAACACTTTTCTACTTTTAATTCGCTCAACCATACACACTCGTAATAACTGAAGCCAGGTGGTGACATGAGGAGGTAACACATTACGAAAGCAGAATTATTGTGACTTTTCACCTAATAATGGTGACGTTGTTTTTTCAGCCCCTATTTAGTGAGGTATCAAACAAATTTAACAATTTTCAACCACTATAGAATCCACCGAAATGCAGCATCTGTCGCAATTTTGACAACTGTTAAGTTGAGGTATCTGAAAAATATGGGAAAGGGTTGTTACTAACCAACAGACCATAAGGACAACTTCACCCTAGAATTATTAGATACAAGAGACCTTGTATTTGGTGTTGGATTGTTTGCCGGTTTGCGCTGTACATAAATTATAATTTTCTGCTTCATGAGTTGTAGAAAGTAATCTCAGAGATAGAGAAAGAATATGGTTCAAATTGAAATGCATGAAAAAGAGTGAATCAAACCTCATTGCCCCTGGTAAATCATTGATCCGATTTGCAAACACCAATTCTTTAACATCGATTGACTGAGATGGAATCTACCCAAAAAGGGAAAAAATTAATTCAGATGGGAATTTCATATACATCTTTATGCAGACAAAATTTCAAGACAACATTGAGCACTAAGATGGAATCCACCAAAAAAGAAAAAACAAAATTAATTCACATGGGAATTTCAGATACATTTTTATGCAGACAAAATTTAAAAGATGAGATTGAGCAAGGATTGACGATGAAAACAGTATACCCCGTAGTTATAATGGAAGACGTGAGATTGGTCAATCAAAAACTCTGCATTATCGATTACCAGGATGAAACCATTAGCAGAATGGTTTGGCAACATAGCTGTCAGGCTATAGATAATGGATGGAAGAACAGTAGGGGCTGTTAGAGGAGATGCAGATGGATACCCATCTCGTACCAAACCACCTCACATTAGCTAGGGTTGATGGATACGTTCTTGCATCTCAAAATGACATTTTATAGGTAGGGTTAACGGTTTCAGACTCGTCTCTGGGAGTTACAGAGATCGTTGGGGTGTGACACTAATGACCCAACAATCGTAAAACCAGAGTTGTGAACCATTCTTCTGTTCCTACGGGTATATGCATTCAGAAAACTACAAGAACTTATTTTATTTTTCTTCTGATACGTGTATATCCGATTGATGTAAACATCTTATATATCATTGAAGAACTGAGATGAAAAGGTTTAATCACTTCAATGCATAGCAGATGAGCAAGGATTCAAAATTTGTTTAGTAAGAACAGTGAATACCTTGTATTTATAAGGCAAAAAATGTAATCGCTCTTTGGAAAACTCAGCATTGGCGATTTGTTGAATGAGCCAATTAACAAAATGGTTTGGCTCCATAAATATATGTCTTCAAGTGATCTGCAAGAAAGAAATCATAGGATAAGTCAATCAAGAAAATAAGATCTAAATCTTCCCATTGTTGTCATCATTCTCTTCCTCCCAAGGAAAATGCCAACAAACAATTGTAGTTGGTCAAGTTGGTTTTCACCTCCCAACCTGCAATTATATGATGAAGGTAGAAATGGATTACAATACCTGAAACTTAAGGCCCATAACTATATGGCTAAAAGTGATCTGCAAGCATAGGATAAGTAAATCTAGAAAATAAGAGCTAAATCTTCCCATTATAGTCGGTGTTTATGCGTCAAGTTTCATGTATTATAATCCATTTCTATTTTCATCCTACAATTGAGGTTGGGAGGGGTGAAACTACTTTGGCCAACTACAATTACAGCATGGATCTATCTAATTTCTTAATTTAAGAACTAGGAAGGGAAAAAGATCAGTTCTTTACACTGAAAACCTCATACCTTGATGCTGAAGAACCAAACTAAGCAAATGAAGAGCACAAACAACCAATAACGTGGATTTCTTCTGGTCAAACAAGGATGGTGAGGGCAGTCATAGCTGATGTACATTAAAAATCCTACCTAATACTCAAAAAACACCGTATATGCTAGGCTTGGTTGGGAACTGCACTTCCCCAAAACAACATTCTGTTGGAATTTAACAAAATTTTGTAACAACTACCTTATATAGGCTAGGGTTAGTTCGGACCCCCAAACACATTTTTTTGTGAGGATAAAATTTTGCATGGGCAAAAACAATAATTCATTGGCTAAGAGGAGCTACCTTATTCTGAGTCATGATCTAGTTCACTTCCTCTTTTGCAGGGTTAGTTGGGGTTTGGCCCATCTCCATAAGAACTCAAGACCCATTTGATGATCCACCGAAAAAAACAATTTCTGGTGCTTCTTGCTTCGAGGAGCAGAAAAATTGGCCGAAGACTGTTTGTTAAAACCATTTTGTTTTTCATGATTTTTGCAACATAAATTGAAATTTATGAAAATTTTTGGTTTGAGAAATATTTCGGCCCAACAGCTATTTGTTTTTGTGTCTATTTCTCAAAGCAAAATTGGGTGTGGGTTGGGTTTAAGTGAGACAGTTTTAGAAGGGGTATACGGAATTTGGCACTCTAAAATTTTGTAAGTTTTATTACAATTTTCAAATATTCTACTTGTAGAAGCATGTGTTATCAAACGCCTAATAAAGGGTTCTACTTGCGGAAACACTCAGAAATATTTCTTGTGTTTCTCAAAGCAAAAATACTTGGTGAGTTGTCAAACCGGACCAAGACTTTTTCCTTGGTTCTCTGCACCTTCAAATACCTGAGTTGAACAAATGTGAGAATCTGTACCTTCCCCACAAAAACTTAAGGGTAATTTTCATTTGGATCCCCCTGAGGTTTGACTCTCATTTTTAACCCAAAAAATATGGTATCTTGCATGTGCCTCCTATATATGGTATTAAAAATTCCCAATTAAGGACATGATTGTGGATGCAAGGTTGGTTTAGTGGTAAAGATCCATACTTCTCAGTGGAGAGGTCGTGGGATTGACCCTTGCGGAGGACATTACTTTTTTTAAAATTAAAGTTTGTGTTCGTTGAAAGGATAGACGATTAGCATCTCCCGGGAACAACTTTCGGGCTTCCTTGTTACCACATCCAGTTAAGGCTACCCACTTCGGTGGATCTTTACCCAATTTTTATGGGAGATACTCGTAGTGATGACT
Source organism: Hakea prostrata (assembly GCF_041222555.1). Lineage (NCBI taxonomy): Eukaryota > Viridiplantae > Streptophyta > Magnoliopsida > Proteales > Proteaceae > Hakea > Hakea prostrata. The sequence continues at coordinate 358,059 of NC_142610.1, read as the reverse complement.
CTCTTTCTTTTTTTTTCTCTCTCACATTCAAATATATTAGAATTTCAAATTTACAAAAGAGAACCCTAAGTTCAAACTCGATTAAACCCGAGTTTCAAGTCTGAGGAATTGAACGCTGCCATTGTGAAGTATTACTAGGAGTGCAAGTTTGGCCCCGGCGGCCATAACCCACCCACCCTAAACCCAAATAGGGCTTGGGCTCAAGATTTTGGCCTTCAAGGAAGGTCAGGGCCAAAATATTTTGGCCTTGACTAGGGCCAAGGGCAGGCCTCAAATTACTCTTTGGCCCACCAAGCCCATCTCGACCATCCCTGATTTTTTGCACTGACCCTGATCTTGATGCTAATTTTGTCCTTAATCTTGACCTTGAGTTTATTCTTGATTTTTACCTTGATCTTCATACTAACCTTGAAATAAGCCTAAATTTTGACATTGAGTCATTTTGACCATATTAGACTATGAGTTCACTTTTTATATTATTTTTTGGGTAATATTTATTTGGACCCCTTGAGGTTCAACGTAAGTAATTTTTAGTTCCCTAAAATGTTGAATTCTTTCATTTACCTCCAATGTGGTATCTAAAAAAAACTTATCAAGGATAGATAGTTATGCTTGTAACTAAAATGCCATTTTTTTTATTACAAAAAGAAACCTTTTTTTTTTGGAATAGGGATATTAATTTATCAAATGATTGTGAATGAAAACATACTTACCTATGGCTTAACTTTGAATATAAACTTTTCATTTTATCAGATCCCTTCTGATGTTTCTTAATTCACAAAAAGAGTTCATGTGTGACCTTTCCTACAATCGAATTGGATTTTTAAATATGGGCTAGGGACAGGGGCTGTCACACCCTGCCCGCCGGCCTCGGTTACCCGTCCGACAACCCGTGGGTGCGATTCGTCACAGGATCCACGGTTTTAGTCTATCAATAATAATAAATACAAATACATGTAATCAAGAGCAAGAATAGAGCAATAATTAATAAAAAGGTTACAGGAGTCAAAATACTCCAATAAATATCCAAGAAATAATCAAAGGAAAGAATCAAGAATCAAATGTAATATCGAGTTCAACAGAAGCAAAATAAATATACTAGATAATCTTCTCTTTGGTTTTCTTTTCTAAATCTAAAAACTAGTTTTCTAAATTAGCAAGTAAAGATGTCATCCAATCTTTCTTCACACGATCATCAAAATCCTGGGAATCTGCCTCCGTCGGCCATCAATAGGTTGCTACAAGTGCACACAAGCATCTTCAGGAGGCTCCATGCTCTGCAAGTCCATGTACCACTGTCTGTCTCACATCAGCTTCATACGAGAAGGCTCTTTCATATGAATCATCTCCAACTTCCGACGTTGAGCCACCATCTGTACAACTCATATAATATATACAATGAAAGGAGTGAGTTCTAACGAACTCAATAAGGAACAAACAATTCTCATATATATGTAAATACAATCCACGAATGCATATATGAAATGATATGGATGATATGTAGAAATATGAATGCTACTAAGATCTAACTATGCAAGTCTCTAATAGCTGACATGCTTTAAGATATACACCAGCCCTCCTCTGGGTAGGTCTAGTCACTCTGATTCGGCAAGGACTGGTTACCTCTGTAGGGATCCTGGGCAAAGGGGTAAGTCCACACCTGGCTCTCAAACCATGGCTGGGGATTAAGTCAACACTCTCTCACCACGACCATTGGCAATGAGTACTGGCGCATGTCGGGGTTTCTAATCCAATGCAAGTCATAATGGTAACATACTATATGAAGTCCATATACTTCCCCTATGGCACCAACCAACTCGGTTCATCAGATCCATGAATTCTGCCGGTGCATTAGTAAGACCAAAAGGCATAACTCGGAATTCATAATGTGCATATCTAGTCTTAAATGCAGTCCTCCAGACATCACTGGACTTCACTCTTAACTGATGATACCTAGATCTCAGATCGATCTTCAAGAACACAGAGACACCTTTCAACTGATCAAACAAGTCGTCGATCCTAGGAAGAGGATATTTATTTTTAATCGTCAAGTTGTTCAATTCCCGATAGTCTATGCACATTCGCATACTACTGTCCTTCTTCTTCACAAACAACACTGGGGCTCCCCAAGGAGAAAATCTGGGTTGGATAAACCCTTTGCTTGACAGATCATTTAACTGAGTCTGAAGTTCCTTCAACTCAGTCGGAGCCATCCGATACGGAGTTTTCGACACAGGAACTGCTCCAGGAATTAGATCAATTGAAAACTCTAACTCCCTCTCTGGAGGCAAACCAGACAAATCATCAGGGAAAACATCAGGAAAGTCCCTGACAACTTCAATATCAGACAAGCATTTCACACCTTCCGAGACATCCACAGAAGAGGAAAGAAGTCCAACATCCTTAGTCCACTGCCTGACTTTCACAGTCGCAGCCACTATCTTCTTGCTCAACTTCTCTTGACTACCTTGATACTCAAATGGACTATCATCCTTAGGAAGAAACAGTACCTTCCTTTCCGAGCAAAGGATAACTGCGTCATACTTAGATAACCAATCCATTCCAAGTATCACACCAAAATCAGACATATCCAACTTGATCAAACGGGCTTCAAGGGTTCTACCAGCAATAATGACGGAACAAGATTCAACCACTTCATCTAATCTAACAACAGATTTGGTAGGAGTACTAATAACTAGTCCTCTTTCCAACTTTGCAAGTGTAACAGGAATACAATTCACAAAAGAAGATGCTATGAATGAATGCGATGCACCAATATCAAATAATACGAAAGCAGAGGTAGATGATACTGAAATAATACCTGTCACAACATCGTGATCTGTCTCAGATTCTGAACCGACAACACTGAACACTTTTCCAGTGGGAACATTCGAAGCAGGCTTCAAAGCTGACACCTGAGAACTCGGCTTCTGAGTGCAGTTACAAGAATAATGACCCGACTTCCCACAGTTAAAGCAGATCAAATCCCTACCACTCACAGGAGCTGCTGAAGAAGGATATGCAGGTCTTTGGTTACTAACCACTAGGCGAGGGTTAGCATATATCGGTCCAGTACCTTGACTACCTGCAACAGGATGCACCGGTGCACCACTAGAACCATAGCTCGAAGCAGAGCTAAAACTGGAACTAGCTCCTCTAGGCTAAAACGAAGGGGCAGTATAAGGAGCAGGCCTAGAGAATCTCCGGTTACGGTCACCCAAATGATTCCTGTTTGCAATAGAATGCTGGAGCAGATAATTTTCTCTCTCATTATCTTCTACCTTCTTTGCATTCTGTACCATCTCAGCATAATCCACAATCGGATGAATTTCCAGGTAAGTCTTCAGTGACGGCCTCAAACCTTTGAAGAACTTCTTTGCCTTCTCACGATCACCTTTGAAAGCAGCAGGGGCAAAGTAAAACAATTCTTCAAACTTCTTCTGGTACTCCAGAACAGTACTAGGTCCTTGCGTGAGTGCCATAAACTCAGCTTCCTTAGCATCTCTCATAGACTCGGGGAAGTAATTCTTACAAAAAGCTTCCTAAAATATTTCCCAAGAGATACCACCAGCAGGAACATCAACTTCAGGGACAGCCCTACCTCTATTCCAACTAGAGGAGGCATCAAGGTTCCTTCTTTCAACCATTCTAATAATCCAAAACAAAAGGTTGAAAATCCACGAAAAAATTCATCCATTCAAACTCACACTTAACTCAATTGCACTGGCCATTGAAATCCAAACAAAGCTTCAAAAATCAAATATTCTAAAAAATTGCCAAAACGGCAAAATTTGCCTTGCTTGAAAAACAGCTTAAAGGGCCCACTTTCTCTATTCCAAACTCATTTTTATCTTTACCAACTTCGAGTTTGGCTCTAGGGAAAAGGGTTCTAGGGCTCCTAGGGTTTCCAAGACTCTCAAGAGGCTTCATCAACATCACACAACTTCCTTTGATCATCAAACACAAGGTAGCCTTCATTCTCACTTCTCTTTCCTTTCAATTTCCATTTAGCTACTATATGATTTTCTTTAAAAATGAGAAATGCTTGCTGTTCTTGGTTAGAAATATGACTAGGGATGTTTAGAAACATGCTCCAACAAATTTCCAAACAAAATCATGCTCCCATCAACAAGATTTTCCGCACTTTGCACCAATTTCACTATTCACCTTAATAAAAATCCAACTTTGCAAACACTTGTCCCATTTTCAAACCAAATGGAATTTTGACACCAAACCACTTCCTGCATGACTAATTCACTAAGAGGAACGTGCCTCCACACTTCGTTCGGCCAAATTCCAACTTTTGAAAAATCACAAACCCTAGCCCAAAAGAGGGTTTCTTCTTCCAAAGTTGCTGAATTTTCACTCCCACACTGCAAATTTGAAAGATTTTCATCAAACAAACCATCCCAACATGTTTATCCAAGTCTTGTGCACATGCTAGTATGTTCGAATCACAATTTCGCCAAAATCGAAATTTTTCCAAAAATTACCAAGATGCCCTTCTTCACCAAATATTGCACTGCTTAACTTCCTTTGCTCATGCAATGCAAAACTTAACTTATCTCTTTAGATTTCCAACAAACCACCATGAGGAAAATGCTAGGGGCTAGGAGAGGTAGGCAAAGTGCTAATGCTGTGTCACAAGCAGAGATTATACAAGGATAAGGAGACAACAGTCCAAACTCCATATGAGGTTCAGGATCAAGATGAAGATGATGATGAAAAGGATCAAGAGGTTCAGAAAGATGAGGAGGAAACTATTCCAGCTCGACAGTTTGAAGTTGGAGGTCTTTCGAATTCAACTTCCAAGGCACCGAGTGTGGTTTCTCAGTTGTTAGCGAAAATTTCCATACAAGAGAGGATAGAGACACTCATATAAACTAAAGGAGATCGATTGACACAACTGGAGGAGGAGTCTCGAACTATGAAAGATCAACTCGATTCTCAGAAACGATTACCTAGACAGACAATTCTAGGAATTCCTTTTATGTCATCACAGATGTATTCAGTTTCAAACTTGTAAACCGAAGTGATTAGTGAAGTTAAATTTGTATCACTTGTATTATTGTATATTATGCTTTTCTTTTGTTGCATTAATAATTGTTCAATGTTTAGTTATGACTCATAACTCATAACGACCACTCACAACTATTACTCCCAACGACAACATAAAACAACTCTCGACTCAGACTCGTATGACAACACATGACGACAACACGACTCAAACTCATATGACGACTTACTCCTGACAACATCTCACAACAAAGACTTACTTACAAAGACAACTCATGACTCGACACACATACACAATAACTAAACTGACAACTCAACTTTAACCCATGACTACAACCCAAGTACAAGTCATAAATTTTAATTACTGTGCATTATTCAAACTTGGTGTATTATGCTTTATTTATTCAAGTTTCTAGTCCAAGGTTCTCTATTATTCACCTCTAAGAGAAATTGAGTCACTTCTGGATCTATGATTCAGATTGCTCCTCTAATACTGGTTTTAACTATTATTGACTTCGTAAAACCAAGGCTTTGATACCATCTGTCACACCCCACCCGCCGGCCTCGGTTACCTGCCCGACAACCCGTGGGTGTGATTCGTCACAAGATCCACGGTTTTAGTCTATCAATAATAATAAATAAAAATACATGTAATCAAGAGCAAGAATAGAGCAATAATTAATAAAAATGTTACAAGAGTCCAAATACTCCAATAAATATCCAAGAAATAGCGAAAGGAAAGAATCAAGAATCAAATGTAATATCGAGTTCAGCAGAAGCAAAATAAATAAACTAGATAATCTTCTCTTTGGTTTTCTTTTCTAAATCTAAAAACTAGTTTTCTAAATTAGCAAGTAAAGATGTCATCCAATCTTTCTTCACACGATCATCAAAATCCTGGGAATTTACCTCCGTCGGCCATCAATGGGTTGCTAAAAGTGCACACAAGCATCTTCAGGAGGCTCCATGCTCTGCAAGTCCATGTACCACTGTTTGTCTCACATCAGCTTCATACGAGAAGGCTCTTTCATATGAATCATCTCCAACTTCTGACGTTGAGCCACCATCTGTACAACTCATATAATATATACAATGAAAGGAGTGAGTTCTAACAAACTTAGTAAGGAACAAACAATTCTCATATATGTAAAACCCAGCCCTAACCTTGACCCGGAAACCTTGTTATTTGTAGGTCCGATGACCCGAAGTAAAGTAAGAAGTCAGCTTTGGGCCATCCCAGTAGAGGACTTGGTGTCTGGCTTTGAATCCATGAAAGTTGATGATGAAGTTCTATTTATGGAAACTGAATCTTGATGAAGATCGGATTAGTTGATGGACTTGGAGTGCTCTCTATCTTAGTTTGAAGGCATTTCTACCTATTAGGTAAGTCATTTGACATGTGTGCAAAACCCCTTTAGGATTGGATTTGATCTGGGCCTTCAATTCCCTGTTTTGGATTTGCTGTCAGCATTGGTCGACTGATTGGTCGATTGGGCCAGTCGACCAATCCACTCGACCAATGAGTGCTGTCTTTGGCAATTAGGTTTTTCTTGCTCTATTTAAGTCCAATCTCGAGTCCACTTCGTATTTGCTGCCTCCAAACTCTTTGGAACGAACCAAAGACCTCTGCAAGTCATCTCCCTTGCATCCTTGGTGATTTTCTTGACGGATCTTCGTCGAAACTCTTCCTTTTGCATCAAAAGGTATGTCTACACTCTCTTCTTCTCCTCTATCTCTTATTTTCTTTCCTTTTTGAGTTGAGACAGTAGAGGAGATGCTGCATTCTCTGTTGCAAACATCTCTGGACTTGTCTCTCATGATCATCCTAAGGATTAAAGGCTAGAACAATGATCTTAACCATGATCATTGCAAGCTTTTGAAGGAATCATGATCAAACCATGATCTAATCTTGTTAAACTTCTGATTTGAATTCTGATCTCCTTAGATCTTCTATTTGATCATGTTAGTAGTTAATTGCTGTGTTTTCTTTTCATGATCCATGATCTATCAATCTCCAGTTGTTCTCTTCTACCATACTATGTGTTCTTCATGAATCATGGTAGTTACATATATGGTAGGTTTTGTTTCCTTATTTAGATTTATGCTTTTAAGCCTATTTCCTTGAAGATCTAAGTATGTTTTCATGATACCTTTACCTGAAGCAATGATCCATCCTCCTATTGTTCTTGTCTTTGATTTCTATTTCGAATTCATCAAGATCCATGATTGATCTAATTATGGTAACTTTTTGTTTCCTAATTTGGATCTTGATGTCTTGTTTGGATTAATGTTTTGAGGTTCCCTATATGTTAGAATACTACTGATGTAGTTTACCCCTTGATTAGTACCCTTTGGAACCACCAAATTCGGATTTCATATCTTAAAACTCTGTTTTTTCTAGGCTACTATCTGCATTGGTCCACTGATTGGTCGACTGGACCAGTCGACCAATCCACTCGACCAATGAGTACAACAACTCCAGAATTGGTCTGTGTTGGATGTTTTGGTATCTTTTCTGTTAGGGATCTTTCCTGATATGTTGTATACACTTGTTTAGGATCTTCTTCTCAAGTTTGCCAAGATCTTACTTGATTTCTTAGGATTCCTTTGCGAGTTATAAAAGGTAAGGATGGTTATTTCCTTAATTACATAGATAGCATGAATCTAGTTCTATATTTGAATATCATTGATATGTTTCCTAAATTAGATTCTTACAATGATATACTAACTGTTGCATAACCTTGATTACAGTAGCATTGCTTAAATTGATTCATGTATGATTTACTTACCAATTATATACAAGTGATTGTAATTATTGATTTCTTTCCATATATGAAGTTACCATATATGTGATGATATGAATTGATGCATGTGTATGCTTAAGTATGGTTTGGAAAGGAGAGGTGTCCTTTTGACACTTCTGTCCTTGGACTACTACGGGAATATTATGGGATGTTTCCGGAGATGCCCTCTGGACACCTTCCTAAACTGTTGGATGACATATCTAGGATTGTCTAGTAGTGTTTGGCTAGGATGTCTGTTATGTCGGACCCTAATCGGAGGGGTATTGAGACCGAACGACCCGTGGTAGCAATGGGGATTCATGGGCGCTCAAGACCGGTAACCAACCCGTGAGAGGACAGGAATCACATTGTGGGGGCCATTTATTGGTAGGGTTGCATATGGTTAGACTTGGGCTCACGGGCGCTTAAGACCGGTAACCAACCCGTGAGAGGACGTGAGAGCTTCCCGTTTACCATATGTGGATGATCAATAGGGTTGATGAGTCCGTAGTCAGGGACTATGAGGACTCTAGTGTGAAGGATACCGGAAAGGATCGTCGGGGGACGAGGAATGGACGTATCTGGATCTGACTTGATGTAACTAAGTAGAAGACTTGCATTTGGCTAGGTTTTTACCCTGACATGCGCCGGTACTTAGACCAATGGTGATGTGAGAGAGTGGTGACTTAACCCCCAGCCATGGAATGTCCCGAGGGATGCCGGACCCATTACCAACTGATGATGAGTGATTGAGACCTTCCTAAAGAAGTACGGTGCTATGACTTAAGGCATGTCTGCCGATAGAGACCAGCATACATAGAGTTAGATTCATTCATTCATTGCTTGTCTCATATCATATTGCATTTATGTTTGTTCTGAAATCTTGCCATTTATGATATTATGGATTTAAGCGCCTTACCTTGAGTTTCTTTGAAACTCATTCCTTTATTGTACAATGTTTGTTAGACTATCCTGCAGGTTCTGAGTACTATGACGGTCCCTATGAAGAAGCACAAGGCGAAGAGGCATATCTCCAGGAAGGTGATTGCGGTTACCACAATTACACTGAAGATCCCGCGAGTGGTTATGCTCCGTACGATGCTTAGTCCGACCATTGAGTGGAAGCGTCCTTGTGCCATTTATGAGATTTACACTTATAAGGATGTTGTCTATAAAGTGGAGAACAATTTAGTTACCCATTGTACTTGCTACTGGGATTAGATTTTGTCTAGTTTATTATCTTTAGAGCTACTTTTCCGCTGGTTGTAGAGTGGGATTTTTGCCTCACTTTACTTATTTGTCTGACACTCTGATTATATCTAGTATTCTGATTTATCTATGATTCATTCTTTCCTTATTGGATCTATGCTTTATCTTCCGCACTTTTATTATGATTGTTCATGATTATGTTATTGTTTATGTGGGAGGTTGATCACTCGATACCTGATCTTCGGGCTGTGGATCACACTCTCGGGTATGCCAGATAGGGTACCGGCTGGGAGGATGTGACAGATTGGTATCAGAGCCCAAGGTTCGAGGAGATCCTAACCACAAAAGACAATAACTGAACATTCCTGAGTCATTGATCTGAAATGACTCTTCTACTCTTAGAAGTGAATAATAGAACACTGAATTAGAAACTTAACCTTTGAGGCATAACGGAACATTTCAGAATAACATACCATAATTATACTTGAACAAATGTCACTAATGCAAGGAAAAGAAAGGTACATAATATACAATAATTAAGTGAAACAAAATGAACTTCATTAATTTCAAAAGTTTTTACAACGATTACATCTGAAATGCATAAATGGAAATCCTAGGGTACAGTCTATCTAGGTGATCTTCTCTGATCTCGGTATGCTCTGAACTCCTCCGCTAGCTGAGTCACCCGATGCTCTATCCTATCCTGTCGTGACTCCATCCTCTCATACATCTGCTCCTGTCTGACCTCCATCCTCTCTAGCATGGAAGTCATCGATCTCATCTGTGCCCCAAGATCTGAAGTCTCCGGAACTGCATGTGAAGGGCCACCGCCTCGAAGTGTGATGAAGGAAACTCGTGATGCACTGGCTCAGCCTCGTGCATATCTGCATCATCTCCGGCCTGATCATCACTATCGGGACCGATATCCTCTCCTCCATCCTCCGACCCCTGATCATCATCCTCGATTCCTCATCATCCCCACCCTCCGGACCGGGAGATCTCTCTGAGCTGCTATAGTCTCATCGACGAATGGTCCGAGTCCCAATAGAGTATCCCGTGAACCGGTGTCCACTGGTGTATCCTCGAAACTCACCCCGAAATGCCCGAAGATCAAAGTCGGTAGCCTCCCATAGCAAAGGTTCCACATGCTAGGCCGCAGAACTAAGTCCGGCATGACCTGCTGAATGATGTAGGAGAGATCGATCTCGAAGCCCATGTAGATGCGGTAGATGACTAAGGCCTCCATCACTGTGACCCGATAGTGATGTTCGGCTTTCGGCATAATGTTTCGGCCGACTATGCGACCGATAATCCATGCAGAATCCGTCATCCTTCCGCTGGTCCACGGAGTGAAGCATTGACGGCTATCCCATAGCGTAGAGCATATCTCGCGAAGCTCGTACGGCATCGGATGGCTGTCCGGATCTGCTCCTGCGGTATCCACACACACTGCTTGTGGATAGTAAGGAACACTGCAAGATCTCAGCCAGTGTTCAGGTGGAGAAACGAATCTGAGTCTGGAAGACCCTGCTCCTTAGGACAAGTCTAAGTGGATGTCCTTGGCCTCGAGCCTCCTCTGTGTAGGTAAGGTTGCTGAAGAACAACCTCACTAGTTCCGGGTATACCGGCAGATCCTCGGTGAAGAGATGAGTCCACTGCAAGGTGTCGAATCTCTGCCGAATCCTAAAGGCTACGAGCTGGCGTAAGTGAAGTAGACGTCCCATCTCGATATTGCGATGGCTGAAGTAGGCCTCGTACGGGAACTCGGCCCGAGGTGTGTCAAACATGTCCGGTCTCCTAACCTCCTGTCTAGGCTCGAAGGAAACCCGACCTCTGCCCCTAAGAGCACCTACAATGCGACCACGACCTCTACCTCGTCCTCGCCCTCCCCTCTGCATAGTGGATATCTGAAACAAGAGACAATTCCAGTTAGTGCTACCTTAAGATTTGAGCCAAAAGGGTATTTTCGTAATTTTTCGGAAAATTTCAAATTTGGGGGAAATTTGATTTGAACATACTAGCATGTGCGCAATACTTGGAATTTCATGTCTATGAAGTTTGTTTGATGAAAATCGATCGAAAACTTGGATTAAAGCGAAAAATTCAGCAAGAAGGAAATTTGGGGATTTTGCAATTTAGGTCAAAATTGGATTTTTGAAAAGTTGAAATTGGTTAAATCAAATTGTATGGACCTATCTACAATGTCATCTTGAGCATGTAGCATTTGATCTCGTGCGGAAATTTCAAGCGGTTTGAGAGAAAAAAAGATTTTTCTAAAGATAACGATTTCGGTATGAAAACGTTGCGAGATGAACACCAATATGTTAAAACTTGTTGTCTATGCATGGCATTGTGTTTAAAACCTAGGGAATATGTTTCTAAGCATTCCTAAGCATGATTTCTAGCATTGGATACAAGCAAAGCATGGTTTTGTTTGAAATGCAAGCATGAGAAGATGAAAAGGGAAGAAAGAATGAGAGATTTACCTTGTTTGTGAAGATTGTGGGTTGTTGTGTTGTTGTTGAAGCACCAAATCACCTCAATAACACTTGTGAGAACTCTTGGAGACTTTCCCTAGAGCTCTCTCACCTTTGGAAGAAGTTAGAATGAAGTTGGAATGTGGAAATGAGGCTTATAATGCGAATTTTCGCATTACATCGCATTGGTCGACTCATTGGCCGGGACCGGGTCGATCGACCAATCACTCGACCAATGGTCACAGAGACCTCATTTGCTGTTGAATTTTTGGAAAATGTGACTTTTGCCTTATGGATTATTGTTTGATGACTATATGGATATATTTAAGCATGATTTAAGTATTCAAATCATTTGGACTTGTGGTTTATGTTGAAACTTCGAAATTCGGTATTTTGATGTTCTCGGTTTTGCAGAATGGTTACTTTGAGAAGTGGGCGTGGTGAATCCAGTGGTCAAGGAGGTGGTGAAATACCTCAGGGAGGTGGTGAAATACCTAATGTTGATCAGGGTACCCATGAGATACCTGGTGCCCCGAATGTTGGAAGTTTCCGAGATATTGCCAATATTATGGGCAATATGATGCAGCGACAAGCGGCTCGGTTCAACCAGATGTTGGTGGGTTTCATGACTCTGCATAATGAGACCCGAGCTGGTGCTAATGTGAATCCTCATGCCATGATCCTGAATGCGGGAGGTTTAGCTGGAACTCCTCATACTACTTTGATGGAGAGTTTTACTGAAGATGCAAGTACCCACTTTCACTTGGAGTTACCAAGGACCCCTTGTTCCCTAACAAGTGGCTTCGTGAGTTGGAGAAGGCTTTCCGACATCTGCAATGCTCGGAAGCTCGGAAGATTCTGTTTCTTTGAGCAGAAGTTACAACAAGAAGGCGATGCATGGTGGATCTCCACTCGGCTGTCTTGGAAGGTTTGCATGCGGGAGTTGTAACTTGGGAGTTGTTTAAAGAGGCTTTTTGTATGAATTACTTTCCCGAGGCGGTGAAAGATGCGAAGGAAGATGAGTTCATGGTTCTTACTCAAGGATCTCTGTCTGTATTGGAGTACCAACGAAGTTCGAGGAGCTTCATTTCTTTGCTCAGATTCTCCGAAGGATGACCTCGCCAAAGCAAAGAAGTTCTTCAAAGGACTGCGCCTGCCATTAAAGCTTACCTCACGAGTCCAGCCTATAGTGAGCTATGCTCAAGTGGTGCGAGAACTCGAAGAAGTTGGAAGAAACGAGAGAAGGAAAGTGCTCGTGTGCAAAAGCCCCGGCGATCAAGGAATTCTGGTTTGGTGGATCGTAATGACCGTTGTTTTGTGAGACCTACACCCTACCCCCACTCCTACCTTTCGGACTAAGAGTGTAGGTCGGAACACGGGTTTTCAGCAGCCCGGCCGGTTTAGACGGTATGGCGGAAACCGACCACCGAGCAAGTGCAAGTGCAAGGCCTTTTGTTCGAAGCCCTCTGTTGCAGCCACCCCTGTTGGATCCAGCAATCCTGTTTGCTTCTACCGCAAGCAAGCTGGTCATTTCGCTCGTGCCTGTCCGAAGCGGGCCCGCCTTGACAGCCTGCCCCGGTGGTGAAGAGTGCTCCTGCTCCTCCCTCGGTAGAGTTTTCAGTATTTCCAAGTCTTTGAGCGGGATCCAAGCCATGAAGTGATTACGGGTACATTGTTAGTTGCTTCTATTTCTGCATTTGTCTTATTTGATACGGGTGCATCTCATTCGTTCATGTCATCTGCATTCATCAAGAAGACTAACCTAATCCCTGAGAAGTTGTCTAGTTGTTTATTGATTAGTACACCTACTGGTCCTATTGTGAAACTAGATAAGGGGTTATCTAAATGTCCTGTGTTGATTGGTGAGAAGAACTTGGAAGCCAATTTTGTAATTCTTGACATGAAGGACTTCGATGTTATTTTGGGAATTGATTGGTTGACAGCCCACAAAGCTGTGTTCCTTTGTTCCTCAAAGAAGATTCAGTTCCATATTTGTGGAAGTCCGGTCTTTGAATTTCGGGGTGAAAAGAGAAGGGTTTGTAAGAAGGTGCTGTGTTGCTTGACCGATGCAAGTCTATGCCCTAGTGGATGATGCTTCATCTGAAGGCAAGGGTAAAGTGGAGAAAAGAGTCGATGAAGTCGAGTTGTCTGCGACTTTGTTGATGTCTTCCCCGATGATCTATCGGGAGTGCCTCCCAGACGGGGATGTCGAGTTTTCTATTGATCTCGTCCCCGGTGCCGCTCCGGTATCTAAAGCTCCGTATAGGATGGCTCCTACCGAGTTGAAAGAGTTGCAAAATCAGTTGAATGAGCTCATTGATAGAGGTTTCGTACAGCCTAGTGTGTCACCTTGGGGAGCTCCGGTCTTGTTTGTCAGGAAGAAAGATGGTAGTATGCGCTTGTGCATCGACTACCGTGAGTTGAATAAGCTGACTATCAAGAATAGATACCCGCTGAACCGAGTATTTCACGATGTGCTTGATAAGTTTGTGATTGTTTTCATTGATGACATCTTGATCTATTCGAAGAGCGAAGAAGAGCATGCGAGTCATCTAAGTTTCACTTTGCAAAGGTTGCGAGAAAAGAAGTTGTTCACTAAGTTTAGCAAGTGTGATTTCTGGCTTAAGAGAGTGGTATTCCTTGGTCATGTAGTTTCAGCCGAAGGTATTCGTGTCGATCCTGAAAAGGTTCAAGCTGTGGTTGATTGGGAAAGACCGAAGTCAGTAACGGAAATAAGAAGTTTTCTTGGATTGGCGGGTTACTACAGAAGGTTTATTGAGAATTTTTCTCGGTTGCTGCTCCTATGACTAAGTTGACCGGGAAAGAAGAGAAGTTTGTTTGGTCTGACGCTTGTGAGAAGAATTTCCAAGAGTTGAAAGATAGATTGACAAGTGCCCCGATTTTGACTATACCTGATAGTTCCGGTGGTATGACAGTTTATACCGATGCGTCAAAGATTGGATTGGGTTGCGTACTGATGCAACATGGCAAGGTCGTAGCCTATGCTTCTTGGCAATTAAAAGATTATGAGCGGAATTACCCCACTCACGATCTAGAACTTGCCGCCGTTGTCTTTGCTTTGAAGATTTGGAGACATTACCTTTACGGTGAGAAGATTGCCATTTTCACGGATCATAAGAGTTTGAAATACTTCTTTACCCAAAAGGAGTTGAACATGAGACAAAGGAGATGGTTGGAACTAGTCTCCGATTATGATTGTGATATTCAGTATCTCCCTGGGAAAGCAAACGTTGTTGCTGATGCTCTTAGTAGGAAGAACCAGAAGAAGACTTTGGATTTGAATGCTTTGAGTTTACCATTGTGGTCTTCTATTGAGAGTTTTGATTTGGAAATCGTCCCTGAGAATTCTGATTTTATTCTTTCGCCATGACGGCAAGATCTGGTCTTAGAGATAAGATTGTTGCTCACAGAGTTCTGATCAAGAGCTTTTGATCAAAGTTGAGAAGATTTCTTCGAATCCTGAGTCGGACCCCGACTTTGGTATATCCATGGATGGTGCTTTGTTGTTTAGAGGAAGACTGTGCGTGCCTGCAAACGATGAAGTTAAGAAAGAAATATTGAAGGAAGCACACCAGTCAGTCTTTACTATACACCCGGGAAGCACCAAGATGTACAAGGACTTGAAGGAACATTTTTGGTGGATTGGTCTGAAGGCTGATGTTGATGATTTTGTTGCCAAGTGTGAGACTTGCCAACGTGTGAAAGCCGTTCCACAACCTCCATCTGGATTACTTCAGCCTATTCCTATTCCTAGTTGGAAGTGGGAGGATATCTCCATGGACTTTGTGACTAGCTTGCCTCGGACAGGTAAAGGCAATGACACTGTGTGGGTGATTGTTGATAGGTTGACCAAATCAGCCCACTTCATTCCTATGAAGATCACTCATACTCTGGATAAGCTAGCAAGGCTTTATGTGGATAATGTGGTTCGTCTGCATGGTGTGCCATTGAGTATTGTTTCGGATCGTGATCCTAGGTTCACCTCAAGGTTTTGGAATAGTTTGCAGAAGGCCTTGGGAACCCAATTGAACTTGAGTACAGCTCATCATCCACGTCTCGATGGACAATCTGAGCGGACAATTCAGACATTGGAAGACATGCTCAGATCTTGTGTGGTGGATATGGGTGGTAATTGGGATGAACACCTAGCTTTGGTTGAGTTTGCCTATAACAACAGTTATCAAGCAACAATAGGCATGGCTCCATTCAAGGCTTTGTATGGCAGTACTTGTAGGACACCTTTGTACTTTGGATCGAGACAGTGAAAGAAAAGTCTTAGGTCCTGAAATGATTGAAGCTACGAGTGCTATGGTAGATATGATAAGAGAAAGGATTAAGTCTGCCCAGTCAAGACAGAAATCTTATGCTGATAAGAGAAGGACCGATTTGGAATTTCAAGTTGGAGAGAAAGTATTTCTGAAGGTTTCACCAATGAAGGGTGTGATGAGATTCAATGTTAAGGGAAAGCTTAGCCCTCGTTACATTGGACCTTTCGAGATTTTGGAAAAGGTTGGACCTGTTGCGTATCGATTAGCATTACCTCCGCCTCTTGCTGGTGTTCACAATGTGTTTCATATTTCGATGCTCCGAAAATACATAGAGAATCCGGAACACATTTTGCAGCAAGCACCTGAAGGACTTAGTGCTGATTTGACCTACGATGAAGAACCGGCCGAAATCTTGGATAGGAAGGACAAGCAGCTGCGGAATCGCACCATCCCTTTGGTGAAGATTCGGTGGAAGAACCATACTCCTGAAGAAGCTTCTTGGGAGAAGGAAGAAGACATGAAGGAGAAGTTTCCTTACCTCTTTGGAAGCACAAATAAGCTTTCAATTTCGAGGACGAAATTTCTTTAAGGGGGGGAGAATGTAAAACCCAGCCCTAACCTTGACCCGGAAACCTTGTTATTTGTAGGTCCGATGACCCGAAGTAAAGTAAGAAGTCAGCTTTGGGCCATCCCAGTAGAGGACTTGGTGTCTGGCTTTGAATCCGTGAAAGTTGATGATGAAGTTCTATTTATGGAAACTGAATCTTGATGAAGATCGGATTAGTTGATGGACTTGGAGTGCTCTCTATCTTAGTTTGAAGGCATTTCTACCTATTAGGTAAGTCATTTGACATGTGTGCAAAACCCCTTTAGGATTGGATTTGATCTGGGCCTTCAATTCCCTGTTTTGGATTTGCTGTTAGCATTGGTCGACTGATTGGTCGACTGGGCCAGTCGACCAATCCACTCGACCAATGAGTGCTGTCTTTGGCAATTAGGTTCTTCTTGCTCTATTTAAGTCCAATCTCGAGTCCACTTCGTATTTGCTGCCTCCAAACTCTTTGGAACGAACCAAAGACCTCTGCAAGTCATCTCCCTTGCATCCTTGGTGATTTTCTTGACGGATCTTCGTCGAAACTCTTCCTTTTGCATCAAAAGGTATGTCTACACTCTCTTCTTCTCCTCTATCTCTTATTTTCTTTCCTTTTTGAGTTGAGACAGTAGAGGAGATGCTGCATTCTCTGTTGCAAACATCTCTGGACTTGTCTCTCATGATCATCCTAAGGATTAGAGGCTAGAACAATGATCTTAACCATGATCATTGCAAGCTTTTGAAGGAATCATGATCAAACCATGATCTAATCTTGTTGAACTTCTGATTTGAATTCTGATCTCCTTGGATCTTCTATTTTGATCATGTTAGTAGTTAATTGCTGTGTTTTCTTTTCATGATCCATGATCTATCAATCTCCAGTTGTTCTCTTCTACCATACTATGTGTTCTTCATGAATCATGGTAGTTACATATATGGTAGGTTTTGTTTCCTTATTTAGATTTATGCTTTTAAGCCTATTTCCTTGAAGATCTAAGTATGTTTTCATGATACCTTTACCTAAAGCAATGATCCATCCTCCTATTGTTCTTGTCTTTGATTTCTATTTCGAATTCATCAAGATCCATGGTTGATCTAATTATGGTAACTTTTTGTTTCCTAATTTGGATCTTGATGTCTTGTTTGGATTAATGTTTTGAGGTTCCCTATATGTTAGAATACTACTGATGTAGTTTACCCCTTGATTAGTACCCTTTGGAACCACCAAATTCGGATTTCATATCTTAAAACTCTGTTTTTTTTAGGCTACTGTCTGCATTGGTCGACTGGACCGGTCGACCAATCCACTCGACCAATGAGTACAGCAACTCCAGAATTGGTCTGTGTTGGATGTTTTGGTATCTTTGCTGTTAGAGATCTTTCCTAATATGTTGTATACACTTGTTTAGGACCTTCTTCTCAAGTTTGCCAAGATCTTACTTGATTTCTTAGGATTCCTTTGCGAGTTATAAAAGGTAAGGATGGTTATTTCCTTAATTACATAGATAGCATGAATATAGTTCTATATTTGAATATCATTGATATGTTTCCTAAATTAGATTCTTACAATGATATACTAACTGTTGCATAACCTTGATTACAGTAGCATTGCTTAAATTGATTCATGTATGATTTACTTACCAATTATATACAAGTGATTGTAATTATTGATTTCTTTCCATATATGAAGTTACCATATATGTGATGATATGAATTGATGCATGTGTATGCTTAAGTATGGTTTGGAAAGGAGAGGTGTCCTTTTGACACTTCTGTCCTTGGACTACTACGGGAATATTATGGGATGTTTCCGGAGATGCCCTCTGGACACCTTCCTAAACTGTTGGATGACATATCTAGGACTGTCTAGTAGTGTTTGGCTAGGATGTCCCGTTATGTCAGACCCTAATCGGAGGGGTATTGAGACCGAACGACCCGTGGTAGCAATGGGGATTCATGGGCGCTCAAGACTGGTAACCAACCCGTGAGAGGACATGAATCACATTGTGGGGGCCATTTATTGGTAGGGTTGCATATGGTTAGACTTGGGCTCACGGGCGCTTAAGACCGGTAACCAACCCGTGAGAGGACGTGAGAGCTTCCCGTTTACCATATGTGGATGATCAATAGGGTTGATGAGTCCGTAGTCAGGGACTATGAGGACTCTAGTGTGAAGGATACCGGAAAGGATCGTCAGGGATGAGGAATGGACGTATCTGGATCTGACTTGATGTAACTAAGTAGAAGACTTGCATTTGGCTAGGTTTTACCCTGACATGCGCCGGTACTTAGACCAATGGTGATGTGAGAGAGTGGTGACTTAACCCCCAGCCATGGAATGTCCCGAGGGATGCCGGACCCATAACCAACTGATGATGAGTGATTGAGACCTTCCTAAAGAAGTACGGTGCTATGACTTAAGGCATGTCTGCCGATAGAGACCAGCATACATAGAGTTAGATTCATTCATTCATTGCTTGTCTCATATCATATTGCATTTATGTTTGTTCTGAAATCTTGCCATTTATGATATTATGGATTTAACTGCCTTACTGAGTTTCTTTGAAACTCATTCCTTTATTGTACAATGTTTGTTAGACTATCCTGCAGGTACTGAGTATTATGACGGTTCCTATGAAGAAGCGCAAGGCGAAGAGGCATATTTCCAGGAAGGTGATTGCGGTTACCACAATTACACTGAAGATCCCGCGAGTGGTTATGCTCCGTACGATGCTTAGTCCGACCATTGAGTGGAAGCGTCCTTGTGCCATTTATGAGATTTACACTTATAAGGATGTTGTCTATAAAGTGGAGAACAATTTAGTTACCCATTGTACTTGCTACTGGGATTAGATTTTGTCTAGTTTATTATCTTTAGAGCTACTTTTCCGCTGGTTGTAGAGTGGGATTTTTGCCTCACTTTACTTATCGTCCTGGACACTCGATTATATCTAGTATTCTAATTTATCTATGATTCATTCTTTCCTTATTGGATCTATGGTTTATCTTCCGCACTTTTATTATGATTGTTCATGATTATGTTATTGTTTATGTGGGAGGTTGATCACTCGATACCTGATCTTCGGGCTGTGGATCACACTCTCGGGTATGCCAGATAGGGTACCGGCTGGGAGGATGTGACAATATATATGTCAATACAATCCACGAATGCATATATGAAATGATATAGATGATATGCAGAAATATGAATGCTACTAAGATCTAACTATGCAAGTCTCTAATAGCTGACATGCTTTAAGATATACACCAGCCCTCCTCTGGGTAGGTCTAGTCACTCTAATCCGGCAAGGATTGGTTACCTCTGTAGGGATCATGGGCAAAGGGTTAAGTCCACACCTGGCTCTCAAACCATGGCTGGGGATTAAGTCAACACTCTCTCACCACGACCATTGGCAATGAGTATTGGCGCATGTCGGGGTTTCTAATCCAATGCAAGTCATAATGGTAACATATTATATGAAGTCCAGATACTTCCCCTATGGCACCAACCAACTCGGTTCAGTATCCTTCGCAACCTAGTAGTGAGAACCCTCACGGACTGGTTACCGCTGTTGGACTCCACTCCTTAACCCTATGGTCATCCACATATTATTGGGGCGGATGCTCTCATGACTCCTCACGACACCCGGTCCGCTCCTTGGACGTCCATGAGCCCAACCCTAGCATATGTAACCCTACCATTGCATGACCAACAGTTGACCACTGAGTCTCCGCATGGACTGGTTACCGCTATAGGATGAAACATAGTCACGTCACCATTGTCACGGGTCACCTGGCTTCAATTCCCCTGCCGAAAGGGTAATAGCATGTGGGGTACCTAGCCATGCAATTCTAGACTCTCTTAGGTATGTCATCAAGTAATCATGATAGTGCTAGAGGCATCAGTGAGCATGTGTCCCATACCACAGCCCTCTGATATCTCCAGCCAAGATATCCCAATGGAATACTTCCTCCATCACAACTATACTACATCACTCTTTATCATACCATGAAAAGTTGTGCAATATCATAAAAGATGAAGTACATCAAAGAACATCACTAACAACAAGTATACAATAAGATTCACGTGCTTTATACAATTACAACAAGTTACACGATCAAAGAATAGTAAATAGAACAACTGAATCATCATGTATATGTAATTGCATATAAATAAGAATGCATGTCCTTACCTGTAATTTAGTAGAAGTCCTCTAACTTGCAATCCAAAAACTATTATAAGACTTTTATTTGAAACAGAAAACACCTAGGCGTAGGGTTACAAGAATGTATAAGAGTCAAGAGTCAAAACAAATCCAAAATCAAACCTACACTGTCACTGGAAACCAGCCGGTTGCTTGTGGCGGTTGCTTAAGTTAAGCGACCTCCACAAGCGACCGCCCCTGTTTCAAACAGTTTCCAACTCTGAAAATCAGACTTTTTATCATCCGATTTCAATCCGTTTTGGGATGATCTTAGTCTGAATTTCAAGCTTAATAGGTCTAGAACAAGGGGGGTAACAAGAAACCCTAAAATTAACAAAGATTTATTACCCAAATCATTCCCCTTGATGGGATCCATCCATTAAACAAATGCGGGGATTCGTTTCTGGACAAGATCTCATCAAGAACATTGAAAAGGGAGATACAACGAATCAATTGGGTAACCACTAACCAAAATGGGGATGGGTTCAAATCAATTAGAGATTAGAAAGAAGAGAATTGTAGATGGAGATTCATTACCTTAACCAGAATCACCAAGAATAGAAGAGAAAAGGTTCCATATCATTAACAGCACTTCGCCCACCTTCTAGCACGTTTCCACTGCCGCCTAATCGCCCAAAATAGCAATCCCGAACATAATAATGCGTTAATAGGGTGAGGGATGCTATTTATAACGAACAGGGGGCAAAATAGGGCATTTTCCGAAAGCCAGAACCGGGCGGTCGCTTGGTTTAATCAACCGCCACTAGCAACCGCCCCCAAGTATATTGCTATACAAGGGTGCTTTGCTCAGGGGGTTAACCCAAACACAACCTAGCCCTAATCAACACTTGGGGGATGTCTTACCTTCATTCCGGACATCTCCAAGCACCACTTGCCTTCTACCAGAGATCCAACTTCCCACTAAGGCAGATTCTTCAACAAGAGAATCCAGATCCATGGGTTCTGGATATGGATCATGGACTCTTATCTGGACACTCCACAAAATTAATCCGACTAGACCTTCGGGTTCTCGGACCTACAATACGGATTCTGGGTTAGAAAAACGGGGGTTATTACAGAGGCAATCAGGGCTAGGGCCAACCCATCCCAACACAACCTAATCAAGGACAATCAGGGCAGGAATGAGCTTGGCTTGGCCCTATAGAGTTTAGGGTCAAGGACAATAATCCTTGGCCCCAAATTAGGGTTAGAGAAAAAATGAGCTTAGATTAGAACATATAGGGCTGGGCTTGGGATTGCAAAAGCCCGACCTAGCCTGGCCCTATTGCAGCCCTAAAAGTACAGCTTAACCGCTGATCATTAGCAAAAGTGAGAATAGAGCAAGTCCAGGTTTTTTCAAGAGCAAAAACTAACCATATGAGTTGAGTAGAAAAAGAATGAGAATTATGAAACAGTGGAGCATAAGTAGAATACCTTCAAGATCTTTTCGATTTTTTCTTTAACGATGAGTAGAACAGATATGGGTTTTCTTCCTGTTTTGAAAGGTGAGTGGCTTATATTAGAGAGCTTCGTCATCACAAAATTTCCTAAAGATCTTTTTGCCATTGATCTCCATAGTACCTGCAACCAAGACTGGAAAATCACCAAGTGCCAAGAAAAACCTAAACAAAGGATAATTGATAAAAGGAGCTCTTAAAACAAATCCTAGAAAAAGATGTTACTTGATTTTGGTCTTTGAAAGCCTCAAACTTCACTTGGGTCCTTTTCCAACTTAAGAGTGTGTATTACTTGATTGTTTAGGACCTTCCAAAGGTGTTATCAGTGCACTCATGGTCCACCTCCCAAGTCCGTCATCATTCAAACTACATCTTTTTTCAAAGTCAGACAGGGTTTCCACAATACGATCTTCATCATCAATCTCCATTGGTTCTAGGTCAGATCCAATGGGTTCAAATGAGAGGGTCCACAACTATCTTCTACCTTGACTTTGGATCTTTAGACCTACAACATATATTTCTGGATTAGGGTTTGTGAGGGATTTCCCAAATTATCCTAGAATTTATTGTTTCTTGAGTTGTAGAAAGTAATCTCAAACCTACAGATAGAATATAGTTCTAACTGAAAATACATGGAATATATGAAAAGAGACAGGCAAACCTCATTTTCCTTGGTAAATCATTAATCCGATTTGCAAACACATATTCTATATCATCGATTGAGAGAGAAGGTGTCACATCCCACCCACCAGTTTCAGTTACGTGCCCGACAACCTGTGGGTGCGATCCGTCACAGGATCCACGGTCTTACCATCAATAATAATTATGCAAGAAATAGATAATCAAGCAAGTTCAAATAATTAATCAAAGGGATTACATGAGTCCAAATACTCCAATAAAAAAATCCAATCCATGTAATTAATAATCAAAAGTTAACGAGTTCAGTGGAAGCAATCAAATAAACTAAATGAGCTTCTTTCCAGTTTCTTTCTCTAAAGCTAAGGTCTTTTCCTCTAAAATAGCAAGAAAGGGAGTTCTCCAGTTCTTCTCCAAATGTTCCTCAAAATATCTAGCAATTTGCCTTCTTTGGCCATCAATGGGTGCTATAAGTGCACTCTAAGCATCTACAGGAGGCTTCGTGCATGTTATCTCCATCTCCCATTGACGGTGCCACATCCTCTTCATAGGAGATTGTTCGATCATACGAATTCTCTCCGATTTCCGATGACGTGAAAACATTTGTATAGCTTAGTATAGCATACAAAGAAAGGAATGACTTCTGACGAACTTAGTAAGGATAACACATTTCTCATACATATGTCAATGTAATCAACAATGCATATATGAAATGAGTGATATGCAATAATATGAATGCTACTAAGATCTAACTATGCAAGTCTCTAGATAATTGACATGCTTTAAGATATAACACCAACACTCCTCTGGGTAGGTCTAGTCACTCTGATCCCTCAAGGACTGGTTAACTCTATTGGGATCCCGGGTAAAGGGGTCAAGTCCTCATCAGGTATCCATGGTTGGGGTTTAAGTCAACACTCTCTTACCATGACCATTGGCATGAGTATTGGCGCATGTCAAAGTTTCAAATCATGTGCAAGGTCATACTGGTAACATACTATATGAAATCTAGATACTTCCCCTATGGCACCAACCAACTCGGTTCCGTATCCTTCGCAACCTAGGAATGAGAACCCTCACGAATTGGCTACCGCTATTGGACTCCACACCCTAACCGTATGGTCATCCATATATTATTGGGGTGGAATGCTCTCATGACTCCTCACGACACCCTGGCCGCTCCTTGGACGTCCATGATCCCATCCCTAACATATGCAACCCTACCATTGCATGACCAACAGTGGTCCACTGAGTCTCCACACGGACAGGTTACCGCTGTAGGATGAAACAGAGTCACGTCACTATTGTCACGGATCATTAGGCTTCAATTCCCCTACCAAAAGGGTAATAGTATGTAGGGTACCTAGCCATGCAATTATAGATTTCCTAGGTATGTCATCCAACAGTCATGATAGTGCTGGAGGCATCAGTGAGCATGTGTCCCATACCACAAGCCTTTGATACTTCAAGTAAAGATACCTAGTTGGATACCATTCCATCGCAACTACACCACATCATTCACCATCATAACATAATCAGTTGTTCAATATCATAAAGTGATAAAGTATATTGAAACATCACATACAACAGGTATACAACAAAATTATAATGAAGTATACAACTACAGCAAGGTATATGACTAATAAATAATATAAGAAATAACAGATTCATCATATAGCATGTCATTGCATATAAACAAGAAAGTGTGGCCTTACCTGTAATTAAGTAAAGCATACTAAAGTGCAATCAAACCACAATTACGAGACTTGCAGTAGACTCAGAGAACACCTAAACATACGGTTATAAGAATGTATTAAGGATATGAATCAAATCAAAGCAAACACAAATATATAGCCACTATGACCCAGCCA
The DNA here is from genome assembly GCF_041222555.1 of Hakea prostrata. Taxonomy (NCBI): domain Eukaryota; kingdom Viridiplantae; phylum Streptophyta; class Magnoliopsida; order Proteales; family Proteaceae; genus Hakea; species Hakea prostrata. The sequence goes on along the minus strand of NC_142610.1, from coordinate 333,524 downwards.
GTCGCTTGGGCCGGTCACTTGGGTCAAGCGACCGCCCTTGTTACAGACAGTCTTCCAGATCCGAAATTTAGACTTTTGATCATCCAATTTCAATCCGGTTTTGGGATAATCTGAATCCAAATTTCTATCCTAAAAAATCTATAACAAAGGTGCAAAATCAATAACCTAAAATTAATATAGAACCATAACCCAATTCATCTCCCTTGAATAAATCCATCCTTTATTCGAATGCAGGGATTTGTTTTCAGACAGGTGCTTCTCAAAATCATTGATTAGGGAATAGAACTAATCACAATTAGGTTATCCCAACACAAAGGAGATGGATCTACACCATTCCAAAGCTGAAGGAAGAGAATGGACTGAAGGGGGTTCACTTATCTCAACTAGATTTGCAAAATAGACGGGGAAAAGGATCCAACTTGCAACTCACATTTCTATCACCTTCCAGCACATGTCTTCTGCCTCCTAACCGTCCACAACAGAAATCCCAAATATAATAATGAGTTAAAAGGACGGGATTTGCTATTTATAGAGGACAGAGGGCAAATTAGGGCAATTTTCCGCAAGTAGACCATGGCGGTCACTTGGGGTGGTTGATTGGCCCAATCAATTGCCTTAAGCAACCGCCCCCTATTACCTTGCAGTACATGGGTGCTTTGCTCAAGGGGTTGATTCCCAACCTCAACCTAACCCTAAACAACACATGGGGGAGGTCTTACCTTCATTCCAGACATCTTCAAAGACCACTTGACTCTGACCAGAAGTCCACTTTCCTAGCAAAGCAGGTTGTTCGTCAAAAGAATCCCGATCCATGGATTTAGGGTATGGATCATGGACTTCAATCCAGATACTTCACAACTTATTCCGGCTTGACCTTCGGGTTATCGGACCTGCAATATGGATTCCGGGATAGAATTACGGGGGTTGTTATAGAAGGTGTCACACCCCACCCAGCCAGACCCAGTTATACTCGAATATCCATGGGGTGATACACTACAGGACCAAGGTTCACAACCAAATCTACACCACCATATAATATAGCATAATAAAAGGATACGAATAATTTAAGTATCAAGATTCAAAGTTATAATAATCAAGTTATCTATTGCACCAAAATCTGACTGAGGGCCGACTGGTTCGTAGCTAGCCTAGACCTAGTTCCTGAGAACAAAGAAACGTGAGAGTGGGCTGCCTCTAGGGAAGGGAAGCCACCTCCAATGATGAAGTAAGAAATCGGAAGAACACAAATCCTCATCCAGAGGAGTAAATGCCCAAGAAGGTGAAGAAAAGAATGTCTTCTTGGGGTAATTGCAGGAGATTAATGGCTGGAGATAGTATTCTCAACTTACCCTTCTTGGTAAAGAGTGTTGGTATATATGTATCATGTTCACACCTCTGAGGTGGAGAAACATACTACAACCTTCCAATTTTCCCTTTCCTAATGGAGGGTGGAGATGACCTTTGGGGGATAGCTTGATCGACAAGCCAAGAGCTTGATATGGGAGACAACTATACACGATCTCACCGGATCAAGTGATCAACTTCATGTTGACATTGATGCGACATCAATACCCAATCTTGGAAGAGAACACAACACTCGAGGGAGGCTTAAGCGAATGAGAAATTTCCTTGCAGGCAGAGCATTTAATGAATCTCAATGCATTTAATGCGGAATTTAATGTGAAAATTGACGTTTGGACGAAGATGCACAGGATCTCCTCACAAAGTTACTTTAGCCGTGAAGTCACTTGTCTAGCACTTAGTGAAGGGTCTTCAAGAAGTCCACTGTGACAGCTAGCTGTCAACATGAGGCACACTTCTCAGTAAGTATTCTATCGAGAAGTGCCCTGCTGAGAACTGCCATACCAACCTTGTTGTACTGGACTTTAGCTGAATGTTCTAGTTTGTGCGATTTACTATTGCTCAATGGCAAACCATAACATTAGCCCCCTAGTCTTCATGGCAAATCTTGGTGCAAAGAGTAACTTGGTGAGAGCTAACTCCAAGGAAGTTCAAAAAGTGTGGTTGAGAAGTGGAAGCATCCTCTGAGAAGTGAGGGAGTTTTGATAAATATACTTTTAAAGTATTAATTAATCTGACAATTGCATTAGTTAATCATGCTTCATGCAATGATGAGCACAACTCTTGAAGTGCCCGCAATGCTGCCACATTTCTTAAAAAATGTACCATCATGGAGACAAAAATGTTGAAGCTTAAGGATAGTATATTTGATGCAATATGAGCCGTTGGTTTTCAAATCTGTAATGGCTATAAATTGAACAACTTCTTCCTTTTCTCTGCTTACTGCAAGTCTTCGTTCAAACCAAGTGTCTTATAGAAGTTTTTGCCTTTTCCAATCATTGTAAGTTTTCTTCAATAGCTATCACCATCGGTAGGAAGTTAGTGAAGAAATACGATTCCTATGAAAACCCAACCCTAGAGCTCCTCAAGAAGCCTAGAAGGATGTAGGAATCTATGGAGGCCTTTTTGAAGGTAGGTCCCCTTCTCCTCCCCCCTCTCCTTCTCCTGACCTGGCTTCTAGTTCTAGTTGAGGACAAAAGTCTTCCGTGCGCGAAATCATTGCTCTTGGGAATTCTACTGAAGGGGAAGTAGCCCCTGATGCAAGTTTTGAAATACCTTCAGGTAGTAGGCATTCTTCTTTCTCTTCAAATCTGGTCCTCTATACTTCCTTAGCTTGTTTCTTCCTCAGCACCTTCAACTGATGAGGACAGCTGTCACATCCTCCCAACTGGTACCCTAACTAGCATACCCGAGAGTGTGATCCACAGCCCCGAAGATCAAGTATTGAGGAAATCATCCTCCCACATATGCAATAACATAATCATGAACAAAAATAAATCAAGGTTTAATATTATAAACAAGGTTCAAAACAAGAAATGAACAATCAAAATAATCAGAGTGCGGAAAGATACCAGATATCCAATGATATCAAAAAGGAGTGAAGTGAGGCGGAAACTCACTTTACCGAAATAGCAGAACGTAGTATAAAAATCAAAAAGGGATTACAACTGAAACAAATGTACTAATAAATAAACTAAGATCAAGCGTCTTCAAGTTTATAGATAACGTCTTCATAAGTATGGACTTCATCAATCCAATGAATCCGTTCTAACTCTATGCCGTTCTCAAAAGTAGTAAGCAGCTTGATCCGTTGGGGGATCATCAAAGTAATCTTGATCGTTGCCAGCACTTTGCGTGTAATACGCTTCATCAGCTTGTGCTTCGCTGTACTGCTCATCATAGTATTCTGTACCTGCAGGATAATCTAACAAAAAGAAATATACAACAGGGATGAGTTTCGAAGAAACTCAGTAAGGTAGTTAATCCATAACATCATAGATAACATGTGGCAAAACATAACATGATGCAATGCAATATGAAACAAGTAATGTATGTATGCATCTAACTCTATGTATGCTGGTCTCTATGGCAGACATGCTTTAAGTCATAGCACCGTACTTCTTTGGGTAGGTCACGCATACAGCTCCTGTTGGTAGTGGGTCCGGGCATCCCTCTCGGACAAACCATGGTAGGGGGTTAAGTCAACACACTCTCTCACAACCATTTGGCATAAGTACCGGCGCATGTCAAGGAAAAGCCTAGCCCAATGCAAGTCATCTACTCAGTTACATCAAGTCAGGTCCAGATACTTCCATTCCTCCCCTCTCGGGATCCTTTCCGGTATCCTTTCCACTAGAGTCACGGATATTACTCACCGGACTCATCAACCCTATTGGTTATCCACATATGGTAAACGGGAAGCTCTCATGTCCTCTCACGAATATAACTCACCGGTCTCAAGCGCCCATGAGCTCAAGTCTAGCCATATTCAACCCTCCAATAAATGGCCCCCACAATGTGATTCCCGTCCTCTCACGGATATAACTCACCAGTCTTGAGTGCCCGTGAATCCCCATTGCTACCACGGGTCATTCGGTCTCAATACCCTTCCGAATTGGGTCTGATATAACAGGGGTATATCCTAGCCAAACACTGCTAGACATCCCTAGGTATGACAACCATTGATTCGGGAAGGTGTCGATGGGCAACCCCGGAAACATCCCATACTATTTCCGATAATGTCCAAGAACAGAAGTGTCAAAAGGACACTTCCCAATCCCAAACCAAACTTAAGCAAACACATTCTCAGATTAGTCATGACATACACAACCAGTAGTTCATCATATAAAAGAGAATGTAAAAGCAACATCAGATTAAGCAGTAATAAGTAATTCATATAACATAAACAATGAAAAGATGATATAATTAAGTGCTACTGTTCCCACAGTAGGAGATCAGAATTAAAATACAATAACAAGAGGTAATCTCATAGTTTTTAAAGTAGAAACCAGAGAACAAGCAATCTATGTAGTTAAGGAATTAACTGTCCTTACCTTCTAACTTGAATGGAATCTTAAAGAATCAAGTATGATCTTGACAAAACCTGAGAAGACAGTCCTAAACAAGTGCACACAACATGTTAGGAAAGATGCATAAAGGAAAAGATCATAAATCAATCGAAACAGACCAAGATTGAGGTTGCTGTACTCATTGGTCGATTGATTGGTCTGCTGGACCAGTCGACCAATGAGTCGACCAATGCAGACAGTGGCCTGCAAGAATCCGAATTTTGAGAATCTAGAACCGAATTCGATGGTTCAAAAGGGTTCAATTAAGAGGGGAATTATCATGGTAGTATTCTAGGGTATAGAGGATATCAAATCATAACTCAAAACAGTTCTCAAGTTACAACCTAGAAATCATGAGGTTAACCTGATTAGGGTTATCATAGGTTAGGAGGGGAAAAAAATAGAAAGATTAAAGATAATGAACTAGGATATGAAAGAATTCAGATCTAGTAACGGAAACATAATAATTGGGTTACCATGATTAAACTAGAGGTTCTTGATCTTACCCAAGAATTAGGGTTTTACCCTTTTTGGTTCCCTCGGAAAATAATTGTGAGATCTGGATGAAGGGAGATAAATTGTTAGCCAAGAATAACAAGAAGGGTCATTCAATGATGAAGTTTAGGTTAACACAATATTATTCAAGAAGATTTTCCTTCACAAGGGAGGTTACCAAAAGTTCTCCAGACAATCACATAGATTAGGGTTTCAAAGAATTAGGGTTAGGGTTTTCAAGAATTCAATAGGTAGGGTTTAAGAACATGATGATGATCATGAGTCTTAAAGAATATGGTGAGATCAGAGAATTGATGATTACAAGAATGCTTCATCACCTTTCTGATCTCAATGAAAACAGAATAAAAGAAAGAAAATCAGAGATAGAAGAGAGAGTGGTTGAGATCATACCTTTGCCGTAGAAAGATGAAGAATTCTTCAAGTCTTTGAAAGAGATCACCAAAGAATGCAAGCGAATGGATTAGATTAGGGTTCTAACTCGTTCCAGAGGCTTAGGAGGCAGAGGAGGCGGAGTATTCCCGAGATTAGACTTAAATAGAAGTGACAGGATTCAAATTTCAAAAACAGAATCAATTGGTCGATTGATTGGTCGATTGATCCGATCGACCAATGAGTCGACCAATCAAGACAACAACTTCAAAACAGGGAATTGAAGGCTCAGATCAAGTCCAAACATCAAGGGGTTTTGCACACCTCTAGAGTGACATACTTAGGAGTTAGAAATGCCTTTGAATCAATATAGAGACCACTCCAAGACCATCAACTAATCCAATCTTCATCCGGGTGCAGTTTCCACCATTGGAACACTAGCATCAACACTCATGGATTCCAATCCAGCCATCAAGTCTTCAACAGAAATGGCCCAAAGATGACTTCTTGCCTTACTTCGGGTCACTGGACCTACAATAAACAGAGTTTCCGAATTAGGGTCAGGGCTGGGTTTCACAACAGCCTTCAAAATCCCTTTTGACTTCAAGCTCAGGCTCCCTGGTCCTTGTGAGAGGGCCAGTCCACTGAGAAAGGGGGAGTTCCTGCTTTACTTCGATTTGATGTTGAGAGGAATGAGAGTTCCCTTCAACCGTTTTGTTATGTAGGTTCTGTACAATTTTAACTTGAACCCAGGGATGTTGGCACCGAACATATGGAGGTGTCTAGTGGGCTTGATAGGGTACTGTCATAGCTTGGGCATTCAGTGTAACCTAAGTGTATTCAAGTGCATTTTCGCCCTTAGGACCATAGAGAAAGAGAGAGAGAGGGGTGGTATAGCTTCAATAGGTGGGGAACCTCTAGTACTAAGTTCCATGTCCTAGAAGATGATACCATTCTTTCTAGTAACAAGGGATGGAGAGATAGGTACATTGCTTGTCTCGCTCCCCCAAAATATACAATGTAAGAGTGGCCAACCATTACCAAGAGTAGTTTGAGAAGGGTGAATGTCAAGTCCACTTTAGACTCAAAGGATAGAGCCCTTTATGATTTATTCGTACAAGGATGGGGGGGGGGGGCTTCTTGTCCATGGCAGGGAGATGGATTTCGATGCTACCCTATTCCTTTGGAAAATCATGGATGGTGAGCCCCTCGATCCGCTTCATTCCTTAGCTTTTTTAATTAATTTATTATTATTATTTTTTTATATTGCTTTCATATGTGTTCTGCAACTAATGTGTCCATGATCATTGCAGATCCAAAGATGGCTATCAGTCGTGAGGATCTCCTCCAGTGCTCCAAAGTGGCACAGGCTACGGCAAAGAACGAATCAGAGAAGACCAAGGAGACTGGATCTGGGACAACTCTCCCAGCCTCTGCATTGCCTAGCCCTGTCGCTAGGGTCTTGCTAGAGTCCGAGATGACGACTTTGGCTGATATTGCAAAAGAAACAAAGAGAGGAGATGGCCAGAGCTGCAACAAAGACCTCTACTGGAGGAGGAAAGGCAGCTGCTCCCACTTCCTAAGAAGGTGGTTCTAGGGGAGCTGTTCAAACTGAGGCCTAGGCTGGTGACCTGGTGACCTGGTGACAAGGAGAGTTGTAAGCTTCCTGGTTCACTGTCAGCAAACAAGGTCAAGGAAAAAGTGATCAGGACTGGTGGGCCTACACCCCTGCCAGCTGCATCTCAGAAGGGGTCTGGAGGTCCTCCTTTGAGAACTCCTAGGAAGTCGCTTCCCAGGGTCACTATTGGAGAGATAACCTCTAGAGATGCCACAACTAAGGCATCTGGGAAAGGTTCAATGACAAGTGTCCCTCCCTCTCACACCTCCAAACACTCATCAATTACCACCGCAATGATTACAACCTCAAGAACAACAACAACAACAACATCAACAGCAACAACAACAGCAACAACAACATCATCAACAACAACAACAATAGTAGCAACAACAGTCACAACCACAACCACAATGGTTGTGCGTACCAAGTCCAAAGGGGATGCAGCACTGTCAAGGCCAAAAGCATCCCTTCCCCACATATGGGCTCCTCTCTGGAAACCTCTCGAGGGGGATAGGATAGTTGGAGAGTCCAGCAGGGCCAGGTAATTGATAGAACATGGGGTACCTATGAAATCTAGCCCTAGCCTAACCCTAACCTTGACTCGAAAACCCTGTTGATTGTAGGTCTGAAGACCCGAAGTGAAGGAAGAAGACTTCTATGGGCCCTCTCAGTAGAAGACATGGTGTGTGACTCCGAACCCATGGAGATTGATGTTGGTGCTCCATACTTGGAAGCTTTGGTTGTGTTTGATAAGAAACTGCACCTTGAAGAAGGGGAGATTAGTTGAAGGACCTAATGTACTCTCGGACATGATTTGAAGGTAATTCTCTGACCTAGATTAGTCATTTGATATGTACGAAGAAGCCCACTTGAATTTGAGTTGATCTTGGCCTCCATTTCCCTATCTTGACTTGCTATCATTGCTTGGTCGACTGGCCAGTCGACCAGCCAGTCAGCCAGCTGATTATAAGATCTGAGAATATTTGATTTTTAGGTCTTTTAAGGTTCTATATAAGTGGATTTCGTAGTTATCAGCCTCCTTTGTTGCTACAACTCTCTGTGAACGTGTGAAACCTCCTCCAAAGTCTTTCCTTAGTGTTTGTGAAGAGCCCTTGCAAACACCTCTTCTACAGTCTCCTTTGAATTAGAATGGATCTCCATTCATTCTATGAATGCTGTGGATCTCATACTTGATTCTTAGCCTTGTTCTTATGATTTTCTTCATGACAGCATCATCTCTTCTTCTAATCTGATTTCTATAGCATAATAGATCTGAATATATGTTAGTAACCATCTCTGATTATTGCTTATCATCCTATTGATTGAATCCATGATTCCTCTATGCATCCATGGTTGTTTTCATTGAAAACCATGCTTTGATCTAAATTAGAATGTCTTGTTTTCAAAAATAGAAAGTCATGATTTTGATCCTTGTTTGATGATTAATCTTTACTAGATAGTCTTAGTTTACTATTCTTATGATTCCTTTCGAATTTCTTAGTGTTTCGAATCTTGGAAGTTAGGTTTTGGATCAGAAATTCAGTGTTGGCTACGATTATTCTTCATCTGGTCGACTGGATCAGTCAACCAGTGTAAAACCCAGCCCTAACCTTGACCCGGAAACCTTGTTATTTGTAGGTCCGATGACCCGAAGTAAAGTAAGAAGTCAGCTTTGGGCCATCCCTGTAAAACCCAGCCCTAACCTTGACCCGGAAACCTTGTTATTTGTAGGTCCGATAACCCGAAGTAAAGTAAGAAGTCAGCTTTGGGCCATCCCAGTAGAGGACTTGGTGTCTGGCTTTGAATCCATGAAGGTTGATGATGAGGTTCTATTTATGGAAACTGAATCCTGATGAAGATCTAATTAGTTGATGGGCTTGGAGTGCTCTCTATCTTGGTTTGAAGGCATTTCTACCTACTAGGTAAGTCACTTGACTTGTGTGCAAAACCCCTTTAGGATTGGATTTGATCTGGACCTTCAATTCCCTGTTTTGGTCTTGCTGTCAAGCATTGGTCGACTGATTGGTCGGCGGGGCGATCGACCAATCCACTCGACCAATGAGTCTTGTCTTTGGCAATTAGGTTGTTCTTGCTCTATTTAAGTCCAATCTCGAGTCCACTTCGTATTTGCTGCCTCCAAACTCTGGAACAGAACCAAAGACCTCTGCAAGTCATCTCTCTTGCATCCTTGGTGTTTTCTTGACGGATCTTCGTCAAAACTCTTCTTTTTGCATCAAAAGGTATGTCTACTCTCTCTTCTTCTCCTCCATCTTTGTTTTTCTTTCCTTTTTGAGTTGAGACAGTAGAAGAGATGCTGCATTCTCTGTTGCAAACATCTCTGAACATGTTCTCATGATCATCCTAAGGATTTAAGGCTAGAACAATGATCTTAACCATGATCATTGCAAGCTTTTGAAGGATTCATGATCAAACCATGATTTAATCTCTCGATAATCTTCTAATCTGAATTCGATCTCTTTGGATCTTCTTTCATTGATCGTGTTAGTGGTTAATGGTTGTGTTTTCTTTCCATGATCCATAATCCATAGAATTCTAGTTGTTCTCTTCTACCTTACTATGTGTTCTTCATGATGCATGATAGTTACATATATGGTAGGTTTTATTTCCTTATTTAGATTTATGCTTCTAAGCCTTATTCCATGAAGACCTATGCATGTTTTCATGTTTTCATTACCGAAAGCAATGATCCATCCTCCTATAGTTCTTGTCTTTGTTTTCTATTTCAAATTCATCAAGATCCATGTTTGAGTTAATTATGGTAACTTTTTGTTTCCTAATTTGGATCTTGATACCTTGATTTGATTAGTGTTTTGAGGTCCCCTATATGTTAGAATACTACTGATGTAGTTTACCCCTTGATTAGTACCCTTTTGAACCACCAAATTCGGATTTCATATCTTAAAACTCTGATTTTATAGGCTCGTCGCATTGGTCGACTGATTGGTCGACTGGACCACTCGACCAATGAGTACAGCAACTCCAGATTTGGTCTGTTTCGGATGTTTTGATATATTTTCTGTTAGGGATCTTTCCTAATATGTTGTATATACTTGTTTAGGACCTTCTTCTCAAGTTTGCCAAGATCTTACTTGATTTCTTAGGATCCCTTTGCGAGTTATAAAAGGTAAGGATGGTTATTTCCTTAATTACATAGATAGCATGAATCTAGTTTCTATATTTGAATATCATTAATATGATTCCTAAATTAGATTCTTACAATGATATACTACTGTTGCATAACCTTGATTACAGTAGCATTACTTATTCATATTGAATTGATTCATGTATGATTTACTTACCAATGTTATACAAGTGATTGTTATACTGATTTCTTTCCATATATGTAGTTACCATATATGTGATGATATGAATTGATGCATGTGTATGCTTACGTATGGTTTGGAAAGGAGAGGTGTCCTTTCGACACTTCTGTCCTTGGACTACTACGGGAATATTATGGGATGTTTCCGGAGATGCCCTCTGGACACCTTCCTAAACTGTTGGATGACATATATAGGATTGTCTAGTAGTGTTTGGCTAGGATGTCCTGTTATGTCAGACCCTAATCGGAGGGGTATTGAGACCGAACGACCCGTGGTAGCAATGGGGATTCATGGGCGCTCAAGACCAGTAACCAACCCGTGAGAGGACAGGAATCACATTGTGGGGGCCATTTATTGGTAGGGTTGCATATGGTTAGACTTGGGCTCACGGGCGCTTAAGACCGGTAACCAACCCGTGAGAGGACGTGAGAGCTTCCCGTTTACCATATGTGGATAACCAATAGGGTTGATGAGTCCGTAGTCCGAGTTGGTCGGTGCCATAGGATACGCTGACTCTAGCGTGAAGGATACCGGAAAGGATCGTCAGGGACGAGGAATGGAAGTATCTGGATCTGACTTGATGTAACTAAGTAGAAGACTTGCATTTGGCTAGGTTTTACCTTGACATGCGCCAGTACTTATACCAAATGGTTGTGAGAGAGTGTGTTGACTTAACCCCCTGCCAAGGTTTGTCCTGAGGGATGAAGGACCCATTACCAATCGGCTGCTCAAGACCGGTGAAATGATCCGTGAGAGAATCCAAGATATCTTAAATGGTTGAGGATGTGAGTGGACTTTCCTAAAGAAGTACGGTGCTATGACTTAAAGCATGTCTGCCAATAGAGACCAGCATCCATAGAGTTAGATTCATTCATTCATTGTTTGTCTCATATCATATTGCATTCATGTTTGTTCTGGAATTCTGCCATTTATGTTATTATGGATTTTAACTGCCTTACTGGGTTTCTTAGAAACTCATTCCTTTATTGTACAATGTTGTTAGACTATCCTGCAGTCTACGAGTACTATGACGGTCCCTATGAAGAAGCACAAGGCGAAGAGGCATATCTCCGGGGAAGGTGATTGCGGTTACCACAATTACTCTGAAGATCCCGCGAGTGGTTATGCTCCGTACGATGCTTAGTCCGACCATTGAGTGGAAGCATCCTTGTGCTATTTATGAGATCTATATCTACAAGGATGTCGTCTATAAAGTGGAGAATAATTTAGTTACCCAATGTACTTGCTACTGGGATTAGATTTTGTCTAGTTTATTCTTTAGAGCTACTTTTCATTTGGATGTAAAGTGGGATTTTTACTTCACTTTACTTATCTGATTGACACTCTGATTATATCTATTATTCTGATTCGTTTATGATTCATTCTTTCATTATTGGATCTATGATTTATCTTCCGCACTCTTGTTATGATTGTTCATGATTATGTTATTGTTTATGTGGGAGGTTGATCACTCGATACCGATCTTCGGGCTGTGGATCACACTCTCGGGTATGCCGCGATAGGGTACCGGCTGGGAGGGCGTGATGATTGGTATCGAGCCTTTAGTTCGAGGAGATCCTAACCACAAAAGACAACAACTGAACATCCCCGAGTCATTGATCCGAAATGACTCTTCTACTCTTAGAAGTGAATAATAGAACACCGAATTAGAAATTTGACCTTTGAGGCATAATGAGAACATTTACGAATAACATACCATAATTATACTTGAACAAATGTCACTAATGCAAGGAAAAGAAAGTTGCATAACATACAATAATTAAAGAGAAACAAAATGAACTTCATTAATTTCAAAAGTTTTTACAACGATTACATCCGAAATGCATAAATGGAAATCCTAGGGTACAAGTCTATCTAGGTGATCCGCTCGATCTCTCGTATGATCCGAACTCCTCGCTAGCTGAGTCACCCGATGCTCTATCCTATCCTGTCGTGACTCCATCCTCTCGTACATCTGCTCTGTCCGACCTCCATTCTCTCTAGCATGGAAGTCATCGATCTCATCTGTGCACCAAGATCCGAAGTCTCCGGAACGCATGCGAAGGGCCACCTGCCTCGAAGTGTGATGAAGGAAACCCGTGATGCACGAGCTCAGCCTCGCGCATATCTCGCATCATCTCCGGCCTGATCATCACTATCGGGACCGATATCCTCTCCTCCATCCTCGATCCCCGATCCTCATCCTCCGATTCATCATCATCCTCACCCTCCGGACCGGGAGATCTCTCGATCGCTGTAGTCTCATCGACGAATGGTCCGAGTCCCAATGGGGTATCCCCGTGATCTAGTGTCCATCGGTGTATCCTCGAAACTCACCCCGAAATGCCCGAAGATCAAAGTCGGAAGCCTCCCATAGCAAAGGTTCCGCATGCTAGGCCGCAGAACTAAGTCCGGCATGACCTGCTGAATGATGTAGGAGAGATCGATCTCGAAGCCCATGTAGATGCGATAGATGACCAAGGCCTCCATCACCGTGACCCGATGGTGATGTCCGGCTTTCGGCATGATGTTTCGGCCGACTATGCGACCGATAATACGTGCGAGAACCCGTCATCCGTCCGCTAGTCCACGGTGTGTAGCATCGACGGCTATCCCATAGCGTAGAGCATATCTCGCGAAGCTCGTACGGCATCGGATGGCTGTCCGGATCTGCTCCTGCAGTATCCCACACACACTGCTTGTGGATAGTAAGGGACCTGCAAGATCTCAGCCGGTGTCCGGGTAGAGAAGCGAATCCGAGTCCGGGAAGACCCCGCTCCCGAGGACAAGTCCGAGTGGATGTCCCTGGCCTCGAGCCTCCTCTGTGTAAGTAAGGTTGCTGAAGAACAACCTCACTAGCTCCGGGTATACCGGCAAATCCTCGGTGAAGAGATGAGTCCACTGTAATGTGTCGAACCTCTGCCGGATCCTAAAGGCTCTGAGCTGGCGTAAGTGAAGTAGATGCCCCATCTCGATGTTACAATAGCTGAAGTAGGCCTCGTACGAAACTCGGCCCGAGGTGTGTCAAACAGGTCCGGTCTCCTAACCTCCTCTCTAGGCTCGAAAGGAACCTGACCTCTGCCCCTAAGAGCACCTACGATGCGACCTCGACCCCTACCTCCTCCTCGCCCTCCCCTTTGCATAGTATATCTGTGAAAGAGACAAGAGACAATTCCAATTAGTGCTATTTTAAGATTTGAGCCAAAAGGGTATTTTCGTAATTTTTCGGAAAATTTCAAATTTGGGGGAAATTCGATTTGAACATACTAGCATGTGCACAATACTTGGAATTTCATGTCTATGAAGTTGTTTTGATGAAAATCGATCGAAAACTTGGATTAAAGCGGAAAATTCAGCAAGAAGGAAATTTGGGGATTTTGCAATTTAGGTCAAAATTGGATTTTTGAAAAGTTGAAATTGGTTAAATCAAATTGTATGGACCTATCTACATTGTCATCTTGAGCATGTAGCATTTGATCTCGTGTGAAAATTTCAAGCGGTTTGAGAGAAAACGAAATTTTTCTAAAGATATCGATTTCGGTATAAAACTTTGCGAGATGAGCACCAATGTGTTAAAACTTGTTGTCTATGCATGGCATTGTGTTTAAAACCTAGGGAATATGTTTCTAAGCATTCCTAAGCATGATTTCTAGCATTGGATGCAAGTAAGCATGGTTTTTATTGAAATGCAAGCATGAGAAGATGAAAATGGAAGAAAGAATGAGAGATTTACCTTGTTTATGAAGATGGTGTGTTGTGGTGTTGTTGTTGAAGCACTAAATCACCTCAAGAACACTTGTGGGAACTCTTGGATATTTTCCCTAGAGCTCTCTCACCTTTGGAAGAAGTTAGAATGAGGTTGGAATGTGGAAATGAGGCTTATAATGCGAATTTTCGCATTACGTCTTCATTGGTCGGCGATTGGTCGACTGGGTCACTCGACCAACCACTCGACCAATGGTCACAGTGACCTCATTTGCTGTTGAATTTTTGGAAAATGTGATTTTTGCCTTATGGAATATTGTTTGATGACTATATGGATATATTTGAGCATGATTTAAGTTTTCAAATCATTTGGTCAAGTGGATTTTGATGATTTTAAGTAAAGAGTGGAAGCAAGTTGTTGATGATGTTCTTGGATATCTTGCTTCTGATTTGGAAACCAAGGTGACACACTAGGTGGGAAAAAGTTAAAGAAGAGAAGGGATTTTCACCTTGGGGAGCTCCGGTCTTGTTCGTCAAGAAGAAAGACGGTAGTATGCGCTTGTGCATCGACTACCGTGAGTTGAATAAGTTGACTATCAAGAATAGATATCCGCTGCCCAGAATCGATGATCTCTTCGATCAGTTGAAGGGTGCAGTTGTGTTCTCAAAGATTGACTTAAGGTCCGGATATCACCAATTGAAAGTGAAGTCTAGTGATATTTTCAAGACAGCTTTCCGAACGCGGTATGGTCACTACGAGTTTAAAGTCATGCCCTTCGGATTGACCAATGCTCCTGCAGTGTTCATGGACCTCATGAACCGAGTATTTCATGATGTGCTTGATAAGTTTGTGATTGTTTTCATTGATGACATCTTGATCTATTCGAAGAGCGAAGAAGAGCATGCGAGTCATCTAAGTTTCACTTTGCAAAGGTTGCGAGAAAAGAAGTTGTTCGCTAAGTTTAGCAAGTGTGATTTCTGGCTTAAGAGAGTGGTATTCCTTGGTCATGTAGTTTCAGCCGAAGGTATTCGTGTCGATCCTGAAAAGGTCCAAGCTGTGGCTGATTGGGAGAGACCGAAGTCAGTAACGGAAATAAGAAGTTTTCTTGGATTGGCGGGTTACTACCGAAGGTTTATTGAGAACTTTTCTCGGTTGGCTGCTCCTATGACTAAGTTGACCAGGAAAGAAGAGAAGTTTGTTTGGTCGACGCCTTTGTGAGAAGAATTTCCAAGAGTTGAAAGATAGATTGACAAGTGCCCCGGTTTTGACTATACCCGATAGTTCCGGTGGTATGACAGTTTATACCGATGCGTCAAAGATTGGTTTGGGTTGTGTACTGATGCAACATGGCAAGGTCGTAGCCTATGCTTCTCGGCAATTGAAGGATTATGAGCGGAATTACCCCACTCACGATCTAGAACTTGCCGCCGTTGTCTTTGCTTTGAAGATTTGGAGACATTATCTTTACGGTGAGAAGATTGCCATTTTCACGGATCATAAGAGTTTGAAATATTTCTTTACCCAAAAGGAGTTGAACATGAGACAAAGGAGATGGTTGGAACTAGTCTCCGATTATGATTGTGATATTCGGTATCATCCTGGGAAAGCAAATGTTGTTGCCGATGCTCTTAGTAGGAAGAACCAGAAGAAGACTTTGGATTTGAATGCTTTGAGTTTACCATTGTGGTCTTCTATTGGGAGTTTTGATTTGGAAATCGTCCCTGAGAATTCTGATTTTATTCTTTTCGCCATGACGGCAAGATCTGGTCTTAGAGATAAGATTGTTGCTCTGCAGAGTTCGATCAAGAGTTTTTGATCAAAGTTGAGAAGATTTCTTCGAATCTGAGTCGGACCCCGACTTTGGTATATCCATGGATGGTGCTTTGTTGTTTAGAGGAAGACTGTGTGTGCCTGCAAACGAAGAAGTTAAGAAAGAAATATTGAAGGAAGCACACCGATCGGTCTTTCTTGTACACCCGGGGAAGCACCAAGATGTACAAGGACTTGAAGGAACATTTTTGGTGGATTGGTCTAAAGGCGGATGTTGATGATTTTGTTGCCAAGTGTGAGACTTGCCAACGTGTGAAAGCCGTTCGACAACCTCCATCTGGATTACTTCAACCCCTTCCTATTCCTAGTTGGAAGTGGGAAGATATCTCCATGGACTTTGTGACTAGCCCGCCTCGGACAAGTAAAGGCAATGACACTGTGTGGGTGATTGTTGATAGGTTGACCAAATCAGCCCATTTCATTCCTATGAAGATCACTCATACTCGGATAAGCTAGCCGGGCTTTATGTGGATAATGTGGTTCGTCTGCATGGTGTGCCATTGAGTATTGTCTCGGATCGTGGTCCTAGGTTCACCTCAAGGTTTTGGAATAGTTTGCGAGAAGGCCTTGGGAACCCAATTGAACTTGAGTACAGCTCATCATCCACGATCGATGGACAATGCGAGCGGACAATTCAGACATTGGAAGACATGCTCGGATCTTGTGTGGTGGATATGGGTGGTAATTGGGATGAACACCTAGCTTTGGTTGAGTTTGCCTATAACAACGGTTATCAAGCCACAATAGGCATGGCTCCATTCAAGGCTTTGTATGACAAGTACTTGTAGGACACCTTTGTCTTGGACTCGAGACAGGTGAAAGAAAAGTCTTAGGTCCTGAGATGATTGAAGCTACAAGTGCTATGGTAGATATGATAAGAGAAAGGATTAAGTCTGCCGATCGAGACAGAAATCTTATGCTGATAAGAGAAGGACCGATTTGGAATTTCAAGTTGGAGAGAAAGTCTTTCTGAAGGTCTCACCAATGAAGGGTGTGATGAGATTCAATGTTAAGGGAAAGCTTAGCCCTCGTTACATTGGACCTTTCGAGATTTTGGAAAAGGTTGGACCCGTTGCGTATCGATTAGCATTACCTCCGTCTCTTGCTGGGGTGCACAATGTGTTTCATATTTCGATGCTCCGAAAATACATAGAGAATCCGGAACACATTTTGCAGCAAGCACTGAAGGACTTAGTGCTGATTTGACCTATGATGAAGAACCGGCCGAAATCTTGGATAGGAAGGACAAGCAGCATGCGGAATCGCACCATTCCTTTGGTGAAGATTCGGTGGAAGAACCATACCCCTGAAGAAGCTTCTTGGGAGAAGGAAGAAGATATGAAGGAGAAGTTTCCTTACCTCTTTGGAAGCACAGTACGCTTTCAATTTCGGGGGACGAAATTTCTTTAAGGGGGGAGAATGTAAAACCCAGCCCTAACCTTGACCCGGAAACCTTGTTATTTGTAGGTCCGATAACCCGAAGTAAAGTAAGAAGTCAGCTTTGGGCCATCCCAATGAGAGGACTTGGTGTCCGGCTTTGAATCCATGAAGGTTGATGATGAGGTTCTATTTATGGAAACTGAATCCTGATGAAGATCTAATTAGTTGATGGGCTTGGAGTGCTCTCTATCTTGGTTTGAAGGCATTTCTACCTACTAGGTAAGTCACTTGACTTGTGTGCAAAACCCCTTTAGGATTGGATTTGATCTGGACCTTCAATTCCCTGTTTTGGTCTTCTTTGTCGGCATTGGTCGACTGATTGGTCGATGGGCCGATCGACCAATCCACTCGACCAATGAGTGCTGTCTTTGGCAATTAGGTTGTTCTTGCTCTATTTAAGTCCAATCTCGAGTCCACTTCGTATTTGCTGCCTCCAAACTCTCTGGAACGAACCAAAGACCTCTGCAAGTCATCTCTCTTGCATCCTTGGTGTTTTCTTGACGGATCTTCGTCAAAACTCTTCTTTTTGCATCAAAAGATATGTCTACTCTCTCTTCTTCTCCTCCATCTTTGTTTTTCTTTCCTTTTTGAGTTGAGACAGTAGAAGAGATGCTGCATTCTCTGTTGCAAACATCTCTGAACATGTTCTCATGATCATCCTAAGGATTTAAGGCTAGAACAATGATCTTAACCATGATCATTGCAAGCTTTTGAAGGATTCATGATCAAACCATGATTTAATCTCTGATAATCTTCTAATCTGAATTCTGATCTCTTTGGATCTTCTTTCATTGATCGTGTTAGTGGTTAATGGTTGTGTTTTCTTTCCATGATCCATAATCCATAGAATTCTAGTTGTTCTCTTCTACCTTACTATGTGTTCTTCATGATGCATGATAGTTACATATATGGTAGGTTTTATTTCCTTATTTAGATTTATGCTTCTAAGCCTTATTCCATGAAGACCTATGCATGTTTTCATGTTTTCATTACCGAAAGCAATGATCCATCCTCCTATAGTTCTTGTCTTTGTTTTCTATTTCAAATTCATCAAGATCCATGTTTGAGTTAATTATGGTAACTTTTTGTTTCCTAATTTGGATCTTGATACCTTGATTTGATTAGTGTTTTGAGGTCCCCTATATGTTAGAATACTACTGATGTAGTTTACCCCTTGATTAGTACCCTTTTGAACCACCAAATTCGGATTTCATATCTTAAAACTCTGATTTTATAGGCTACTGTCTGCATTGGTCGACTGATTGGTCGACTGGACCACTCGACCAATGAGTACAGCAACTCCAGATTTGGTCTGTTTCGGATGTTTTGATATATTTTCTGTTAGGGATCTTTCCTAATATGTTGTATATACTTGTTTAGGACCTTCTTCTCAAGTTTGCCAAGATCTTACTTGATTTCTTAGGATCCCTTTGCGAGTTATAAAAGGTAAGGATGGTTATTTCCTTAATTACATAGATAGCATGAATCTAGTTTCTATATTTGAATATCATTAATATGATTCCTAAATTAGATTCTTACAATGATATACTACTGTTGCATAACCTTGATTACAGTAGCATTACTTATTCATATTGAATTGATTCATGTATGATTTACTTACCAATGTTATACAAGTGATTGTTTTACTGATTTCTTTCCATATATGTAGTTACCATATATGTGATGATATGAATTGATGCATGTGTATGCTTACGTATGGTTTGGAAAGGAGAGGTGTCCTTTCGACACTTCTGTCCTTGGACTACTACGGGAATATTATGGGATGTTTCCGGAGATGCCCTCTGGACACCTTCCTAAACTGTTGGATGACATATATAGGATTGTCTAGTAGTGTTTGGCTAGGATGTCCTGTTATGTCAGACCCTAATCGGAGGGGTATTGAGACCGAACGACCCGTGGTAGCAATGGGGATTCATGGGCGCTCAAGACCAGTAACCAACCCGTGAGAGGACAGGAATCACATTGTGGGGGCCATTTATTGGTAGGGTTGCATATGGTTAGACTTGGGCTCACGGGCGCTTAAGACCGGTAACCAACCCGTGAGAGGACGTGAGAGCTTCCCGTTTACCATATGTGGATAACCAATAGGGTTGATGAGTCCGTAGTCCGAGTTGGTCGGTGCTATAGGATACGCTGACTCTAGTGTGAAGGATACCGGAAAGGATCGTCAGGGACGAGGAATGGAAGTATCTGGATCTGACTTGATGTAACTAAGTAGAAGACTTGCATTTGGCTAGGTTTTACCTTGACATGCGCCAGTACTTATACCAAATGGTTGTGAGAGAGTGTGTTGACTTAACCCCCTGCCAAGGTTTGTCCCGAGGGATGAAGGACCCATTACCAATCGGCTGCTCAAGACCGGTGAAATGATCCGTGAGAGAATCCAAGATATCTTAAATGGTTGAGGATGTGAGTGGACTTTCCTAAAGAAGTACGGTGCTATGACTTAAAGCATGTCCGCCAATAGAGACCAGCATCCATAGAGTTAGATTCATTCATTCATTGTTTGTCTCATATCATATTGCATTCATGTTTGTTCTGGAATTCTGCCATTTATGTTATTATGGATTTTAACTGCCTTACTGGGTTTCTTAGAAACTCATTCCTTTATTGTACAATGTTGTTAGACTATCCCTGCAGTCTTGAGTACTATGACGGTCCCTATGAAGAAGCACAAGGCGAAGAGGCATATCTCCAGGAAGGTGATTGCGGTTACCACAATTACTCTGAAGATCCCGCGAGTGGTTATGCTCCGTACAATGCTTAGTCCGACCATTGAGTGGAAGCGTCCTTGTGCTATTTATGAGATCTATACCTACAAGGATGTCGTCTATAAAGTGGAGAATAATTTAGTTACCCAATGTACTTGCTACTGGGATTAGATTTTGTCTAGTTTATTCTTTAGAGCTACTTTTCCGCTGGATGTAAAGTGGGATTTTTACTTCACTTTACTTATCTGATTGACACTCTGATTATATCTATTATTCTGATTCGTTTATGATTCATTCTTTCATTATTGGATCTATGATTTATCTTCCGCACTCTTGTTATGATTGTTCATGATTATGTTATTGTTTATGTGGGAGGTTGATCACTCGATACCTGATCTTCGGGCTGTGGATCACACTCTCGGGTATGCCAGATAGGGTACCGGCTGGGAGGGCGTGACAATCCCAGTGGAGGACTTGGTGTCTGGCTTTGAATCCATGAAAGTTGATGATGAAGTTCTATTTATGGAAACTGAATCTTGATGAAGATCGGATTAGTTGATGGACTTGGAGTGCTCTCTATCTTGGTTTGAAGGCATTTCTACCTATTAGGTAAGTCACTTGGCATGTGTGCAAAACCCCTTTAGGATTGGATTTGATCTGGGTCTTCAATTCCCTGTTTTGGATTTGCTGTCAGCATTGGTCGACTGATTGGTCGTTGGGCCGATCGACCAATCCACTCGACCAATGAGTGCTGTCTTTGGCAATTAGGTTTTTCTTGCTCTATTTAAGTCCAATCTCGAGTCCACTTCGTATTTTCTGCCTCCAAACTCTTTGGAACGAACCAAAGACCTCTGCAAGTCATCTCCCTTGCATCCTTGGTGATTTTCTTGACGGATCTTCGCCGAAACTCTTCCTTTTCGTCAAAAGGTATGTCTACACTCTCTTCTTCTCCTCTATCTCTTATTTTCTTTCCTTTTTGAGTTGAGACAGTAGAGGAGATGCTGCATTCTCTGTTGCAAACATCTCTGGACTTGTCTCTCATGATCATCCTAAGGATTAGAGGCTAGAACAATGATCTTAACCATGATCATTGCAAGCTTTTGAAGGAATCATGATCAAACCATGATCTAATCTTGTTAAACTTCTGATTTGAATTCTGATCTCCTTGGATCTTCTATATTGATCATGTTAGTAGTTAATTGCTGTGTTTTCTTTTCATAAACCATGATCTAGCAATCTCTAGTTGTTCTCTTCTACCATACTATGTGTTCTTCATGAATCATGGTAGTTACATATATGGTAGGTTTTGTTTCCTTATTTAGATTTATGCTTTTAAGCCTATTTCCTTGAAGATCTAAGTATGTTTTCATGATACCTTTACCTGAAGCAATGATCCATCCTCCTATTGTTCTTGTCTTTGATTTCTATTTCGAATTCATCAAGATCCATGGTTGATCTAATTATGGTAACTTTTTGTTTCCTAATTTGGATCTTGATGTCTTGTTTGGATTAATGTTTTGAGGTCCCCTATATGTTAGAATACTACTGATGTAGTTTACCCCTTGATTAGTACCCTTTTGAACCACCAAATTCGGATTTCATATCTTAAAACTCTATTTTTTTAGGCTACTGTCTGCATTGGTCGACTGATTGGTCGATTGGACCGATCGACCAATCCACTCGACCAATGAGTTCAAAGCAACTCCGAATTGGTCTGTGTTGGATGTTTTGGTATCTTTTCTGTTAGGGATCTTTCCTAATATGTTGTATACACTTGTTTAGGACCTTCTTCTCAAGTTTGCCAAGATCTTACTTGACTTCTTAGGATTCCTTTGCGAGTTATAAAAGGTAAGGATGGTTATTTCCTTAATTACATAGATAGCATGAATCTAGTTTCTATATTTGAATTTCATTGATATGTTTCCTAAATTAGATTCTTACAATGATATACTACTGTTGCATAACCTTGATTACACTAGCATTGCTTAAATTGATTCATGTATGATTTACTTACCAATGTTATACAAGTGATTGTTTTACTGATTTCTTTCCATATATGTAGTTACCATATATGTGATGATATGAATTGATGCATGTGTATGCTTACGTATGGTTTGGAAAGGAGAGGTGTCCTTTCGACACTTCTGTCCTTGGACTACTACGGGAATATTATGGGATGTTTCCGGAGATGCCCTCTGGACACCTTCCTAAACTGTTGGATGACATATATAGGATTGTCTAGTAGTGTTTGGCTAGGATGTCCTGTTATGTCAGACCCTAATCGGAGGGGTATTGAGACTGAACGACCCGTGGTAGCAATGGGGATTCATGGGCGCTCAAGACCGGTAACCAACCCGTGAGAGGATTGTGGGGGCCATTTATTGGTAGGGTTGCATATGGTTAGACTTGGGCTCACGGGCGCTTAAGACCGGTAACCAACCCGTGAGAGGACGTGAGAGCTTCCCGTTTACCATATGTGGATGATCAATAGGGTTGATGAGTCCGTAGTCAGGGACTGTGAGGACTCTAGTGTGAAGGATACCGGAAAGGATCGTCAGGGACGAGGAATGGACGTATCTGGATCTGACTTGATGTAACTAAGTAGAAGACTTGCATTTGGCTAGGTTTTTACCCTTACATGCGCCGGTACTTAGACCAATGGTGATGTGAGAGAGTGGTGACTTAACCCCCAGCCATGGAATGTCCCGAGGGATGCCGGACCCATTACCAACTGATGATGAGTGATTGAGACCTTCCTAAAGAAGTACGATGCTATGACTTAAAGCATGTCTGCCAATAGAGACCAGCATACATAGAGTTAGATTCATTCATTCATTGCTTGTCTCATATCATATTGCATTTATTTTTGTTCTGAAATCCTGCCATTTATGATATTATGGATTTAACTGCCTTACTGAGTTTCTTTGAAACTCATTCCTTTATTGTACAATGTTTGTTAGACTATCCTGCAGGTACTGAATACTATGACGGTCCCTATGAAGAAGCGCAAGGCGAAGAGGCATATCTCCAGGAAGGTGATTGCGGTTACCACAATTACACTGAAGATCCCGCGAGTGGTTATGCTCCGTACGAT